>NC_062558.1:134245138-134551138 GCF_016906955.1 Phacochoerus africanus
CTTCTGAGAATGCCACCCAGTGTCCTGTGAATGATGAGATTTTCCCAGTCTGGCTGGCACTGTTCCCAATGCCTGTGTGAGGTCCCGGCACTGTTTTAATTTTTTGATGTGAGTTGTGCCCTGGCCTTGGGTGGTTTCCTCACTCACCTGTGCTCATCAGCAGGCTAGCCAGCACCACATCCTTTGGGGGGCCCTCTGTGGATCTCCTCTGTTCTCCAGGTAGCCCTCTTCTCAGCTACGCTGTCTTGGTCTCCCTGCTCTTAGCTCCATCCCCTCAATTCAGGGAGTCTGCTGGGCTCCACCTGGCTTCCCCCAACCTGTGCTCACGTCCTGGAAACTCTGCAGGCACTTAGCTGGGAACGTTGGCAGGACCCAGGTGGTTGGTTTCCTGTGTCTCAGGAATCATCCTTTATTCCTTGGTGTTCAGTATCTTGACAACTGATACTCCATTTGGTTTGTCTGGTTTTCCATTGTTTTGTGTTGGGGAGGTTGCTTTTTTTTTTTTTTTTCCCCTGTCTTTTCCTGGGCTGCACTTGCGGCATATAGACATTCCCAGGCTAGGGGTCGAATTGGAGCTATAGCTGCTGGCCTATGCCACGGTCATAGCAACGTCAGATCCCGAGTCACGTCTGCGACCTACACCACAGCTCATGGCAACACCGGATCCTTAATGCACTGAGTGGAGCCAGGGATTGAACCCGCATCCTCATGGATACTAGTTCGTTACCACTAAGCCACAACAGAAACTCTGGGGAGGCTGCTTTTTGAAATGATACCCAGGCTGTGAGCATTTTGTGTGTGTGTGTGTGTGTGTGATGTCTTTTTGTGTGCATATTATTTTGCTTTTTATAGGTAGTATCTTTACTACTGAAGACAAAACCTCCTCAACTGGGCTGCAGAGATTTGCCAGAAATTTACTTTGTTTTCACAGAGCCTACAGTCAGCAAAATAATCCGGTGGCAGGGTATCTAGCTGAGGGCGAGAGCCAGTGTGTGTTTGGGTAGAGGTGAGACGGCTGCAGTCTCCCAGTGTGTCCTTTGGCCCCTGTCACTTTCATACCTGCCGAGTGATTTTAAACTGTCCAATTATGCACCGTGCAGAGCTGCGGCCCATGGCGGGCAGTGGGAGATACATTATTCGAGGTGGGCTGACTTTTAATCAATACGATAACAGTGTTACCTTGTTTCATTTGTATGACTGGTGCTTGTAAACATCAAATCGAGAGGCTTATTATGTCAAAAAAAGATGAGGGCGCGCAGGACTAAAACTGCCCTGACACCACTCCTGAGTGCCTTTCGCTGCTCGACAGGCCGTCATGATCGGGGACGACATCGTGGGCGACGTTGGCGGTGCCCAGCGGTGCGGCATCAGAGCGCTGCAGGTGCGGACGGGGAAGTTCAGGTGAGTGCCCCCCGGGAGGCCGGCTCCATCTGCCCGCCCGCCTCCGGGGACTCCGGGGGTGACCAGGTTCTCCTCGTTCGGTTTCCTTCTCCAGAGTAAAAGGGAAAGTGTGGGCATCTGATGACTTTTTGGTGACTCTCCTCTACGGACTGGCCTGGATGCTTTTGTAGCAGAGAGTGGCAGGTAGAGCAGCTTTCCACACGGGGTCTGAGTGTCAAAACTGGGATCGGAATAGGGCGTGGGCCGGAGACGAGTTGAAGGCTCTGGCTGGCATGGAGCCCACTGCCCACGGAGACCGCGCGCTTTTCCTGGCAACGCAGCCGATGCTTCGCTGTGCATGGAGGTTCCAGCTCCTGGGCGCTGGGCCCCTCTGGTCGCCTCCCCCCTCCTTTTCCTCCCCTGCACGCGTCTCTCACCAGGAGTCGACAGGGCTGGACCTCCACCTCCGTGTGTTCAGCTTTGCTGGGTCTGAAGTCACCCTGGCCTCACCCAGGTCACTTGCGGCATGTGGAGGTGCCCTGTGGGGTCAGGGTCTGGCTCACTCAGCCATTGAGAGCGTCTCAGACACCAGAGTGTTGTCTCGCCTTGTTCTTGATGGTTTTGATGGCAGCCATTCAGAGCAAGTACGTTTGCGGATGCTGGAGAGACTTGGTTGAAACGTGATTACCAGGGGTGTTTGCTCGTGGGGGTGGGTGGATTACACCAGGTCCGAGGGATCTGCCTTGAACAGGCTCCGAGGAACAGATTAGAGGGCCCGACCCTCATTCTGAGGCTCGTCTCCTCTGAGAGATCCAAGGGGCCTTTGGGTTTGGGGCAGTGCATGGACACAAGGTGAGCAGGGGGTCGGGGGCCAGGAAGTCTCTTCCATCACCTCCTGGACCTCCCAGGGAGCAGAGGCCCCCTCGCCGCCCCTGGCACACCTGAAGTACGGACTCCTTTCTTCCTCAGGTCCTCAAAGAGGGTTGCCTTGGCTTTGTCAGGCCTACGGGCGTGAGGGAGACCCCTCTTGAAACCCCGTAAACGTCCTTTCCCAGAGGCCAGCCTGGAGCCCCGAGGTCCCCAGTCCCACTTCCCTGGAAGTCGCTGAGCGGTGGTGTTGGTGCCCTGTGGTGGATGCTGTGTGGCACGTGCTGCCCGGCCCGGGGAGCGCCTTGGACCCGTGAGCCCAGGTGTGGCTCAGAGGAGGGCAGAGCGAGAACCATGAGGTGTTTTGCATGGGCTTCTCCGGGTTTCTTAGGGAAAATAACGGGTCTGTCTTGATTAAATCCAGCCTCAGCCCCGTCTTTGAGCCTGGCTTAAGCCACACGCCTGTCAACTGAGGAGCTCCTAACCTTGCCCCGGGCCCCAAGTGTGCCCCCACGTCGCTGGGTCCCTGAAGAAGGTCCGCACACACAGGAAGCCCACCAATGGGCAGGTGGGCGTGTGGGCGGCCGTGCCCCACCTCGCACCACCAGGCCTGGTGCTTTGCCGAGGTCCCCATCGTCCCGTCTCCCTGAGAGAGAAACCCCATCGACAGTTGGCCAAAACCTTCTAGACTGCCTTTTCTGTGTAGGTAGCAGATGGCTAATATTTTGGTTTCTTCTTTTACAAAAACGAGGTTATGATATTTCACAACCTGCCATTTTCCTGAACGATCATGTTTGGTGGCATCTCGCCATGACCGTTCTTCATTATTTTATTTTATTTTATTTTTTATTGTAGTTGATTCACAGTGTTCTGTCAAATTCTGGTGTACAGCAGAGTGACCCGGTTATACAGATGTGTGCATGTGTGTGTGTGTGTGTGTGTGTGTGTACACACAGTTTTTTCTTATTATCTTCCATCACGTTCTATCCCAAGAGACCAGATAGAGTTCCCTGTGCTGCACAGGAGGACCTCATTGCTTATCCATTCTGAACGTCATAGTTTGCATCTACTAACCCCACCTGTTCTTCATAACTGTAAATTCCTAAGAAGATGCTGCAGGTAAGTGCTGTTGACTGCGTGGCGCCCAGTGAGCCCTCAGCAAAGGTGAGGTGACGCTGGTGCCGTTGGCGACGTCACCTGGCTTCCAGGGGCAGCCACACCTGGCCCTGAGTGGCGAGGATGGCCGTAGGATGTCTTTTCTTGGAGGTACTTAACATTTCAGACCTTTCGATTTGTTCCTTATGAGGATATAACTCTGCCCTTGTTGGCAGGTGGGGGGGAGGGGAGGAGCCTCAGTGCAATGGAGCCACCAGGCCCGGAGGCCACGAGGCGGGGCAGGAGGCCAGGCTCTGTGCGCATCAAGACAGGCAGATGCCCTCTCTGCCGTTGGCCACTCCCCAGAGCTGTGCCGTCTGCTGCGGTAGCCACGGGCTGCAGGTGGCAGGGGCACACTTGAAACACGGCTGGTCCAAGACGAGGTGGACTAAAAGGGCTCGTACACATCAGCATCCAAAGACTAAGTGGGAGACAACGTGAGAAGCTCATCGGTGATGTTTTATACCAGTTAACATGTTGCCGTCCTGATGTCTTCTGTTAACTCCACCTGCTGCTTCTTCTTTTTGTTCATGTGACTCCTAGAAAGTTCTCACTTGCCTCTGCGCTGGCATCAGGGCTTAGTGCATTTCTGGTGGACAGACCGCGGGGCCCCTGCACCACCTCCTTCTCCCTGCAGATGGCACTCTCGGTACTTTGCATGGTGCTCTCTGCAGATGTCGCTGGGTTGGCGCCAGTGAATGGCCTTGATACTTTGGCACCCGTGTGAGGAGGCCAGCGTCCTTGCCTCCAGCCCCCCGGGCAGCACCCAGCGCCTTTTTCTCGGGCTGCCCTGCCTGACCCTGGAGCTCTCCACCCCTCTGGCCCCTTCTGAGCCAGCGACCTTGGGTTTGAAGGTCGTCGTGGCCCATGTATCTGCACCAGACGCGAGCCGAGCAGGGGCAGGGTCTGTGGCCTCTCGCCTGCTGGGTCTCTCCTCCGAGTGGCTCCCAGTGGCCTCGCAGGAGCCGAGGGCCCCTGCTGGGTCAGCAGGGCACTGGAAGGCCCTGTGTACCCTGTCCTCTGTTGGTGGCCTTGGTCTCTCTACCCTTGACTGAGTTGGGGAGCAAGGTGGGTGGAGGCTGGCCTTGTCACAGGGCACAGGTGGCAGGGAGCTGATCCGTGAGGGAGCTTGGCATTCCCATCTGGCCACGTGGCTTCTCCACTGGCTTGAGGCCAAGGGCGGGACGGGGAGGCCGAGCCAAGTGCCAGTCTCAACTTGGGAGCTGCCTGTCTCTGGCCCTGGAAAGAGTGGGAGGCAGGAGGGGATGATGTGGGCCCTCCCCCCCAACACTGCACGAGGCCCCTCAGGCCAGCATTTCCTAGCATACGCGCACGTACTCACGCATACACACACATGCGAGATTGTGTGTCTGAGGCCACAGCATGGCTGGGGTTGGGATTTGAACTTGCCCATGGCTGTGAGGCCCCCTGTGTCCTTCTGTGTCTCCATTCCCCTCACTTCCTTCTGCTTTTATTGCACAAGGGCCCACAGAGGAAGAGGTCAAGTGTCATAGTAGGGAGAGGTCCCTGGGTGGGGGGCGGGGGCTGAGCTTGGGAAGGAGGGCTTCACAGGCCTGCCCACCAGGACCACCAGGAAGGCTCAGGCCCCTCGCAGGAAGGGGCTGGATCCCCTCCAGCAACCCCGGCCTTTGGAGCCAGAGAGACTCTCGGGCAGACACTTGCAGACACGGCCCGGCTCCGCAGGCCCGCTGTGGACAGAGCCACACAAAGCTTTCTTTTCATTCCTTGCTCTGTTTGGAAGTCCAGGCCAGCCAGGGTGTGGCTCTCACCTGGCTGGCAGGTGAAGGCCTTTGGGGCGTTCCTCCCACCTGCCCTTTCTGGCATGTGTGACGCACTGAGCCTGCTGGCAGGACCTTCCAGCCTGAAGCCAGGAGGCCACTGCTCCTCCAGGTGCCTCGGAATCCCATCCCAGCTCCACGGGAGCCCTGTGACCATTGATGGCCAGTCTTCCTGGTCCCAGTAAGTCCTGGAGACCTAGAGAGTGCTCGCTCCCCCCAGCCCCCACCCCCCATCCCCCAGACCAGAGGCCTTTCCAGCTGAGTTGGCTGGAGCCTTGCCTGGGGCCACCTGGCGGGGTTTGCCAGAGGCTGGGCTGGAGCCTGGCTGCTCCTTCCCCAGCTGGATGCTTTTGCCACTGTTTCCTCCTGGGAACTTCCAGCCCCTGTGGCCAGATTCTTAGGGGCAGGGGAGTTCCCGCCGTGGCACAGCGGAAACAAACCCAACCAAGATCCATGAGGATGTGGGTTCCATCGCTGGCCTTGCTCAATGGGTTAAGGATCCGGCTTTGCCACGAGCCGTGGCGTAGACTTGGATCCCGAGTTGCTGTGGCTGTGGTGTAGGCCGGCAGCTGCAGCTCTGATTCCACTCCTAGCCTGGGAACTTCCTTAAGCTACAGGTGCGGCCCTAAAAAGAAAAAAAAAATTCTGAGAGGCCGTGGCAGTCCGGCTCCCAGCCTGGCTTCGGGGCATAGGCAGGGCTCCGTGGCTGAGTGCCAGGTGGGGGGTATATGCTTCCCACCCCCAGGCACCTTAACCCCCCTTCTTCTCTCCATCTTCTGTGGGGGCTGAGGCCTGGCCCTGTGTACCCCGCTTCTGGCAAATTCAGGCAGGGGGCATTCTTCCCAGGAGCGGGAGGCCCTGTCTGTCCCCAGTGGAGGCGGCAGCTGTCAGCACACCTCCCTGGCCCTTCATACCTCCTTGTGTTCCCACCCCACCCCGCCTCCCGGGGACACGCTGGAAGTGGAGCAAGGACACCCTGAACACTTTCCCCGTCACTCTGTTCCCCCTGCCACACTGCCCAGCACGGCTGGCACCTGGCTCTCAGGCGCAGGGTCAGGGGTCACTCCTGAAAGGCCCGCACCAGTCACGCTATGTAAATAAACCGGCCCCGCGAAGCCTGCTTTGGGTGTTCTCTTATTTGTTTTGTACTCATGGCTGGAAGATGTTTTATGAGCCCAGAACCTTCTTGACACAGTTTGCCCTTTTGGACTCCTGGGCCCGGATTCTGGATGTCCCTGGGCCGAGGCTGGGTCTCCACCTGCACCGAAGTTCGGCTGGGGCTGGGGTGCCCTTGGGCACGTCCCTCCCAGCAGATCTGAGGTCCCGGCCTCTTCACACAAGGCGGGAGGATGCGGGAGGCAGAGGACTTGAGGGTGGGGCCAGAGGCCAGAGTAGAACCTCCCAGAGCCCGACTCAGCTGCCCTCCCGAGACAGCACTGCCAGAGTGCTCCCTTGACCATGTCTCCTGGGACGTTGCAGCCACTGACTTCATTCCCTTAAGAGGAGGCTCTGATTTTTCTCTTGGGAGCGAAACAGATTTTCCTTCTAGTGTTTGAGGTGATACTGGAGGGAAGAGGTTGAACTGGGCGTTCGTTTTTCAGCAGCTGCAGTTGTCACTGGATATTCTTGGAGTCCGGGGATGCGGGTGGTGGCCGGATCGGCAGACCCAAGAGTCAGGAGCCGTCCGTCCCCGTGACCCGTCGTGGCACATCGTCATGTGTGCCCCAAGAGCACCCCCTGCCCTCCCGGATGAACACTCCCCAAGCCTCAGGCGGGGGAGGAGGCTCCAGGAGCTTCAGGTGGGGCTGTAGGCCAAGCACAGGAACACTTGGCAAGACCACCAGCTAGTGCCTGGCTGCATTCAGCCCGGGCCGGCTGGGGGCACAGGTTGATGCTGGGTGGGGGCTCTCCCTTGGGTCCCTCAGCTCCAGTCCCAGCTACAAGAACAAACCTTCCGGGAAATGGCCCGTGGCACATCAGCGAGCACCCCTGGGCTTTGAGAGGTCACTCGGCTCCTCTGGGGTCACATGGGGGGAGGGGCACATGTGGGCTGGAGCCTGAAGGCTGCCTTTTGTGTTTTTAGTAACCACTTTATAGAGAAACCATTCCTGTGCCACACCGTGCCGAGTTTTTCAAATATTCACAGATTCGCACAGCCAGCGCGACCGTGCTGTACCTTCAGCCATCGTCCCGAACCCCTTCGTCCTTCCCGGCCCCGGGAGGCCACTAACCTCCTTTCTGTCCATTTTATTACAAACATTTCCCCCCAAATCTTTATTGTGGTGAAATAGATAGAACATAAAATTTGCCATTTAAAAAAACTGGGAAGTGGAGTTCCCGTTGTGGCTCAGTGGTTAACGAATCCGACTAGGTACCATGAGGTTGCAGGTTCGATCCCTGGCCTCGCTCAGGGGGTTAAGGATCCGACCTTGCCGTGAGCTATGGTGTAGGTTGCAGATGCAGCTCGGATCCCGTGTTGCTGTGGCTCTGGCGTAGCCTGGGAACCTCCATATGCCGCAGGTATGGCCCTAAAAAAAAAAAAGGTAAAAAAACTGTGACGTGACTAAAATGAGAGTATATGTTTTGTAGAATCATGAAGCCAGCACCCCAGCACCAGCTCTGAGACGTTGTCACCTCCCTAGGAGACCCTGTTCTTGCAGAAGGGAGCCAGGCCACCCTGGTCCCGGTCGCCTCTTGGTTTTCTTTGTGGTTCTCCCACATGGGCCTGCTCCCTGGACAGCAGAGTCCACTCTTCCTGTGCTGACCTTTAACTGGAGTCGCCGCATATGTCGCCTACCTGTGGCTCCTTCGTCCTGGTGGCCGGGCGTCCTCCGTGCTCTGTGATGTGGACATACCTCTCCCTGCCCCTCCCGTGGAGGAGCCACTGGGCAGGGGTCCTGGCGTGGCCTTTCTCCACAGCGCTGCCAGGACCATGGCACACTTGGCACCAGGCGCGAGTCCCTCGGGGCGGGGGATCTGCTTGCAGGTGGAGTTGCTGGGTTGTGGGGGACACACAGGGTTGGCTTTCCCAGATAATGCCGGACGTTTCCAAATCAGCTGTGCCAGTTTCTGCCCCATCATGGTGGGTGAGCCCCGCTGGCTCCCGCCTTCGTCACCACGTGGCTGTCCTGGGAGGGAGGCCTGTGTTCCTCCCAGTTCCTAGTCCTAGGGGCTCGGGGGCACTGCCCGCACCCAGCACTTGGTCTCCAAAGACCCCAGGCCCTATGAGGACTAAGGAGGGACCCCAGGGGCCTTGGGTGGGAGGGTGCTGGAGAGGGAGGGGGCCTGTGTGGTGGGGTCAGTGGCGGGTCAGGGTGGCATCCCCACTCATCGGCTGCTTGGCTCTGGTCGAGTTCACTTCTCTGCACTCTGCTTCCCCTGCCCCCTGATTGGCTGGTCACTGGGAGCAGAACTAGGAACAGCAGCGCCTTCTGGTACTTGACCTGTATGATCCTTCGTGGTCCCTGACCACAGCTGCTTCGTGCCCAGGGCAAGAGAAAAGGTTTTCAAGCTGCAGACAGTTCCGCTGGGCTCTGTGCCCGCCTCGGGGAAAGCAGCCCACTGAGAGCCGGGGCCTCTGGGCTGAGGACAGGGGTCCCGGGTGGAGGCCAGGAGGCGGCTGCAGAGTGAGGCCCCAAGGCCAGGGTCCCCAATTAAGGTCCCTGTTAGTGGCCTCCTGCCCCAAAGGGTTGGCCTCCTGGGAACCTGTAGGCAACCTGGTGGGGGAGGGTGTCCTCGAAAGCTCCGGGTAGTGGGTCGGGGTGGAGAAGGGCTTAGTAGGGCCTCCGTCCCATTGAGCCCAGCCCGACCATCTAGCAGTCCCTCAACAAACGTTGGAAGGTGTGTGCTCTGGGCCTGCCCCTCACATTGGCTCTTCTCACCTGTGTGACACCCGTGAAGGGGGCCAGGGTCACGGTGCCCTCTCTGCCAGGAGCTGGTGAGGTGGATGGAGGAACAGGGCGGGGCCTTCCAGGGGGCATCTCCCCACCAGAGCTGGTACTAGTGCTCCCAGGCTGGTGCTCCCATTCATCTTACTTCAGCCCATCCAAACCTCAACTCCCTGGAGGCTGCCCCTCTCACCCCACCTTATAGATGTGGCGATGGAAGCTCAGAGAGGTCGATTCACCTGCCAAAGGCCACACAGCCCACCAGTGTGGGAGTCGGGGTTCGAACCCAGCTCTGCCTGACTCCAAGGCCTATATCCTGAGCCCTCTCACACCCTGCTGCACCCCAGTTAGCCAAGCCCGCTGGAGCTCCGAGCTGGCGCTGGTCTCCCAAGGAAGGGGGTGCCCCTATGGGGCTCTCAGGACCTCACAGGCCCCTCTCCCCTTGTTGCCCCCACCACACTCCACACTCAGCACTGCCTGAGGAGAGGGGCCTCGTGAGGATGGGCTGTGATTTGAGCAGGGCCTGGCCCTGAAGTCACCTGACCCCGCCCAAGGGCCTGGCTGGGGGAGGTGACAGGTGGCAGCCCCAGAAGTTGCATCTTTGCTGCCTCCGCAGTTGGAGTTGGCTACACCCAAGCCTTCTCTGCTCCTCCAGTGTGGGGTGAGGGGTACCAGGCAGGTCTGGGCAGCTCCTGCTGGCCGCAGCAGACCAGAGAGGGAAGGGGACACTGAGGGCACAGCAGGAATCAGCCTGGCCGCCCTCCCTGAGTGGCCTCTAACCCCGACGCAGCCTTAGCCACAGGCTTCTCTAGATGCCCCGCAAGGACTGCCTGCTGTGGACGCCCCTCCGGGATCTGGAGACACCCTCTCGCTGCAGTACCATTGGCTCCAGGCAGCTGGGTCTGGGGACCCGGAGGGTAGGGGGGCATTCCCCAGAGCTTTCATTGTTGCTACTGTTTATCAACACCCCAGAGAAGACCAAGCACTTTTGCTCCGTGGACGGCATCTCTGACTCCTGGCCCCCGATCCCTCTCCTTGCAGACACGGCTGGATGCAGTTCCTAGCTCTAACCACCGTGCTGTGCCCTATTTGGTTTTCTTTGTGCTGCGGTTCCTCTGTGCTGTGGGCAGGCCCAGGCTGAGTTCCCGGCCCCAGCGCGGTCTTCAGGGTTGGGGCAGCCGGGAGCAAGGCCACACCCCCATCTTCCCCCAGATCCCCAGGCTGGACGCTGGTGCCCTGTGACCGGACCCGCCTGAGCCCAGAGTCAGGGGATGGCTCTCTGCCTTCCCTGTGCTGAGACAGGGCAGCAGAGAGTCAGGGAGAGCATGCTGTCCAGGTGGCCAGAGTCCCAGGGACAGGGGAGGGGAACAGTGGCGGGGGGAGAGCCCAGCCTCCGGGAGCTGGTGTCAGGTCCCGTCGCTCTGCCCCTTGCCAGCCATGTAACCTTGGACATGATGCTCACCTCTAAACCTCCTGTGTCTGGCGGGGGCGTGGGGGGGGGGGGCGGGGAATGGCAGCTGTGTGGATGCTCAGGGGAGGGTTAGGCTTGCCCCCCCCACCCCAGGGGGATGGCCTGGGGACAGCACCCCAGGCCCTGCTTGACCAGCTGATGGGATACCCCCCACCCTGTTGTTCTGGACTCCCCGAGCCTCCCCACTGGCCTCGCTGCCTCTGGGGCGCTCTGCTCACCATGGGTGCCCCCACTGTCCCACTGCCAGCAGCAGGAGGCCCAAGTCCAACTCCTCTTTGTCTCGCCTCCTCCCCAGGTATTTCTTGAGCACCTAGTATGTGCCAGGCACTGTCTGGGGATGAGGGACAGTGATGGGTCCCTGCCCTCCAGGACGGGTCTTTCCAGTGGAGAGAGGGCAGCAGGAGACAAGCGGACCAACCCACGAGCAGATCCTTCCAGAGAGCGAGCCTCAAGGCCCTTTCCAGCACCAGCTGGCCCGGCAGCCCATTCCCACCGGCTCGCTTGTCTCTATGCACCCGGTCCCCGAGCGGGTGGCCCTTCATGCCCCCTGCCTCACTCACTTCCTTCCGCGGCCCTGGCTCGGCCTCCCCGCCCATGTCCCTGCCATCACAGCTCCTCCTCGGGGCCTGGCTGCCCTCTCGGAAGGAAAAGCCTGTCCCTCATGGGGTCCCCATCAGGCTCAGGCCATCTGCCCGCCAGACCCAGTGGTCTCTGGGGCAGCAAGCTGACCGCCTCAGGCACAGGTCGGGGGTGGGGGTCGAGGCCAGGCCCTGCTGCCTCCTCTGCCCCTCACCTGTGGGTCTGGGTCTCAGCCCCTCAGTGTCTGGTCCTCGTTTAGCCCGTTCATTCCCAGTGGGGCTGATGTCGCCCCCAAGGAGGCCAGACTCTTGGGGGTGATAAGCCCTAGAAGGTACGGGGTTTGTGGCCTTCCGAAGGGCAGGGTGCATAGGACGGGCTGGCGGGCATGTGCCTGCCCTCGGTGTGGTCCCTGCGTTCCTTTGGGTCACCTCTTCCAGCCCAGCCCGCCCCAGGACCGCATGTTCCGCTGCGGAACTCAGGCGTGGCTGGTCTGGAGCAGGTGGAGTTCCCGGCCATAGGGATGGGCATGTGATCTGAGCCGGGTCAGTGAGCTGGCCTGGGATTTTCCAGAGCCCCTAGGAAAATGGCCAGTGAACTTTAAGCTGAGAAGTACCAGTGGCCCTCTCTGTCATCCCAGGGGGAAAGCCTGTCTGAGGGCGAAGCGGACCAGCAGGAAAGCAGAGCCTAGAGACGGAGAGAAAGAGAGACTTCCAGTTACGTGGTTTGAGCACCTGGATATAGCTCTACCTGCAGCTGGTCCCAGCCTCCGGCCTTTTTAGTCAAGTGGGCTAGTAAATTAATGTTTTCGCGAGCAGTGCCGCAGGAGCACTGTGTTATCTCAGAGTTGGTCCAAAGAATCTCTGAGGGTCTCCTCAGCTGGTCGGCCTTGTGGGCTTCTTTCTGGTGTACGCCTGCTGGGAGGCGGGGTGGCTGCCCCAGTGTCCTGCTTCCTTTACATGCGTGGGTGACATGAGGTGCAAGCCCCGGCCCCCGTGCCGCCCTTTCCTGAGGGGCAGCTGGAGACCTCGGCAAGGGCCTTCAGCTCACACCCCTCTGGCTGTCTCTGTTCTCTGGAAAGTGCTGGAAGGAACCTCATTTAACCTCAGAGGAAGCTGCCTACGAAGGTGTGTCAGAGCCGTCCCAGAATAGAACGGGCTGCCTAGAGAGGGGCGAGTCCTCGTCACTAGAGATGACCTGGGCAGGCTGGCAGCAGAGGCTGCAGATGGCAGAGCAGCCGCCAGAAGCCGGGGCTAAATAAAGCCTCAGCCCCGTCCTGGGTCTGCTGACATTTAACGGGCACCTGTGGACGCCAGGTCGTTTCTGTACCTCTGGTCCCCAGGACAGTCCTGTTGCCAGTGTTGCCGCCTTCTATCTGCAGATGCGGAAACTGGCCCAGACCGGGCAGGAGCCTGGTGCTCAGCTATTCCTGCTGGGCCTGTCATTCAAGCCTGGCTTCTCAGTCTCTGACCTCCTCCTCTGGGTCATGGGCTGTTGGCCTCAGCGCTGGATCCCAGTCGGTACAGCCCCAGGTCCAGATGCAGGTGCACAGGTAGGTGAGCAGCAGAGACAGGAAGGAAAGTATCCACTTGTTACAGAGGCGTCGGTTATATATATCTTTGCCCCTCGAGGACCGTGTAACACTCTTATCAGAACAAGAGTTTTGTTTTTTTTTTTTGTCTTTTTGCCATTTCTTGGGCCACTCCTGCGGCATATGGAGGTTCCCGGGCTAGGGGTCGAATCAGAGCTGCAGCCGCCAGCCTACACCAGAGCCATAGCAATGCAGGATCCGAGCCGCGTCTGTGACCTACACCACAGCTCACGGCAACGCCGGAACCTTGACCCACTGAGCAAGGCCAGGGATCGAACCCGCAACCTCATGGTTCCTAGTCGGATTCGTTAACCACTGCGCCACGACGGGAACCCCAAGAGTTATTTTTTAAAGTACGTTTGCACCCTCCATAGGTTCGTGAACTTGCAGAATTCTTAAAAAGAAAGGCCTCCTGAAAGTGCAACATTAATAGTTTAAAAACAAACCAGCCTACATGCCCGACACCCCTGAGCCTGCACACGGTGCTAATCTCGGGGCCCAGCCCGGCTCCCGGCTCACACCCAGGTCGGTGGGTCACTGGACACAGGCCTCCTTGTAATGCAGCTTCCACTCCTGGCCCGTGAGCGGGCGCTCCGGCTCCTCTGCCTCCCCGAACTGGGCAGGGGTGCAGCTGCGGGCATCATGCCGCCTCCGGGGTGTTTCATGCAGAAAGGACCAGGGTATGGGCTCTGGTCCTAGTGACTGAAATCAGTGCCCCCTCTGGGCCCCACGCAGCAGTCTGTGACCTCACAACCCAGGTCCGGCACCCTAGTGCGCGCGCGCACACACACACACACCCACCCCTGAGCGGGGGTCCCAGCTGCCCAGCACAGAATGGGTGCCCAGGACTCTTGTGTCTGGCCCCACAGATGCCGACCCCAGGCTGGGGTGATGGGTAAGGGTGTGTCTGGGCAGAGGGGCCTGAGTTCAGCCTTCCCTGGACAGAGGGGGTCAGAAGGCGGACTCAGGGCTCTCCTTGCCCAAGGCCCAGGCCAGCCCCGCTGTGTCCTATGAGGCCAGTCCAAGCCTACCTGCCCCTTGTCACTCCGGAGGCCGCCTCTGACTGGCAGAGGAGGGGCCTGGTGAAGACCAGAGCGGGGTGGGCAGGGGTTCGGCCTCTGGGGCCAGCTGTGCCCTGAGGAGGGTCCCAGGGGAGCCCGCACTGGGCTTTGTTTCCTCCTCCAGACCCACCCCTCCGTGTCCCTATCCGTCCCATCTCCTGTCCATCATCTCTGCCTCCTCCCAGCTCCTTCAGGGCCCGTTGCTCATCTTTCCTCCTTCCTCTCGCCGCTTTTAGATAGGCCGCTAGAGGGCGCCTGGCCGCCAGGCCCCAGGTGCAGTGGGCGCACACCGGCTGCCCTGTTGCTCACGCAGCACACTCCTGCACGCTCACAGCCAGCCCCTCCCCTCCCTGCACACGTAGACCAGCTCACACATCCCCACACCCCCATGCCCGCGCCCACGCACCCTCCCCTCCTCTCTGCCCTGAGGTTTCTGCCCCTGAGAACCAGGCTTCTCTGGCCTCCCCTCCCCCACCCCCAGCCCAGGGCCTCATCCCTCCTCTGCCACCCCTGGTGGGTGCAGATGATAGGGTGCTGGGCCCCGGGTTTCCTGCAGCTGCAGCAAATCCTTCCTGGCAGTGGGATCCCGGCCCTTCAGGCAGGTAGAGCTGGACCCCATCAGCCTTTTTCCTTTTCCATCTGGCTCCTGTGCAGGAGGGGTGCGCCCAGGAGACCAAGTCTCCACTGAGCAGGCTGCCCTCCAGCCCCTCCAGCTCCCCTCCCGTCCCTGTCCCCACACCCCTTCCCCGGGTGGTATGAATCCTGCTGTCTTGCGGGGGGTTCCCCCATGTTGGAATTCTCATGAGCTTCCCACCTGGAAGGGCCTTAGGGGACCCCCAGCTCTATGTGGGGAGCTGGCAGTGGGGGCGTCTCAAGGTCAAGGGGATCCTGTGTCAAGCTGGGGTCCGTGTGGGCTCCCACTCCAGGGCCGCTTCTGTTCCTCCCCAAACGCAGCTCACCTCCGGGAGAATTACCTAGCATTTCGTAGAGGTCTCATAGCCTGCTGATTTCCAAACTGTTTTTGAGATTTTCAGAAAAGATTCCTCTTGTCCTCCTCCCAGAGCCAGATCCTATCCAGCCTCACCAGTTATTCCCTTAACTCCTCTGCTGGGATTCAGTCTGGGGGCCAGTAGCTCCAAGGTCCTATCTCTAGACGCTGATCTAGGGCACTTCCGAGGTCTCGCCTTGACTGTGACATTGAGGTTTTGAAGACTAATCCTGTAGGACGGTCGTTTTTGTCTGATGCTTCCTCCTGATGTGCATTTGGGGCCAGAACGTCTGAGGAAGGATGCTGCATGCGCGCGTCTCAGTGCACCTTCTCAGGGGGGTCCCGTGTCCATTTGCCCCAGTATTGGGGTGATGTAACATTGTTTCATTGAGATGGTGGCTGCCATAAACTTAAGTTATGGGTTTTTTCCTCTTTGTGGTTAGTGACTGTGTGTGGGGAGATACTCTTGAGACCGTAAGTCCTGTCCTTCACCCTCCTTTCACCCACTGGTTTTAACATCTGTGGCTGCTCCTTGAGTTGATAATTTCCGGAGCGTTGCAAGTAATTCCATCGTTCCTTATATTTGTTATCGGCGTTCTGCTGTACGGAAGAGCATTTTCTTCCCCCCACTTATTTGTGTATACCGGGGTGGACTCATGGATTCCTATTCAATCCATAATTGTTGATGCTCAAATGGTCCCCCGTGTGGCCATTGGCAGCCTCTTCAAGCTGGCTTCGTGTCCTTGGGACACCTCCCCACCTCCTCCATTCCTGAGCCCTTCCTTACTTTCTGGCACAGAAGGTGTTTCAAACTCACCAAGTTCCGTCTTTGCCTCAGCCCGGACTCAGCCATTTCTCCAGGGAGCCCCAGTTCCTTTGAGTGGAAAGTGCTATTTAGAATCGAAAACCAGGGCCCTAGAGGTTCTTGTATTGCCTCTGGGTGTTCCTGCTCTCAGACCCTCTCCATGGACAGAGGTAGGCAATGTGCATGTATGTTCACATGTAATTCACACGTCCATCCATTCTTTGTGGCTGCATCCATGGCATGTGGAAGTTCCTGGGCAGGGATCAAACCCATACGACAGTAGTGACCTGAGGAAGAGCAGTGTCAACACTAGGTCCTTAACCTGCTGAGCCACCAGGGAGCTCCCATCCATATGTGTCTTTATTCCACTCTGTTACCCACAGAAAACCATGAGTTTACACTGATACCTCGATTCCAGTCCCGCATCGCATGGCTCACAGAGCCTGTGCCTTTGCAGGTTTGTGTCTTTGTCCTCCAGCAGGCAGCAGCCTGCTTTCGCGATTCCCTATTTACCTAATCACTCGGTCCCCCTGCATGTAGCCAGTCTCCGGCCCTGCTGCTCTGTGCCCCTCCCCCACCTGCCCACGGCTCTCCCTGCGTGGGACTCCCCCCCTCCCCCGTCCCACCGACCAGGACACGGGCTGCCTTCCCACCAGGCAGGAAAAGCCCACACCTAGCTGGCAGCTCCGTCTCCCTGCTCTCTGTGTCTCTGCTCGTGGCGTGGAAGGATGGGATCTTTGCCCATTTTGTTGTCCCCACAACGCTTCGCTTGCTCCTGGTGGACGCTCTGGTCTTTTAAACTGAATGACAGTGGTCGTGGGCATTGGGGGGGGCCAGAAGACCTCTGGTTTGCTAGTCTGTTTTCATGTGTATGGTTCTCATCCAAGCCTCACGGGTAAGCAAAGAAAGTCTTGTTTTCTGGAGGAGAGGCTTGTCCGGGGCCACCGGCTGGTCAGGGTTTTTGTTCCGGTTGCCAGCGTGTCTGTTGATGTTGTCCCTTTGCCCCCATGAAAGCCTAGCCTGGTGATGTAGGAGTGTCACCTGGGCTGGTGCTACTGTGGAGAACTTGGCCTCCAAAGATGGAGAAGAACCAAGGGCTCAAATCCTGGCTCTGAGCCTCAGTGTTCTCATCTGTAAAATGGAGACGTTCTGGAACATTCTCTCGGTATCCTCAGCACCTCTGGTACAGGAGCTCGATGACAACATGATTGCAGGAGACATGTCTGTGAGCCGCACGTGCACGGCACACGGGGCCCGAGGCTGCTGGCCGGACCCGCCCATGCCCGGCCTCCTGAGGGCAAGCTTGGCCAGGTCCGTGCTCCTGCGTAGAATCACAGGGATCACGAATCCGGGTGGTCAGGGCACCACTTTGAACATCCCCCCCCCCCCCAGAGATGCCCCCCCCTTGGATTTCCAAAACACATTCTCCCAGATGGGCTCCCAGCCTCCCCTGGGGTTCATGATCTTGTTGCCATGGAGCCAGCTGCTCTGAGAGGATAGATGCTTGATTAGAAAAGTTGACTTTTCTGTAGGGAGTTCCCTGGTGGCCTAGTGGTTAGGATTCGGCACTTGCACCACTGAGGCCCAGATTCAGTCCCTGATCTGGGAACCGAGTTCCCACATAAAGCCTCTGCATGCCACAGCCGAAAAGAAAAGAAAAGAAAAAGAAGAATGGACTTTTCTTTAAATAGGGCCCAGTTGGCTCTATCCGGCTTACTGCGTGGGGAGGAGGGGCGGCTGCTCCTTTCCCATGCCCACCCCATCCAGTGCAAGGAGATGCATCCTGCCCTTGCCCGGGCTGCCTGCTCCTACCACGCAGAGGGCACCTGAAGGGCAGCCCAGCTTTGCGGGCACCTTCGTGTGCTTAGCGGTTTGTGGGGAGACCATGTGTCCTGGAGGGTCCCCTGCCCAGTGCTGGGCACAGAGTGTGTGTCCTGGGGACTTGGGGGCAGCCAAGGAGGAGTCCATGAGATGCAGAGTGTCGGGGAAGAGGGACATGGGGTGGGGTGGCAGTTCTGGGACAGTACCTGCCCCGTCGATGTCCTACCACGTGTGTTCATAGGACCGGACGTGCTGCAGCCTCTGAATGACAGAGTTTGGAGATGGGGCTGAGGATACGGGGGCCTGGGATGGGAGCCCTGAGATGACGGGCCTGCTGCAACAGAGCCCTTGCTGCAGCAGGAATCCCTTCAAGGCCCCAGCGGTGGGTGGGCTCAGGAGGTCCCCCTTTAGGAGCCTGGCCTCGCCATCTTTCTCCCAATACCAGGGAGCTCAGGTGCTGCATCTGCCCGGATTTCTTCCTCCACCACAGCACCATGCTGCTTGCTTTCATTTTGGGGAACCTCCCATATGTGAGGTTGTAAAGAGAGCCCGTGGCAGGGAGGGGGCAGCATCGGCTTGTCCAAAGCTGCAGCAGCGTGGGCAGGAGGCCTGGGCCGGTGGCTCTTGGCCTGACCGCCCTGGCATAGGATGGAGGTGCTGGAGGAGGGGCCAGGGCTTTGGGGTCTATGGCAAGGGATGACATGACTGAGCCACCGCCTAGCCAAAGGGGGACCCGGCGTGGGCCACTTTACCTCTCTGTGCTCCATTCTCATCTGTAACAAACAGCTGGAACTCCTACTCTTGCAAGATGCTGTGAGATCCTGCAAGGGACACAGGTGAGCCGGGCAGGGACAGGTGAGGCCATGATGAGCCCTGTCCCTCTCTGGTGCCTGTCCTGGGATCTCTCACGGTTTCTGGCCCTGTAGTCGGGCTTACACGGGGCTGGGGAGAGCTCGCTGCCTGGGCTGTATAAAGTAGCAGTCAGGACTTGCAAAGAGTTCCTCCTAAAGCCTTTCACGGGACCTGGGTATTGTCTCATGAATCTTGGTCCTTGGAACCTAGTGGTTAAGCGCACAGGCTCTAGGACCTGCTGCCACAGTGTGCTCAGCTGTGTGGCTGTGGGCTAGTTACTTAACCTCTCTGTGCCTCAGCTGTCTGTGGATGGGGGTCGTAACATGTCTCCTTCCTAAAGGCTGTTGGGAGAACACTAATCGTGACAGCAACAGACACAGGACCTGCTCCAGTGGAGCTTGTTGCCTTAACTTATTCACCCTCGAAACAATCGTGTGAGACAGTTAACATTATTTCAGAGAGGTTGAGTAACTTGCCCAAGGTCACAGAGCAGAGGCGAGCCTGTCTTGGAACCTGGGAGTCGGCTCCACAGCAGGTGCTCTGAACCCTCTTCCGCAGGCAGTGTTACCCCCAGTACTGTCTCTCCGTTTGTTTCTGGGCCGTTTGAGGTTAGTCCGGGGGAGTATTATATCTCATTAGCCCCCAGGGGGCCATGCTCCTGGGCAGGGGGGCCGGTGCTGAGGGGAGCTGCTCAGCTGCCGGAGGAGCTTGGAGCCCAGGGGGAAAGGATGCTGGCTCGGGGTCTGTCCTCAGGCCAGAGCCTAAGCCCCTGCTCTGCTCTGGCCCTCCAGGGAATTAGGGGGAGCAGGGGGCTTCCAGACCCTGCCCTAATTCAGCCCGAGCAGCTCTCTTGTCTGTAGCAGGGCTTCTAGCAAATTCCACTGGGCTGGGGGTGGAAATTCTGCTACTTTAAAGGCTTGAGGAGCCTTGTTTGGGATGGGAATGCTATAAAATTGGGTTGTGATGATCGTACAACTATAAATGTAATAAAATTCATTGGGTAGTTAAGAAAAAAACTTGAGGAGCCTGGATGTCCAGACTGAAGCCCCACCCCCTTCCGGTGTACCCTTTTACAGGTGGGGGTGCTGAGGGTTGCTGCAAGTCGGGGGCAGGCACTGGCTCTGGCCCGAGGTCCCCCGCCCTGATACTCCCACCCCCCCACCCGTGCCTGTGAGAAGCCCCGCCACGCACCCGCATGGGCTCAGGTCTGTCCCTCCATTTGTCTCTGAATGTTTGACCCCCAAGGGCTCATGGGTCACAGATGCTGTGTCTGGGGCCTGGCAGCATCCGGGCGATGTGTCCAAGTCATTCCTTGTTTTGTGCTGGCCAGAGTCGGCCAGGAGGGAGAAGAAGGGGTTAACCTTCTTTGGATCCCGCCAGTAAAGAGGAAGTGTTTCCACATGAAATGGTTTAAAATAAACTCCTGTCCAGCCCCGCTAAGGCCGCCCCAGAGGGAGCTTGCTGGGGCCGGATGGAAGCTCATGAGCGCCTCCTAGTGTCCCAGTTCCTCTCTGCAGGCCTGAGGGCCCTGGGCCGGTCCTGGGCAGGACCTGGGTGGGCAGGCTAAGGGACCAGGGCCTCCAGGGGACTGGCTGGTGTGTCCCAGAGCCTGCATGGACGTCTTCCTGAGTTCTGTGAGCCCAGGCTGCTGAGGCTGAGGGAGAAGGGCCTGGACTGCTTCTCTGCCACTTGGAAGGGACCTTCTGAAGGCAGGATGTAGGCCAGGGCCCATTGGACTGAAGTCCGTTGGGAACCTGAGTTATTTAAAAACAAATCCTGTGCAGCAGCTCCGAGCCCGGGAGAGTCTGATGGATCTGGCAAGGGTGGGTTTGGACAGTGGCCCCGGATGGCTCGTGTTGGAAGCTGTCGGCCCTTGTTTGGCTGCTGAGAGATGGATGGACTGAGCTGTAGGTGCTGGGTGCCTGGTCTGTGGTCCTGGCTCTGCTGGGGACCGCCCGCTGGTGGCACAGGCTTTTTGACCTCTCTGGTGATAAAATGTAATAGGCATCTTTTCAGTGGATGAGCCGTGGGATCCTGCTGTATAGCAGAGGGAACTATTTCTCTAATTAGTTGTGATGGAACATGATGGAAGGTGATGGAGAAAAAGAATGTCTATATATGTATAACTGGGTCCCTTTGCCGTACAGCAGAAATTGGCAGAACATCGTAAATCAATTATAATACAAAATTTTTAAAAATGGAAATTGGGGAAAATGGAATTAGAAGAAAGAACCTGGCACCTGCTGGTCTTCATATCTGGACCATGTCCATGGCGGGCTCCCCCTTGCCCTTCATAACTTTTGAGGCAAATAAATACACGGACATTTATAATAAAAAAATAATACAAGACCATCTTTTTAGAATAATCCAGCGCTGACCGGGTGCAGGATGAGCGCTTCTCTGCCCAGCAGGGCTGTAAGGGGCACATAGGGTCTCTGGGTTTTTGGGGCATCAGAGGCGGTAACCACCTGGTGGCCCCTCGGCGGGGGGGGGAACCAGGTATGTCTGACTCCAGAGCCCTGCTCGCAGCCTGCCCTCAGCTTGCACGACTCAGTTTCCCCCGCTGCCCTCTCTGCCTTCCTGCTGCTCTGAGAGGTTCCGGGAACACAGAGCTGGGGGGTATTGTGGGGCCTAGGGAGATGCTGGGGGTGTCAGGGCTCTGCCCACGTGGCAGGATACCTTGTTGTTGCTGGAAGTGGGAACCCAGGCTGAAGGCTCCAGGCAGCTTGAATTGGGCCTCTAAGAGTGGGTGGCGGGCATGCCCAGCCCAGAGCTGGTTGTGCAGCTGGGCGAGGTGGGAAGGCCAGGGCCTGTCAAAGGCTGTTGGTGTCAGTGGAGCCTCTTCTGCCTCCCGGCCCAGCCCCAGGCCTGAAACAAATGCCAGGAGCCCAGACTCTCCCTAAGCCCTTGTCTAGGTTCACCAGTAGATGCGTCTCCGAGTGCCCCTTGTAGCTCAGTGGATTAAAACCCGACCAGTACCCATGAGGATGAGGGTTCGATCCCTGGCCTCGCTCTGTGGGTTAAGGATCCGGCATTGCTGTGAGCTGTGGTGTAGGTCAAAGATGCGGCTCGGGTCTGGCCTTGCCGTAGCTGTGGTGTAGGCCGGCAGCAGTTCCGATTCAACCCCTAGCCTGGGAACCTCCATATGCCTCGAGCGCGGCCCTAAAAAGTAAAAAAAAAGAAAAAGGAAAAGAGAGACATGCATGTGAAGGCCGTTCCCCTTAGTGAGAGCGGCTGGGCCTCAGCTCCCCCTCGCACGGCCCCCACTTCACAGATGAGGAAACCGAGCCAGGTAGCCAGCCCAAGCGCCTGTCCCAAGACCAGGCTCCCCATTCCCTGCTCCTGTGGGCCCCATTTCTGTGCCCACTGCCCTGGGGGAGGGGAGGCCGGGGTGACCCAAGCCTTTGGCAGTATCGGCCCGGTGTGAGTAGTTCAGGCTGCTTTGTGAACAAGAGCCGCTGGGCTTATTTAGCACCCCCCAGAGCGGAGGCGGAGACGTGGGCTTGGGCAGGTGTGGCCCAGAAGCCACGTGGACAGAGGATGCTCTTTGGATCACCAGGTCCTGGATCCTCTGCTCTGACTGCGCCCTCCTCTGGGCACCGCTGTTCTGTCTCCTTCCTGGGTGAACCGCCAGAACCTCCCACCCAGGTGCTGATGGGGGGCCTGCCGCCCAGGGCACCGCCGTTCATGGGGGCTCCCCGCCGTCTGCCAGTCTCACTTCCGTGGGCTGGACCAGCTCACCGTGCGGTGCTGCCTTCTGCCTCCCGGCCACCCTCCGCACCCCATCGGACATTCTGTGTGAGGAAAGGAGAGGCCGGTGCCCCAGGCCAGCAGACTAAGCGGAGCAGGTGTCTCCCTGGCCGACGGGCAGGTGGTGGACAGGGCGCCTCCCCCTGGGACTGAGGCCACACGCGTCCACCCTGAGCCGAACAGGTACCACACGGAGTGTCTGCTCGGACGCAGAAGAGACTAGCAATGAACAGATGTGGCCGGTCCTGCATTTCTTAGGATCGCACACATCTGGGAACCTCTGGGGGTTATCTGCGTTCTTCCCTCCTCCCCTGGCCCACAGAGAAGTGAGCTCCAGCACGGCTTCGGACTTGCCAGCTTGCACGGCTACTTGGAAGCTGACTCCAGCTTCCCAGAGAGGGCCTGGGTCCACTCACAGCCCCGGCTCTGAGTGCCTCCTAGTTCCTGCAGGCAGGGGCGGCAAAGGAAGGAAGCGCTCCCGGAGAAGTTTGTGCCGCGCCCGTGGTATTGCAAAGGCACTTTATTTCTCAAAATATGGTGGGGATTGAATTGTTTTTAGCCTGCCCTCCTGGGCTCAGGGGATGGGCTGTTGTAACTTGGGCGAACAGGCTTCAAGTGTAGAATGGTGCCTCTTTCTGGAGGGTAATTGGAGGAAATGGGGGTGCCCCTGAGGCATACCAGGGTCCCCCCAGGTGTTCCCCGTGGCTCACCGACATTGAAACCAAAATGCCCTCTCTCATCCCCTGAGCTCCCCCCTCACCCTCTGAGTTCCCCCAGGGTGCGAATCCAGGCCACTTAACCCCAGGGGATGCAGCAAAGCATCTCCAGCCAGAGCCGTGCGCCTGAGTTCATGTCCTACCCCGGTCACCTCAGGCCTCAGTTTCTTTATCTTTAAAATGGGAATATAAGCGTAGAGCGCCCCCCCCCCCAGGTGGAGGGAGAACACAACAGCGTATCATGCAGAAAAGAGCATTCAGCACGTTTCCTGGCACATAGTGAGGCCTCGGCAAACACTAGCTCTGGGCCCATTTATTGGTGTTCCCATCGGTGTGTTGATGACCTGGGGAGCGAGGTGCTGGGATGACCATGGAGGGAGGGGCTTGGCTTCCTTAGCCCGGCTGTCCCTGCAGCACTGCTGTCCTTCCCGGCTGTGGCTCCGGGTCTGGAGAGGTGCTCCAGGTCGTGGCACGTGTGCCTGTGCCATCAGGCCTCCAGAGGTCAGAGGTGTCCCACCTGAGCAGGGACCTGCGGCCCAGGCATATGGTGCCACCCTGCCTCTCCAGGTCCCTGTGGCCACAGGCCCCCACCCGGACAGGCCTTTCACTGTGGTCTGGAGCCTTGTGCTTACTGACCTCTGGAATTGCTCTGGAGGATTCTGAGGGGAGTTGCCCACCTAGACCACCAGGCCTTGGAGTGTTGGCTCCTTCCACCAGGCGCCCCCACCCCATCCGCCTGGCCCTCGTGCAGCCTGCTCTGTGTGCTCTGCTCCACCATTGGCAATTTGGATTTTTTGGTACAGGCCTGAGGGCTATGGGACCATGAGCATCTTCTCCAACAGGCCCTGCCTTGCTTCGGGCCCTGAGGGTCTGCACATGGGGTACCAAGACCAGTGGGTCAGGGTGCCTGGTGGTTCATAGCAGATACTTCTCCCCTCTTCTGCCCCTGAGCCCACTCCTAGGTTCTGGCCACAGGCAGGGCTCCAGACCCTCCCAGAAACTGGAGCCAGGCATTGCAAAGCCTGGGGATCATGATATCAATCAAGGTGTTTTAATTTCTTTTAAAATTAGAAGACAAAAAAAAAAAAAAAATAGAAGGAACCCCCGTCCAAACCTCTAAGGTCAAAGGCAATGTCTTAATGCTTTTTTCTCATATCAGAAATGCATGAGGAGTTCCCACTGTGACTCAGCAGGTTAGGAACCGGCTAACATCCATGACGATGCAGGTTTGATCCCTGGCCATTCTCAGTAGGTTAAGGATCCAGTGTTGCCGCAAGCTGATCACAGATCACAGGTCACAGATGCAGCTCCAGTCTGGTGTTACCGAGGCTGTGGTGTAGCCTCAGGTGCAGCTCCAATTCCACCGCTAGCTTGGGAACTTCTGTATGCCACAGGTACAGCTCTGACAAGAAAAAAAAAAATGCATGATATTTTTGAGGCTCATGGAAATCTATTAAATTATTTAAATTTTTTAATAGGAAAGGGGGCCCCTGAAGTCATCAAGCTCCCAGCCTTGTGAGGGCCTCCATGTCCACTCTGCAGGTCAGTGTCCCCAAGTACCATGGATCGGGAGCCACCCCAGAATGGAGGCGTCCACCGTGAGAGAAGAGCTTGGAGCCCTGGGGAAGGAGAGCGCCCACCAGGCCTGCAGGGCCCGGGAGGTGGTTTAGGTCTGAGCCTAACTCCATCGATGACTTTTATCCAGAGCTGCTGGGGGGGGGGGCTCTTGGGCCAGCAGGCATGTTGCCCTTGGTTCTGTCTGGCCATGTGTGATGGACATTCTGAGCCCTGAGGCTCATGGATGAGCCCGCCCCTGCTAGCTCCTGACCTGATGGAGGGGTTCCACCCCGCCCTCCAGTGGCAGACAGGTCCACAAGTCTCATTTCTGTGTGCATGATAGCAGTGTAGACCCAGGGCTGCAGCAGGGACCTGCCTGGCCAGGAGGGGCACTGAGGGGGCGTCTTGGTCCTGTCGGCACGGAGTCCCCCTGACCTCATCCCTCAGTACAGGCTGCAAAAGCTTCCTTGAGCACCCCGGGGCAGGGGGCTTCTCATGCCATCTGCAGAGATTTGTGATGCTGGAGGGCAGGGCAGGGCGGTCCCCTTTACCCACACTCACCCCTTGAAAGGGTGCCGCCTCCCCAAGGGGCTGGGGAGCTGCTGCTCTCTGCGCAGTGGCAGGGCGGCCTGTGCCCGCACTTGGTCCCTGCCAGATGGAAGGGAAGCAGCGAGAGGGCTTTGAGGGGCTCTCCTGAAGTACACCCCCCGCCGACACCCCCTCACTGGAGGGCCCTGCAGACCCCAGTGGCTGAGTCATCAAAGGCCATGTTCACGCATTTGCCCTCCAGACCCTCTCGTGGTGCTTTGTGACCCGCAGTTAGACTCGAGGGACATCTGAGGCAGTTGGGGCCGTGGGGCTGGTGCTGGGGTCAGCAGGGAGGCGTGGACTGTGACCCTGGACGAAGCGGTCTGCAGGCTCAGGTGCAGGGTGACTTCCATCAATAAAAGGCATGTCTACAAATATGTGCCTGAAGAGGCAAGTGCTAAGTTAGCCCCATTTTACAGGTGAGGAAACGGAGGCAGAGAGGTTGAGTTACCTGCCTCAGGAAACACAGGAGCTGGAGGGATCTGAGCCCTGACACTGTGCCTCCTGCCTGTGTGCTCTGGCTGGGGGTCTCTATGGCAGGTGGTGCCGAGGGGGCCTAAGGTCTCCTAGGGCCTCCCACCCTCTGGAAGGAAGTTCTTCCGCTTCTGTGCGTGGGGACCAGAGAGGGGGCAGGAAGGTACCCACCTGGGGAGCTGAGAGAGGGGCAGGTCCTTTCCTGGCCCCCATCTAGCCCCTGGCCGCCTGGGACTCAGGCTCACAGGAGGCCGTCTTTCCTGGAATCCTCCCTCCAAGCCCATTCCTCGTGCCCTCGCTGCCTGGCTCACAGCTTTCCCAATGGCCATCTTGCTTCTGCCCACCTTGCATCCCGTCTGACCTCTGTTCACATTCATGGGGTGCCTGCATTTCGCCACTGGTGTCCAGCCGTCTCCCTGGCTGCTGTTTGCTCAGACAGACCCAAGTTCACGACCCATCTGAGGAAGGCACTGCCTGTCCGCCAGCCCTCGGATGCCCCCTGCTGGCCCAGGCCAGCCTGGGGTCCCATCACCCTACCCTCTTCCTGGAGTGGGCACATTCGCGTGACAGGCAGGTGCCAGGTCACTGTGTGCAGAGGTGCCCCAGCAAGGCCGTGAGGTCTGGGGGCCCCACAAGGGCCAAGACCAAGGAGCCTGGGAGCAGGGAGGCTTCCTGGGCTCAGGGCCTTTCTCTCGAGATGGAGCATCCTGGTTGCACAGAACTTTCGCTGCTGGTAGCGGGTATGCTGGGGTTTATCTTGCGTTTCTCATCTGCCATGTGGCAGGCTTAGTGGGGCCCCTCTGGGCCCAAGCACAATAGCCCATGAAAAGCCATTTTTACCCTGAAGAATTCCATTAATCCTTCTCTTTTTTATGTTTTTGACTCTGCCTCCAGTGTTTTTTTTTTCTTTTCAAAAATTAATGTAATTTTTCAAATTACATAAGAAATGCGTGCCTTCTTAGGAAAAATACAGAAAAGCACAAAGAACAAAATAATCTACAATCCCACCACCCAAAGGGAACTGCTATTAGCATTTTGTTCTGCCTGTTTCCTAAAAAAAAGAAAGTCAGACTAAATGCAATTATATATAAAGCACAGTTTAAGATCAAACCCACGAGTCACTGGCATCTGAGTGTATTCCCCTCTTGGGGACGTGGTTGTGCCTTCACAGACCCACAGTCCCCCTGGGCCCCCCGATCTCACCACGCCCCCCCGGCCGGGGGAGTCTGCTTAGGAGGCCCCCAGCCCAGCCAGATGGGGGGGCATGCTGGGCACCCCCCCCAACCCCGGGATGACATGAGGGACAGACAAGGCCCAGGCTAAGCACTTCCCTCCCCTCTACGCACTGGGGGGGGGCCTCTCCTGCCCTGGGTGCGGAGCTGTCCCATTGTGTCTGCAGGGGATGGAGTGGAAGCCCCACCCCTCTCTGGAACCCCTGCGTGGGAGGAGGTGTCTCTCCCATAAATGTCCATGGCTCTGGGCAAGCCAGCCAGCCCTGCGTGTCCAGGGGCCAGGGGCAGACCAGCTGGGGGCACAGTGGAAAGGACACGAGGCAGGTGGTGACAGGCAGGCACCAGGGTCCTGGTTCAAGGAGTGTGTGTGTGTATGGGGGGGGGCCAGAGATCCTGGGGGAGGGTCTACGCGTGACTTTCCCAGCCCCACCTGGACTGGGGGGCGCAGAGCCAGCCCTGACTTAGCCTCCTCAGGGGGTGGCCTGCGCCCGCACCCCCATGGGCAGCAGTGGCAGAAGACAGAGAACCGGCCCCCCCTGAGCTGTAGAGTCAGCTGGGCTGACAGGGCAGGTGAGTGGCCTCTACACCCCTGGCTGTTCTTAGTCCCTGGGCTGGGCTTTCATTTACTGTAGTCAGAAGTCTAAAAAAACCCCCAAAACTTCCTATTGGAGTTGCCACCATGGCGCAGTGGGTTAAGAATCAGACTGCAGCTGCCTGGTTGCTGCGGAAGCTCAGGTTCAGTCCCCGGCCTGGCGCAGTGCTTTGAGGATCCAGCGTAGCCTCAGCTGTGGCGCAGGTTTCAGCTCTGGCTCCAGCTGCCCCTTATGAGACGTGCTGTGCAGGACTGAGGGTCTGTCACCCGCAGTGAGGGCTTGAGTGGAGGGCAGAGTCCACGTGAGGCCTAAATGTGGGTGAGCAGGGACAGTGGACGTGCGGTAGAGCCGTGGGGGCTGGAGATGAGGCGTGGCTCTCCCCGAGGCTGGGCATCAGGGGACCGAGGGCAGGGCGGGGTAGCCGGGTGCGGTTCCAGGGTGAGGAGGGGCTGGCACCGGCTCCACTGGTCCTGGAATTACTGATCCTGCTCTGCGGGCCATGGGGCAGGAAGAACAGTGGCCCATTGGCACTTTTGCTCTGGGTGGGTACTGACCTGGGCAGAGGCCAGGGCCCATCCAAGAAGTGCCTCTGAGTCGCATCAGGTTCACACTGTGCAGGGGGCACTGACCTTGTCCTTATTTGAGAGCTGAGCCCCCTCCTCATTCTGCCTTCGAGGTCCCTGGGGAGCTGGATGGGCCCGGCCTCCTTCCAGGACCCCCTCTGGGACACTGGCATCAGGCAGGCCTGTCTGCTCAGGCCTGTGACAAAGCTGTTGATGGGCCGAAGGGCCCCAAATTCATCTGTTGGCCGGCAGCCCCCTCCCTGCAGGAGACTCACACCTGTCTTTATGCTTTTTCACCATGAGGTTGTGTGGGGCGAGGGGGAGAGGGCGGGTGGCCGGCCAGGCCGGGCCTCAGTGTTCTCACCTCTTCAGTGGGGAGAGGGGCGCCTACCTCCCACAGTCGTGTCAGGATGCCTGGTTCCCTTCCAGAAATGTAAGCAGCTGACACCGCTCCCAGCGAGCCAGGAGGAGTGGCTGAGATGTAGAGGCAGCGTGAGAGACCCGGCAAGGGGTGTGTGTGTGTGTGTGTGTGTGTGTGTGCATGTATATAAGTGTGGGTGTGTGTGAGGGTATGTGTGTGTGTGAGGGCATGTGTAAGTATGTGTGTATAAGAGGGTGCGTGTATGAGCATGGGTGTGTATGGTGTGTATGCACGTATGTATGGGTGGGTATATGTGAGTGTGTGTGAGAGGGCGTGTCTCTAATCATAGCTATGCGTGAGTGTGTGCCCACGTGCATATAAATGTATGTATGTGTAAGCACACCCTTGGAGAATATTTTTTTAACACGTCTCCTGCGGTTTGCGATTTTCTTCTGTTTCTGAAAATCAGCACCCAATCTCAGATGCAGTCCCTGATCTGTAAGGTGACATCGTCATTGCGCTGCGAGTGGGGCGGGAGGCTCTGTGGGGAAAAGCAGCTGCCTGCCCTCTGTTGGTAGGTGCCCCTCCAGTCCAGCTCCAGACACAGGCGATTACAGCTCTGATCCAATGTCAAGAAGGGACAGGAGGTGGGGCATTGATGAGGCGTCTGTTCCAGCATGTGCTGTGACATCCGGGGCGCCAGGCTGACCTCCAGTGCCAAGCCGGTGGGAAAATCCAAGGTGTGCCTGACCCCGCAGAGGCCACCTCTGTAGGAGCAGCGGGGGGTGGGAGGGACATAGCACTGGACCGCTGCCGTATCCTTGGGTGGCCACTGGCGGACAGGGTGGGGAAGGTCACTTCGTGCCAGCTGTGCCCGGAGCCGTTCCGGGTGCTGTGTTCAGTGGCAGTCAGCCCCTCACCTAGAATTCATCCAAGGTCTGCCCGGTGTGAGGCCCCTGCCAGGCACTGGGATGTACCTGCCAGGAATTTGCTCGTATTATTAGCTAAATAAGAAGACACCTGCTCTAGAAGTCCAGAGCCATCCTCAAGTCTTCCTGTCTCGTGTCCTGCAGCTGATCCCTGGGGTCACCCCTGTACCGTTCAGGACGGCTTTGGCTGCAGTTGCCAGAACACTAGGTAGCAGTGGCTTCAACCGTGGGGACAGGCATTTCCTAAGAAGAACGCTGGCGGTCCTCGGACTCAGGGCTGGCCCTGCACTTCAGCTGTCTTGTCTTTTGGACCCACCAGCCTTAATGTCCGAGTAAATCCAAGCTTTCTGAGGTCTGAAGTTTAGGCAACGTGGAGGAGGAGGGCGATTTAAGAACAAGAATACATTAGGCTTAATGAATACAAAATTAGGTGGGAAAGAATTGAAAACACATGTCCACACACAAACGTGTACACGAACGTTCAGAGCAGCGTTATTCGTGCTATCCCCCGAGTAGAAGCCATCCAGAGGTCCTTCAGCTAATGAGGGACTGGACGCAGTGTGGCCCATCCAGGCAACGGGCCTCACTCGGCCCTGGAGAAGGAGGTACCAACGTACGCTGTGACACACACGGACCCTGGAAGTG
Organism: Phacochoerus africanus; assembly: GCF_016906955.1. NCBI lineage: Eukaryota > Metazoa > Chordata > Mammalia > Artiodactyla > Suidae > Phacochoerus > Phacochoerus africanus. Next base: position 134,274,800 of record NC_062558.1, read on the forward strand.
TCGTGCCAAGTGACAGAAGCCAGACACAAAAGCCGCAGCTTGTGGTTCCCTTTGTTGGAATCGTCCAGAACAGGCAAGTCTTTAGAGAGAGAGGGTAGACGAGTGGAGCCAGGCGTGGTGAGACCAAAGACTTAATGTATGTGGGGTTTCTTTTTGGGGTGATGAATTGTTGTGAAATTAGACTGCGGGAATGGTTGCATCACCTTGGGAATGCACTGAAAGCTACCGAAAAGGGGTAAATGGGGGGTGTTCCCATGGTGTCTCATCGGATTCAGAACCCGACACAGTGTCCATGAGGAGTTGCGTTCGATCCCTGGCCTGCTCAGTGGATTAAGGACCCGGCGCTGCCACAAGCTGTGGCATAGGCTGCAGGTATGCCCAGGATCTGGTGTTGCTGTGGCTGCAGGGTAGACCTCACCTCCAACTCCGATTTGACCCCCTAGCCCAGGAACGTCCATATGCCACAGGTGGGGCCATAAAAAGAGGGAAAAAGAAAATGGTAAATTTTGTGTAATGTGAATTTTCCATCAATTAAAAAGTGACTATTTATGTGAACACTTTTCTGGGGCCCTGGAAGGCGCCTACACCACTTAGGGGCCCGAAACTGAAGAGTCTTTAGCTTTGCGATCAATCCGCCCCTGCTTAGCACACTGGCTTTTCATTCTGTTTGTCACCTCATGGTCATAAAAGGGCTGCCATGGCACAGGGTGTCACAGTCACCTGCAAGGCAGGGCCAGTGACCTTTTCTCCGAGTGTCCCTTTTAAGTGGAAAGCTTTTAGTGAAAGCTCTCCCCATGGTCCCCGCCTTTCCTAACTTCCAGGCTTCTGGTTGTATCTTTGGAACTGGCTCACACGACCGTGCCTGATCAGGGATTCTGGGAAGGGAAGTTCCTGGCAAAGGCGGTGGAACTTTCACCTGGCTTCGCCACGCGTCTCCACCTGAGAGTCGGCCCACTGCTGCTTCGAACAAAATTTGGGTTAGAGTAGCCAGAAACCAGCCCCCACTTCATCCCTCAGGCTGGCCTTCCAGGGGCTTAAATCTATGTGCCACTCCGACCCAGGACCGCTGCCTTGCACACCAGGCCAAACCCATTTGCTTCACCATCTGCTAGACTTTGCTGGGCTGGCCTCTGCTTAGCTCTGGGCAGTCCCTTCTCGCACGCTGAATTTGGAATTCCCAGCAGCCTCCTCTTCTTTGGCTGTGGGTCTTAGGGCTCTGTTGACAGCGGTGACAATGACAGCAGCTGGTGTGGAGGGCACACTTCCCCAGGGCAGGGTGCTTGTCTGTTTTTACCTCATTTAATACTCATTGTCAGGCGATGCCTTGTTTAGCAGATAAGGTACCTGGGCACCAAGTGGCTGAGTGATCTGTCTGAAGTCACGTGGCTTGCAACAACAGTACAGGTGCCCGTCCCGGCAGCCCTGCTCCCATGTGGGTGAGGACGGCACCGCCACCGAGAGTCACAGCTCTCATCTTCTGAGCGCTTGGTCCAGGCCGGCCATAGGAGATTCGGCCGCTGTCACCTAGTCATTATAAACCGCCCAGTGGGGCTGTGGCTCTTGACTGTTGAGGGGACTGCAGCTCTGAGAGGCCGTGTGTTGCCCAGGGTCCCAGAGTTAAGTGGCAGCTAGGCTGGATTCAGACCCACATTCCCTTCCAGAAAACCTTGCAGTCCTGGTGCTCAGAGACAAAGTGAAGGCTGGAGTTGCAGCAGGGAAGGGTCTTGCCCAGCTGGGGCCCCACAGGTGCCCACCCCGAGAAGGTGACCGTGCTTCCCCAGGACCCATGGCCTTCCCCAGGTGGGCTTCTGCGCTGTCCCGACCCTTCCACCGGGGGCTCCTTGCACTAGATGTGCTTGTCATCGAGGCCATGGCCCCGTCTGCCTTGTCCCCACCCAACACCTTTGTTGGGGCCACTGCTCAGCCAGCCCGTGCCCTGCCATCACCCTCCTCGGTCACCGTGACCATCCCTCCTCTGCACCAGAATCTGTGCCCCAAAGCTCACACCGACACTGGCAGCGGCTGCTGGCTGGTCCCGGGGCTCCATCCTGCCCTCACCCTCCAGTCCACCTTCCCGGAGCCGGAAGGAGCTCAAACACAAATTCCCTCAAGCGCCTCCTGCGGGGTTTCCCATGGCCCGTGGAGAATTCCTATCCTTAGGAGCCCTGCTCCCCTCCAGCCTCACCATCGTCACCTTCCCTGGAGTCCCCCACACATGGCACACTCCATTCTCCATCCCTTGGTGTGTGGCGGTCTCCTTTATATCAATTTTTAGATACTTAGAATATTATGGTTTGAGTTTGGTGTTGGACATTTTCACTTAACACTGTATCCCACGGGTTGTTCTATTTTCCTGTGGTCTTTAATTTTTTCTGTATCAGCTCTCTCTCCTCTCTCCTACCCCCACCTCCAGAATAACGTGTTCACGACCTGCCGTGTGCCTCTCTCTCTCTCTCTCTCTTTCTCTGTCTCTCTCCACACACACACACACACACCCATGAGGGGCAGGGGTCGTCTTGTTTGTTTTTTAAAAAGCAGAATTGCATGTTTTTCTTTGCACCCAGCTTTTCTCACTTCACATCCCGGACACCTGCCAGGTCCGCGGCAGAAGTGCTACCTCACACCTTCTGCTCACGAGTGCCGTGTCCTTCACACGGGTCCTAGGTGTGGGTGCTCCCGTAGACTCCTCCAGCCCCCTTTTTAATGCATTTGGACTTTTTCCTTTTCTTTTCTATTCCAAAAAGAAAGAAAGAAATGCTTCCTGAAGCTTATTTTCATGTTTAAAAACTGTTTCCAGTTTCTCATTTAATGGTTTGGACTTTAGATTCCATTAATGATTCTATTAATGCAAGTCATTGTGGAGGAAAGAGAAGTTCTGGAAAGTCACAGCTGGTTCTCCCTGGTGTCCACCAGGCAGAAGTTTGAGCACGCAGAAGGGGTCAGCCTCTTTTCCGTCTCCTGGGAACACACGGAGAGCCCCCTGGGCCCCCGAGGCCTCTGGCGTGGCTCCGGGTAGCATTGCCTAGAGTTTCTGGCTGTAAAGAGGAGGCCTGGGCTGATGGAGGGATCCAGAAAAAAACTGTTCCAGGGCAAGGCCTGCCCAGGCTGGGGAGATGCTCAGAGCCCTGTGAAGCTGAGCTTATTTGGCAGTGGAGTTGTTGCAGATTTAACCAGTGAAGCTGAAGCTACACTGGCGTAGGGTGGGCCCTTAATGCCATGTGGCTGGCGTCCTTCAGGAGGAGAAGAGGCAAAGACAGAGAGAGAAATCAGCCGTGTGACACCACAGCAGAGGTGGGAGGGACGCGGCCACAAGCCAGGGAACGCCTGGGGCCACCAGAAGCCAGGAGAAACAAGGAAGAGCTGCTGGATGGGGTGTGGTCTTGCCAACACCCCAATTTTAGACCTCTGGCCTCCGGAACTGTGAGAGAAGAAATCCGTCTTATCTTCAGCCCCCTAGGTCATGGTACTTTGTTGCAATTCCTGTTAGCCAGGCCCACGTAGACTAATTGAAGCAAACATCAGACCTCACATCTTTAGTCTGAAAACATTTCGGTCCAGAGCTGGGGACAGGCAGGCTGGGGAGGGGTGGGGAGGGAGGGCCAGGGAGACTGCGGGTTGGGGACCCGAGCTGCTGGTGGGCTTGGGGGTTGGAAGCTGGGCTGTTAGGGCAGCCCAGGGCTGGGGGCTGTCCTGCTTTGGCCTCTGTATGATGGAGAGGTGTGTTGGACGTGCAGGTGGAGACCCTGGCTGGCCGCAGGTCTTTAAGTCTGGGTCTCCGTGTGACAGGCTGCAGCTGAGCCGAGCTGTGCATCTGGTTGGGCAAAGCCTCGGCTGGCACCTGAGCCCTGGACAGTGACGTCGGCTCTTTCTGCTGTGTCTTTCTCATGGGACAAGGTCAGTGGCCTTGAAGCCTCCCTGACCTGGAAAGAACAGAGAAGGGGGACATTTTAGGATAAAAGCATGCATTTTTAAAGGCGTGACTTCTTTTAAGTTAATAGTGATTATCATGTTTAGTTCTGAATGGGAACTAGTGTTTCTAATATGAAAATCTAGTCTAATTTCTGCAAAATAATTCCTAGCAATGCATCGCTGGCGTGAAAGCCTCCTAATGAATGAATCTTATCTGCTCCACACAGAGCTTTAAGGGAAAGGAAGGAACTCGGTTTCTAAGCCCTAGTTCTGGAAAGAAAGGGGCTTTCTTTTCTTTTATAGTGCTGGTCCTTTTTGTTTTAAAGCCTTGGAAATTCATAGAAGAAGCCATTTGATACTCTTTTTTTTTTTTTTTTTAATTGGAGCCCAGTGTATATTGGATTCCTCTGGTGACCGGTGGTGTGATTTGCTGGAAGGGGGTCTTCCATCCGTGGAAGGATCTGCCAGGCAGGTGGGCCTCTGGCTGCAGCAAGAGGCATGGTCTCTGGATTCAAGAGGCCCGGGTTTGAATCCTGACTCAGTCAGAGCCAGACTGGGCCCTTTGGGGCCAGGGATCAATTCCCGAGCCTTACTTTTCGGTCTGCAGATGGGTCTGGGCATGTCTGCATTGTCAGGTGTTACAAGGATGAAATCAAATCACGAAGCAGCTGTAAAGCACCTGGCTCGGTAACTGCTGGCCATGGGGACAGTGCTGGCCTGGCAGGAAACGGGTGACACATGTCCTAACCTCGGCATGCGGAGCTGGTGGCTCCGAGGCCTGGGCGTTGGATGGATGCCTCTCCTCTTCCCGCCTGCAGGCTGGACTTGAACAGCCCCGGCGGCAGGGGACTCCTTCCTGGCCGAGGGAGCCTGTCTCCTGCCGAGACCGTCCTTTCGGTACCCTCTCCCAACCTGTGCCTGTGGCCTCTGCCCTCAGGCAGCTGTGGGTCAGGGGGCTCTGGAGGGACCCCCTTTATGGTTGTTGAGCCCTTGCTTGAGGATGACTGCCCCCCAGACACAGCCCTTGTTGAGCCGTCAGGCACGAGACCCCTTCTCCACTGTCTGTGCGTCCTTGTGCTCAGACAGTACAGCTGCTTTTGTTCATCTGGAAGATTTCTAGAAACCCAGGAGGGGGGTATCATGTGTTTCACGTGCAGTGGGTGGTTCAGCTGCTGCGGCGCTGTCATAGCGTGTTTATGTGCACAGGGGTGTGTGCCCGGCTCTTCCCCTCGGTTCTGGGAAAGGGGCTCTGGATGCCAGCTGCAGATGAGGGCAGCCAGGGCTGCAGGACGGGGCCTGCTGGCCTGCGGAGCCTGAGATGGCCAGGCCCGCTGCCCACAGCGTCCTCTGTGCCCCCAGGGTAACCTCCATGCTCAGAGCAGGAGCCTGCCCGCAGAGGGGCTGGTCTGGGTGGGATCTAGAGCCATCACTCTAGAGCCATCACCTTGCCGTCCTGGGTCCTCTGTGTGGGCCTTGCGGTGCCTTTTTTTCTTTTTGTAGACATACCTGCGGCACATGGAGGTTCCTGGGCTAGGGGTTGAATCAGAGCTACAGCTGCTGGCCTACAGCACAGCCACAGCAACATCAGATACGAGCCACGCTGTGACCTACACCACAGCTCATGGCGATGCCAGGACCTTAACCCACTGAGTGAGGCCAGGGGTTGAACCCACATCCTCCCTAGGTCAAGTTCTTCACCCACTGAGCCACAGCGGGAACTCCTGCACCTCCACTTCTAATAGCTCATCTCTAAAATGAGGCCATAGGAGCCACTACCTCCTGTGAAATCGTGTCTTCCCAGGATTGGTACCTGTTGTCATCATTGTCATGCCCGCCAGCACCAGTGCCCACCTGCCCTCCACAGTTCCTGAGGACACAGCCCCCAGCCTCAATACCGCCTGCCTCTGAGACCAAGTGGAGGGGAGGCTGGTGGCTCTGATGCCCAGCTAGCCCTCTCCCAGAGGTGCCCAGCTTGTTCTGCTGCCTCAGGCTCCAGACTCCCACCTCCGCCCACTGAGCCCTTCCACCGCCCTCTCGGCGGTCACCCTCCCAGGCTCCAGACACCCATCCTGGCCCGCGTGCCCTCACGGAAGCTGACCCCCCACTGCAGTGCCCTGCCCCACACGCTGCACCTCCTGGATGGGGCTCCTCCCTCATCTTGATTGAGTGGAGGGCCCGCAGGAGTGAGGGTGGGGAGGGGGCCGGGCCAGGGCGGCAGCAGGGCTGCAGCCTTCTGAGTCCAGATGTTGACAGTCCCTCGGCTGGCTCGGCCTCCTGGGGTGCAAGTTCACAGCTGTGAGGGTCCCACAGTCCCTCTGCCCCAGCTTGGGGGCGGGGCAGCTGGCTTAGGAGGGAGTTCCACCTCTGGTCCCCTCAGAACCCCTTCCACCGACCGCAGGGACTTCCATCCTCTCCTCCTGCTCCGCTGGGCTGTCCCCATGGTTACCCCCTCCATCCTCCAGGCTGTGGGTGGGGGGGCTCTGCACGCCATCAGCAGAGGGGGGCCTGCCTTCCTGCTCTTGGCAGCCAGCTGGCCCTGCAGCCTCCCTACCCCCCACCGTGGAAAGTGGGTTAATAATATTCACCCCCATCCAGAGATAAGGAGAGAATCATCTCCCCCCGGGGGGCCGAGGGCCATAATTCAGGGGCTGATGAGTGTCCTGATCTCCTTGAGGGACAAGAGGGGGGCCCCTGGGCTGTCTTCACGGAGGGGCGACCAAGCTGGGCGCAGCTTTTAATCCTCCAGCCGCTGCCTCGCAGGCAGGGACTCCACCATCCCCCCGCCCCGCTGCTGTGGTCATCTCTAAATCAGGCCTGGGCCTGGGCTGCCATCCTTCGGAAAACACCGGAGACTATGCAGCCCACCTCCCTGTCCCTGCCTCCGGACCCTCAGTGCCCCTGAGCCTGTGCAGGGCCAGCCCCGTGCAATGCCCTTAAAGCAGCAGCATTTTAATAGCCTGACCCTGAGAATGAGGAGGACCCCTTGGCTGATTTATATGCTATACGCTTGGGGTTTAATTGGAGCATAATTGTAATCCATATGCCTGTTAAGGTAATTACACTTATAAACCTAATATAATCCATAGATCAATGGATTCGGAGCTAATTAAGGCAACTGTAATTAACATTTACAAAAAACCTTGCAATTACCGGAATATCCTGTAAGCTGGCCTTTGGAGCTGATAATGAGGCCAGGCTCCACGCTCCGCAGCCTCCCAGGACCCTGCTTCTGCACCCGGGCCTCGGGTCCCAAGTGCCTGCGCCTTACCGCACTGGGGTAGGTGGGGCCAGCGCCCGCCGTTACCACCCCAGGGCTCTGGGACAGGCACCCGGCTGATGACCGTAGCACTGGGGGAGCCGGATCCTTGTGACTCGGCTGTCCCCAGGGCTCCGCTTGTGTTCTGGCTTGATAAACTCAGCCCCACAGAGCGAATCTTGGAGAGAGAGGACGAGAGGTCCCCATGTGGCACTCCCTCCGCTAGCCTTGCACGGGTCAGAGGGCCTCCCTCCGGGCTTTCTTCTGGCCCCACCCCCTGCACCTGCAGCCGGGCTACACCTGTGCTCCCTTCCGCTGCCCTGGGGCCGGAAGTCGGGTGGGGATCAGGCTGCCCTGGACACTGGCCTGGCTGTGCCCGAATTCTGTCCCCACAGACCCTCCCCACGAACACCCAAGGAGAAAGAGAGCTGGGCGTGGTGGGTGTGGGGCTGCAGGTGGCTGGGACCAGGGGGCTCAGCCAGGGCTGGGGGCTGCGTCATATCATGGGCCAGTGCTCTGGGGAGCCAGCCAGGAAATCCAGATTCCCTGGGTCGTCTGTGGCTTTAGCACAGCCTCCAAATCCACGTGTCCAGGAAAGAGGAACCCTCTCTAACACGGAATGTTCCAGACCGCACCCCTCTCCTCTCTCCACCCTTGCCCAACCCCAGGAAAAGTCCGGCAGCTGCAGGCTAGGGCCAGGATTGCCCCTGTTCCTGTGCGTTGCCTGCTTCCTGGTCGTACTCCCAGCTTGCTGAGCCGCACAGAGGCCCCCCTGCCAGCCCCCCACCCTGTCCGGAGTAGGAGATAAGCAGCAGCCCCAGCAGGCAGTGTCCACTGTGGGATTACCATGGGCTAATCTATTTGGAACCGGTTCTTTTCCTGCTCAGGAAAGCAGTGGCGCTCTGGGAGGCATGGGGATGTCCTGTTGTCCTTGCTTCACTGTCCTGCGGGAACCAGGTGCTCCTTTAGACAGCGCCATATGCATCCTTTGGGAGGGATTCTGGCATAGATAGAAGGGGATATGGCAGGAACTTTGTTAGCCTGGGCTGCCTGGACTCAGATTCTGTCTCTGCCACTTGGAGCTGTTATGACCTTGACCAGGTAGAAGTTATTTAACCACTTTATTTATTTATTTATTTTTGTCTTTTTTGTCGTTTCTAGGGCCGCACCTATGGCATATGGAGGTTCCCAGGCTAGGGGTCTAATTGGAGCTGTAGCCACCAGCCTACACCACAGCAACGGCAATGCGAGATCCGAGCCACGTCTGCGACCTACACCACAGCTCACGGCAACACCGGATCCTTAACCCACTGAGCGAGGCCAGGGATCCAGCCTGCAACCTCATGGTTCCTAGTCGGATTCGTTAACCACTGCGCCACAAGGGGAACTCCTATTTAACCACTTTAAAACTCAGTGTATATAATGCAGAGATGACTAAGTTAAATAACGTATAAAGTGCTTAATTAGCAAGTGCCTGGTACACAGTAGGTGCTCAGCTAATGCCGCCGACACTGTTGCCATCGCTATCATTGACAGGAGCCATGGAGAAGAAGGACACCAGGGCCAGGTGGGGGCTGGGCCAGGTGCGCTCAGGGCCAGGTGGAGTGGGCCAGGTGTGGGGGGGGGGGGGGCTGATGGAGGCCAGGTCAGCTGGGGCAGGGCCAGGTAGGGCAGAGCCAGGTGGCCTGTTAGGAGGCCCGGTATCCACTGTCCCCACCGTGTGTCCTTGTGTCTGCTGGACCTGGTGGCCTCAGCTCTTCTCCCTTCCTTCCTGCACACTCGCCTGTCTCTTCCTGGAAACTCTGCAACTCTAGCAGAAATCTCCAGACAGGACAAGGTTCTTTAAGGGCGGAATGAGACAAACAGGTGCAGGGGACTACTCCCTGGGGACCGGTCTTTGTTCCTTGAGCGCTTACTGTGTGCCAGACTCTGGGCTAAGCACCACACGGACTTACTCACTGACTCCAACAGCAGCTGGATGCAGCTGGCGTTTTAGTCTGTTTCATGAACGAGAAAATTGAGGCTCAGAGAGGCTGAGTCATTGGCCTGAATTGATCCAGTAAGGGTGCGGCTGGGCCATGGTTTGTGCTCTCTCTCCTTTGTGGGCCAGTGTGGCTGGGGGAGGGGGTGGGGTCGAAGGCAGGCTGGGCTGCAGGGGGCCTGGGGCCGGGTGGGCGGCCCCTTTCTGGGCCAGAGGGAGGAGCCTGCATGATGCTCGGAGCAGCTACTCTCTTCAGAGGCCTGAGACCTGTGCCCTGGAGACCTGCCTGGGCCTGTGAGGTGGGTTGGGGGTCAGCCAGACCCCTCCTTCCTGCAGGGATCCTGCAGGGATGGGGACCCCTGTGGAGAGGTGGGGTCTCAGCTGACCCTCTTGAAGCCTGGGGACAGGGGCCCCCCTCCCTGCATGGGGACCACAGCCCTGCACTGCTTCTGGTCCAGGCCTGAACACTGTCCTACCATGTATTTGATCCCATTGTCCAGTTGCTTGAAGGCAGGAGACTTGTTCTATCATGACCTCTAGCCTCTTTGCTTTTTTCAAAAATTCAGTGTAATAATTTGTACTTTTGCTTGTTGATGGAGAAGAAAACTGTGGGCATTCCTGAGCTTCTGTTCTGGGTCCAGCTCTGCCTGGAACTGTTCACATGCGTTGCCTTGCTGAAGTCTCAGGCTGAGCCCGAGATGTGGGTGCTGTCATGATGCCCCTTAGAGATGAGTTCCGCCACTTGCCCAAGGTCACACGTCTGGGATGTGGTGGGAGGGACTGGGGGCTACCCCTGCTGCTTACAGGCGCTGGCTCCTTTTTGTCCCTGCCGCCTCCAAAGGCCACAGCTGCAAGGGGGCAGTGGCAGAATTCGAGCTGTCCAGCTCTAACCTGTGCTCATGGTCACTGTTGAACACACAGGAAAACCGGGGAAAGAAAAAGGAGAGTAAACCTCGGACCAGCCCATCATCCAGAGGTGACGTCTGATAACATCTGGGGGTCCCCCTTCCAGATGTTCCGTGTAGAGTACGTGGGTTATGTATTCCATCCAAAACATGCATGTGCTGTTTTTGCAGCTCTTCTCTTCAGTGACCAGTTCTAGAACGCCGTTCTCATCAGGGGCATCCTCCCGTGTCACCGTCTCGATGGCTGCAGCCTCCGCCGTGTGCGTGCCCCATATTGCTACCTGCTCCGTTGTTTCCAGCTCTTCTTTAGTGTGAACAGGGGTACTACTGAGTGTGCTCAGAGCAGGGCCTTGTGCTTATTTGTGATTTGTGTGTGTGTGTGTGCGTGTGAAGCAAATTCTCGCATATGGCGTTGCTGGGTCAAAGGATATGCAAAATTCTGAGGGTTTCGGTACTTCTGCAGATTCTCCCTCCCAGCATCAGTTGTGCTCCCATCTGCGCTGTGCACAGTGCTCTGTTACTTTACTTTCTTGCCAACAGATCATACCAGTGAACAGTATCATCCTTTTTAAAAATTGTCTCTATTGATAGAAAAAAAGGTACCATCTTTGATTGCCAAGGAGCCTAAAAGTTTTTTCATCTTCTTTGGTCATGGAAGTTTTTTTCCTTCTGTAAATTGCAAATTTATATTCTTTCTTCTGTATTTTTAAAACCAAGGCCTTTTTTCCCCCTTTCTTTCTTTTTATGGCCACACCTGCAGCATATGTAAGTTCCCAGGCTAGGGGTCAAATCAGAGCTACAGCTGCCACCTACACCCCAGCCACAGCAACACGGGATCTGATCCTCGTCTGCGACCTACCTCACAGCTCACAGCAACCCTGGATCCTTAACCCACTGAGCGAGGCCAGGGCTCGAACCCGCATCCTCATGGATACTAGTCAGGTTCCTTATGCTGAGCCATGATGGGAACTCCAGCCAAGGCCTTTCTTTAGTGAGAAATCTGCATTTCATCAAAGATGGAACGCAGAGTCTGTGGTCATTTATTCTCTAGAGAAGAGGCTTCTTTTTGTTCCTCTGATCCAATCAGATACCAAGACTCAAAGATTTTGGCAAATTAATTTCCGGCATGTGAAACCCGTAGTCAGCGTGTATCAGGATCCCAGCCAAGAAAACTACATTTTAGTCTCAGTTACTCCCAGTCGAGAGGCCACTTAAGGTGACACTGACCTGAGGTTGCCATCACACTCAGCTCCTCTCGGGCACTGCGACCTGGAAATGCCCCTCAGCCACTCAAAACCGTCCCTTTCAGGGAGCTCCCGTCATGGCGCAGCGGAAACGAATCTGACTAGGAAACATGAGGTTGCGGGGTCGATCCCTGGCCTCGCTCAGTGGGTTAAGGATCTGGCGTTGCTATGGCTGTGGCATAGGCTGGTGGCTATAGCTCTGATTCGACCCCTAGCCTGGGAACCTCCATATGTCATGGTTATGGCCCTAAAAAGCAACAAAACAAAACAACAACAACCTAAAAAAAAAAAAAAAACCCGTCCCTTTCTGGGACCCCTGTGGTTGCTGTGCGGTTTACATGAGACCTGGGGTGGATATGACGGGCCTGATGCTGTGCCGGATGCTGCGGATGGAAGAGAAAGGTCGCTTTTCGGATGGTGCGGGTGCTGGGTCAGGCCTCGCCCCTCATGCTGTGAGACTGTCAGGCAAAAAGAGGAAGGACGAAATGCTTGACTAACTTGCCTCAAACCAGCTGGGGCCCTGGCTCCACTAGGGCAGCAAGCAGCATGCTGATTAGGTTGGGAGTGATTTTAAAAAAAAGGAAACAAATCCAGCAGGGGCCCTGGATGCACCAAGGGGCCGGCAGGGGGAAGGAAAGCCAGAGCAGGCCTGCCGTGAGTGAGGGGCAGAGTGGGTGTGGGCTTGGCCGCCAGGGCACTCATGGGAATCACTGATGTTTACTGCGCGTTTGGGTTAGTGGTGTCTTACCCCCACTTGGCAGTGAGGGAGCTTGGAGGGAGGAAAGCAACTTGCCCAAGGGGGTAGGGGCAGCCCCCCTGGGACTTCAGCTCATTCCCGACCTGGTCCTGGGTGAAGGGTCTTTGAGGTACCTGGAGGGCCTCCCCCACCCGCTTCTTGTCCTGTGTGTGTGCACCAGGGGTCAGGCACGACCTAGCCCCTAGCCCTGGGCCCTGTCAGCCTGGAGGGGCAGGCAGGTGCAGAGGCCGCTCTGAGACTGCACAGGGTGCTGTGAGCATCAGATCCAGGGGACAGGATGAGACAGTGGCCTCCACCCAGGTGGCCTTCGGTTCCATTCTAAGGTGAGGCCACTTACCCTGGATCTGCCACGTCATCTTCAAAGGGAAAGTCTGAACTCTTGGGCCCAGCACTTGAGATCCTTCTAGAACTGCCCTCCCCAAACATTCTGGTCTCATTGGCCATTCTCCTTCCCTCACAGACCAATTTCCAGGTGGGCAAACCACAGCCAGGCTATTCCAGGCCTCCCCTCTCTGGGACATTCTCTTTTCTCTTCTTGTGAGTGTAGCCTCCTCCAGGAAGCCTTCCCTGGTGCCATGGGGAAATTTTAAGCATTTCCTCACTTAGCCTCCCAAGATTCCTCATTCGTGCCTTTTTTTTTTTTTTTTTTTGGCACCTGTGGTCATGGAGGTTCCCAAGCTAGGGGTCGAATCAGAGTTGCAGCTGCCAGTCTACACCACAGCCACAGCAACGCAGGATCCAAGCCGTGTCTGAGACCTACACCGCAGCTCATGGAAATGCTGAATTCTTAACCCTCTGAGCAAGGCCAGGGGTTGAACCCAGATCCTCATGGATACTAGTCGGGTTTGTAACCTGCTGAGCCACAACAGGAACTCCCCTTCGTTCGTGTCTTGGTCACGGCTGTGTCGGATCCCTCTTTGCACTAGCCCAGAAGCACCTGAACTCCCAAACCAGGGTCCCTGCATTTTCTCCTTCTCTTGTCTGGAATGTGCTGCATACCCGATTTTGAGCTGATGAATGAATGAATGAATGAAACAGTTGGCAGACCCGGGCCGGCCTGGTGCCCAGCAGTGCTCAGCAGATGCCGGCTGGGTGAGGGGTGGCGCCTGGGACTCTGCATGCCGAACACGCCTCAGACGCATACGTACCAGCCCCCGCATTCGTGTTTGGAGTTTGAGTCCGCTGACGGCGTTGCGTGGTTTACCTTGTACTCAAGCCCCCGGAACTGAAGAGACGGGGATGTATCAATAAATGCTGTCTGTCTTGGAGTAAAGCACAGTCCATTTGTAAGATCCATTTTCTGGAGGAGGGTTGGGGTGCTGGCCCTGGGGTGGGGCTGGGGGCTGAAGCCTCGTGCGACTCAGTCATCGCTCAGCTGGTGGGCTCATCCTGGGCGTGGCCACTGTGGGGCCAGGTGTCTCCCCTACCCCACGGCAATGCTAGGCCAGGCTGGCCACTGTGGGGAGGGGACACAGAGGGCACTGGGTCAAGGAGGCGGGCCAGGAGTAGACTGTGGGTGGTCGGGGGCCAGGCCTGGGGCCAAGTGGTGGAGCACATGGATGGAACACGTGAGACCTTGGGGTATCCAGGGGTGGGGGTGCAGGGGTGGTGGGGAAGCATGGAGGTAGCTGAGCGGTGTGGCGTCAGCCCCCGTCCCATCCGCATGTCTTGACACCTCAGTTGCTCACATGGAGTCTGTCCTCTTGCACCTGCTTCTTCTCTTGTCCTTCTGTCCTGTCTGCCTGGTGCTTCAGGGTCACAATAGAGAGGTGCCTGACAACTCTGGATGACAGTCGAGGGTGCATGAGGCTGCGAGAGAAGCAGCCACGTGGCCCTGCATTCTCACGCCGCACCTGGAAGCTGCACCTGCCGCCTCGGAGGCCGCCCTGCAGCTGCTGGGCCACTGGCCCCGGGAATGCGCCCGTGGCTTCCTGGGTGTGTTCTTAGAGCCTTTCTGGGGGAGGGCGGCACGGTGACCCTTCTGGAATCTGAGCCCCAGGTCAGGGAGCCACTGGAAGGCTCTCTGATCCTCCCTGAGTGGACATCCTCCCATGGCTGTTGGGATCCTCGACCCCAGGGAGCCGCTAGGTCCCCTACACTCGGCGGGCCTGTGCGCAGCTCTGCCTGTTCCGTCCGGGCGTGGACATGCACTGCTCGGCACGGCCCACCTTCCAGATGCGGTCGAGGAGGGTGGGAGGCGGGAGCCACTTGCCCAAGGTCTGGCCGGTGGGAGGCAGATGGGGTCCAGCCCTCAGCAAACTGGCTCTGGAAGCTGTGCTCTGAGCCACTCGGCCAGTCTTCCTCTTGGTTGTGGGGAGCCCTGCCTCCCCGGGGTGGATGCACTTGGCCTGGGTTTGCCCACTTCAGACCTGGGAGCTCCTGGGAAGGCTCACAGGAGAACCCTGGGGCAGAGCCCTGGGCAGGGGCGGGGCTGGCGGGCAGCAGGCAGGGGGCTCTCCCCACGCTGCCACGACGCCTGCCGCCCACCCAACATGCGACCCAAACGTCTCGGGACTCGCTTTTATTTTGGTAGGGCTTTTGGTCCCCATTTACATGTTTTGTTTTTCCTTTATAGTCCCAAGTGTCGAGCCTGGCAGAGCACAGATGTCTCCCAAACAGAAATAGATCCGCTCCAAGGAGGCCCTGCGGCCGCAGACATTCTCAGGCTCTCAGCAAAACCAAGGTCCCTTGCCAAGCGCTCTTTGGGAGGATGTTTGGAAAAAATGTCAAGGCGTTCATTTTTCTCTCGACCTTTTTGGTTGAAATTGTGGGGCCTTAACACTGGAAGTAAAAGAAGTTATAAATAAAGACCCAGCCAATGGCCAGGCCTGGGCCTGCTCTCCCAACTGGCCAGTGATGGTTTCTCTGCAGATGTTGCTGAGCGCAAGGGGCCCACGGTGGCCCCGCCTCTGTGAAAGGAAGTTCATGATCATTTCCAGATAGCAGAGGGACAGAGAGCGAGGTTTCCATAGCCCGTAACAGCAGAGAAGAGGAGAGGCCTAAAGGGGGGCAGGGGCAGCGGGGGACACAGCCTGGGAGGCCTTAGGCATGGGTTCCTAAAAGACAGGGCCATCTGAAGATGCATTTGAACTCAGAATGTTTGCTCGGTCTGTCCTGGAGTTTGGAAGTGTTGGTTCTTCGCTGCCCTCTGGTTCTCTGGCAGCACTGACCATCTGTTGGAGGAATCTGGGCAGGTCCGAGGGCACCTGCTTTGATGCCCACCAGCTGGCTCTGATGGCCTTCACTTCACGCTCCTGCACTCGCCAGGCTGTGGGTCCCCGGCTCCTGGCCAGGGGGCTGGCTGGCTTCCCCAGGGCCCACACCCTTCCAGGGAAGCCAGGACCCGAGTTGCTTGCGGAAACGAAGGCCACCCACTAAGGCCACAGAGGGTGTTTGTGTGTGGTGGGGGTCGGGGGGGGCATGGACGGATCTGCGGGGGAAGATGGCACACGTGGACCCCAGTTGGCCCCGGCCGGAGGCCACCTTGCTGTGGAGTTGTTTCATGCACGATAACGAGCGATCCTTTTGTCTCTATCCCGGAGGGCTTCCTCCAGCAAGAATGGCATAGACCAGGCTGAATGCGGAGGGGTGATGCTTAGCAGCGTGGGGTTTTACTGCATCTTTGGCCCTTTGGTGGCACTGACTGTTGCGGAGCCTCAGGGTGTCTGTGTGGCGTGTATGCTGCTGGCTGCTATTGAGAGTAGGTTCTCGGGGGTCTATCTTTGGCCAGAGCTGCAAAGCAACTCCTTGCAGTGGAGTCGCCACCAAAGCTGGACCCCTCAAGGCTGGCAAGACAACAGCTTCGGGTGCCCAGGGAAGAGGCCTCATTAGCACTTTCCAGGCCCTGGATCTGCTTTTCATCTCGTGCAGTGGCACCAGAGTCCTATCCTGACCACCACTTAGGATCTTAAGATATAAACCCAGGTCCAGATGAGATGAATAGCCTTGGGATGGCTTCATATACTCACTTGTTAGTTTTTAAGGCAAGAGAATTTGGGGGGGGGTTAAAAATTTGTTTTTAATTTTATAAATGTAATATGTTCTCTTTGGAAAATTTGGAACTTATAAACAATCTGAAAGAAGCAGTAAAAAAAAAAAAATCCTTGTGTAATCCACCAATAATATCAATTAACATTATGGCATGTTTCCTTCCAGCCCCCTCCTTTTTTTAAGTATTTTTAAACATAATTGAGATTGTGTTTTATGTGCAGTTTTACAGCCTGTACTCATCAGCTTTGAAATAGATTCATCTGCATTTTCAGTATGGGCTCCAGGGAGAAGACCAGATTGCTGAGGTTTCACTGAAGCTGTGGAAGAGGGAAATCCAAAAATACCCTTCTCCTTGGCTTTGCACAAGGAACAGCGTGGCCTCGCGTTTTCCTTCGTAAAATAAAGGCCAAAGAAAATATACAGGTAGCACATCAACACATAAGGTGTTCAACACTATTAGTCACTAGGGGAATGCAAAACACGCCAGTGACCTACGGCTCCATCCCTATCAGAGTGGTTTAAGGTAAACAATAACAGGAATTCAGAACCCTGTACACCAACTATAATGGAAAAAATTTAAAAATCATTAAAAAAACAACAAGCAGGAATTCCCTTGTGGGGCAGCGAGATAAAGATCCCATGTTGTCACAGCAGCAATTCAGGCCACTGCTGTGATGCAGGTTCCATCTCTGGCCGGGGAACTGCCACATGCTGCGGGTGTGGCCAAAATAATAATATACTACTAATAATGCTAATGATAATAATGATAATAGCAAATGCTGAAGAGGATGCTCAGAGTCTGGGTCATTCAGACATTGCTGGTGAGAATATCAAATGGTCCGACCACTTGGGAAAATAAGTTTGGCAGTTTCTTAACCATCTAAACATACAACCCTCATATATGACTTGGCGTTGGCATTTTAGAGCCTTTCTCACGGAGAAATGAAAACTTATATCCACACAAAAACTGTACGTGAATGTTCAAAGCAGTTTTTCTCCAAACCAAACTGGGGACCACTCAGCTTCCATCAGTGGGTGAGTACTTGACCTGAATATCCACTCCACGGAATGCTACCCAGGAAGGAAAAGAAACTATTGATGCGGTGATTAAATCTCCAGTGAAAAAAGGCCTATCCCCAAAGATTCGGTCCTCTCTGATCTCTTGTCTATAACATTTAAAAAGAGTAAAATTATAGGCGATGGAAAACAGCTTGGTGGTTGGCAGGGATCAAGGGCTGGCGGGTGGGAGGGAGGTGGGCACGGCCATAAGGAAAACAGGAGAGAGCCCAGCAGTGATGAAAATTCTCTCTGTTTTGACTGGAAGAATGTCAGTATTTTGGTTTTGATATTGTTTTATAGTTTTGCAAGTTGTTGTCATTGGGGAAAGCACGTGTGAATCTACAGTTACTTCCAAATAAAAGGTTTACTGAGAAAACAATGAAACGGGGAGCGACGGGGAGTGGGGGGGGGGCCTTTGTATGCAGCAGCCCAGAACCATGCCTATGATGTAATCTGCCGTGATGGGAGCTGCATGCAGACTTTCTTGCTTCAGAGTGATGATAATTCTGGAATACGCGTGTTTCCTGGGGGAAGGAGACTGGAGAGCAGTGTACCCGGATGCTCATGGTGGTTGAGTTAGAGGATTGAAATCGACCTGTCATTTGTCTCTCTGTCTGTTTGTCCAAACATTGGTCCCCTGCGGACCTTCCTGATCCCCCAGGGAGACAGATGAGGAGAGGGGCAGTGGCGGTGTAGGGTGCTGAGCCTGGGGTGGGCATGTGCACTGGGCTGTGAAATTGCGGGTCATGTTTTCTTCTTATCTCTAAGTTCTGAACAGGTGATATGATGATATGAATTTTTTATGATGGGAGAAGTTACATATTAAAAAAGGAAACCACGCTTGGGCAAAGTCAAGTGCTTCTGCTGGCCGTTCCCAGGGAGCTTGTAGGATGCCCTGGGTTATGGTACAGTCACCTGACAACAGCTCTGGGTTCTGGGGACTTGCTCTGACCCCTTTGCTGCTGGGTTTTGCCCCTGTTCTTACCCGACGCAAGTGCATCCCAGAACCAGATGGCTGGTGGTGGGCCCCATGGGCCAGACACGCCTGTTCCAGCCTGTTTTCCCACAAAGCAATAAACCAGAAGGCCGTCTCCAGGCAGGAGTGGGGTGGGGGCTGTCACGGGAACCCGGGTCTCTGCTCAGCCGTAATGTCCTCACCCAAGCCTGTCCTGTGCTGTGTCTGTGATAGTGTGATTTATAATAAGAAATATGTATTATATATTTGGCCTTCATCTCCGTTCCCGGCATAGAGCCCCTAAAGCCTTTGGAATTTCCTAAGTGAGAAGGGCAATAGGGTATCTCTCATTCATAACAAACCCCTTTCAACCACCTCTGAGTTTTGTTAATGGGGTGATGTTTGGAAAGCACCTAAGGATGGAGGCTGGTGACCAGGGGATTAGGGAGTTGGTACTTTCACCTCCCCCCCAAACTCTCAGGGGAGGGGCTCGGGGCTTGAGGTCAGTCACCAATAGCTGATGCTTCATCAGTCATGCCTACAAAGTGAAGACTCTGTAGAACCTAGAAGGATGGGCTTCCAGAAGCTTCCAAGTTTGTGAACCCAAGGAACTTCTGGGCCCCGGGTGGAGGTCTGGAAGTTCCCCACCTTTCATTCATACCTCGCTTCATACCTTATTTTTATTTTTTATTTTGCTTTTTTAAGGGCCATACCCGCAGCACATGGAAGTTCCCAAGCTAGGGGTCGAATCAGAGCTGTACCTGCCGGCCTATGCCACAGCCACAGCATTGTGGGATCTGAGCCGCTCCTGCGACCTACATGACAGCTCACGGCAATGCCAGATGCTTAACTCACTGAGCGAGACCAGGGATCGAACCCACATCCTCATGGATACTAGTCGAGTTCGTTACCTGCTGAGCCACAACCAGAACTCCCTGTATCTTTTCAGATAAACTTGTAAACTAAGTAAAAGTTTCTCTGAGTTCTGTGAGCTGCTTCAGCAAATCTATCCACCTCGAGGAGGGCGTTGTGGGAAGCTCCGATTTCTAGCGGGTGGGTCAGAAGCCCGGCTGGCCCCCTGGACCTTGGCATCTGAAGTTCGGGTGAGGGGCCCTTGTGGGACTGAGCCCTTAACTGTGCAGGTGGACAATGTCGGAACTGGACTGTAGGTCACCCAGCTGGTGCTGAAGAACTGCTTGGCGTCGGGAGCTCCCCACATTCTTAGAGCACACCCCGCTCAGATGGGCGCAAACATCAGGCCAGGTGACAAGCGAGGCCAGCCTGAGATGCGCGGGCTTCCCTGGTGGGCCGCCCCTTCCCACAGCATCCCACGGCGCGCTGAGAGGCAGGTCTGAGGACGGCATGTTTCCTCCCTTGGAAATGCTTTCTGGGTGAGGGAGAGGGTTTTATTTGTCTGCTTGCTTGTCCGTGGTTCATGTGCAGAAGGAAGGACTAGCCTTCCTCACATGCTTTGCTGCAAGGACACAGGTGCTGCCGGCCCGCAGGTCGCAGTCCCCGAGAAGTCCCTTACCGGACCGTTCTCTGCTGATGTGCATTTAGATTTCAGGTTACAGTTTAGTTTGGGGGGAGCGGGACCCATCAAATTGGGTTTCTGGATTTTTCATCTATTTTCAGAAAGGGCACTCTTTGAAAATCCAGAGCTGCCCGCTGAGTCTCGGTCTGACCCCGTGTCCTTTGGAGCCGACATTGGAAGCGGCCCAGGGCTCAGAGGCCTGACACCGAAGTCAGGCAGCCCCGCTTCCTGGGTGGCCACCTTGGTCCGAGAATTTCAAGGTCTTTTCTGGTATCAGTTCTTGGCACGTCCGGTTCTGTCAGGCAGGGAGGAAGCACAGCTCCCGCTGTCCCAGCGTGCAGCCACAGACCTGGGGGCATCTGGCCTTGCTCAAGGTCACAGGGAAGCAGCTGAAGAGGTTGGCAAACAGAGCCTGGACTGTGGCTGCCAGCTCCCTGCTCCAGCCCGGAGATCGGGTTACAGGGGGGCCAGCTGGCTTGGAGACCCACTGCTGCCCCTCTGTGTTTGTGTGTGGTAAAAAAAATCAGATTTTACACCCCCAGAAACCTGACAAGACAAAGGCACCAAGTGGAGTGTCCCCCTGCTGTCCTCTGAGAGCCTCGGGGAGGTGAGCTTGGTGCTGCCCACTCAGCCCCTGGGTGGCCGCATGCTGGGGCTTGGCTACCATGTACTGTTTATTGTGGGCAGTCGCCATGCCACGCTCAGCCGGCGAGGCCCAGGGACAGGTGCCCTGAGCCCGGTGGTTCCCCAGCCTGCCTGGCACCATCTCCGGTTTCTCTTAGGGGCCAGATCCTGGAGATGGGGCTGGTCAGCCTGTCCTCCCAGTATCCAGAGTCTGATTAGCATCATTGGGTCCCCAGGGACACCACCCTTGGAAGGGCTGTCCTTGCACCTCCAGGGGTACACTGCTTTCTTGTCCCTGGGGCACTGAGCTGGGAGACTTTGGGTGCTGGCCGCCACCTGGGGGCTGCTGCCTGCTTTCCCCTGGTGTTCCCAACATGGCCACTAAGCCATTGGGCTCAGGTGCCAGGTATAACTGGTGTAACTGAAACTTAGGCCTTTGGAGTGTCGGAGTCAGCTGAGGACCAGCCTGCAGGAGCCCGTCACGTGCATCCTCCCCGCCCTGGTCACCGACGTGGACCAGTGCTGGCAGCGGGGGAGGATGACGGCGGGGTGGGCCAGCAGGTTCTGCGCTATGTACGAAGGCGAGAAGGGCTCTAGACGATGAGTGGGTATAGCAGAGTGGGGTGCCGGCGCCGTGGGTGCAGGTGCAGCTGTAGGGGGCGTGAGGGGGTCAGGTTTTCTACTTCTGTTCCGCCAGGGTGGCCCATTGCGGGGTTTCCACAGAGGCCAGATATGAGCTGACTTAAGGTGTTGAAGGGGTCCCTCTGGCTGCTGTGTGGAGAGATGACGGGGCTCGGGGTGAAGGCAGGAGCAGGGGGACCTGCTAGGAGGCTTCTGCAGTAGTGTGCCCAGAGGCGGTGGTCGCTCGTACTGAGTAATAGAAGCACACTGCAAAGAAGATACTATGGGAGCTCCCTGGTGGCTCATGGGGTTAAGGATCCAGTGTTGCCACTACTGTGGTGCAGGTTCTATCCATCCCTGGCCAGGCAACTTCTGCATGCCGTGAGCATGGTCTAAAAAAAAAGAAGGAAAATACTCTGTCCTAATGACATAAAATACATCCTCTAGAAAGTGGATGCCACTTCATCGTTGCTGTGATGACATGACCGTCACTGTTACAGTTTGACATAGGCCCCCAGACTCTTTTGTGTGTTTATAAACACACACTTTTTTACTTTAATGGGATTGTACCATAAGTATAAAGCTCAATAATCTTGTTTTTCCCCTTAATATGCCCTGGGTGTCTTTGACCGTATGTGGAGTTACCTTTCTAACAGCCGCAAGGCGGTACTGTTACGTGTGTATCAGTTCCCAGGCGTTCCTAGACGTTGCTGTTTCTGCTTTTTCACTATTTTGAATGACGATGCAGTGAAAATTCCTATACAGACATATGCGTGGGTGTTTTTAAAAATAAACTTTTTGGAGTTCTCACTGTGTCGCTGTGGGTTAAGAACCCGACTGCAGTGGCTTGGGTCAAAGCTGCAGCTCGGACTCAATCCCTGGCCCAGGAAGTTCCGTATGCCATGGATGCAGCCGTTAAAAAATTTTTTTAATTAAAAAAAAAAAAAAAACTTCTGCTGTTGGAGAAGTCACAGGCACGGAAGAGTCACCACGGCGGCACCGAGGGCTCCATCCACTCTGACTGGGGCTCCTCTCTCGTCACCATTTGACATTCCATGGGCCACTCCTCACAGCCAAGAAACCAACACTGGTCAGTTAACTAAACTCCAAACTTGATCTGGATTTCACCACAAACGTATAATATATGTTCGTATATTCATTTGATTCTTTTTTTTTTTTTTGTCTTTTTAGGGCTGCACCTGCGGCATATGGAGGTTCCCGGGCTAGGGGTCGAACTGGAGCTGTAGCCGCCGGCCTACGCCAGAGACACAGCAACGCCAGATCCGAGCCACATCTGCAACCTACACCACAGCTCATGGCAATGCCGGATTCTTAACCCACTGAGCGAGGCCAGGGATCGAACCCACAACCTTATGGTTCCTAGTCGGATTCGTTTCCGCCGCGCCAAGATGGGAACTCCTGATTATTTCTTTAAGGTAAATTCCCAGGAGTGGAGCTACTGGGTCCGAGGGGACGGTAGTGGAGGTCCTGATGCCCACGGCCTTATCGCTCCCAAGAAGGACGGTGCCGAGTGGAGGGTCCTGTTGCCTGTGCCCCCGCCACCCTCATCCGCCCACCAACCTGACTGGCTGCTGAGAGTTGTCACGAGAGTGAGAGCACAGAGCTCTGGACTCTGGGTCACCTGCACCAGCTCAGTCATTTTGATGATGAGGAAGCAGCCCCTGCTCCCAGGTGCGGAGCGATGAGCCTTCGAGTCCACGTGGGGCTGACCGCTTCCCGCTCCCAGCAGGAAACCAAAGAGTCCACCTTCTCCAGCGGTGATTTCATACCCCTGAGACTTGGACAGGCCCAGTCTCAGGCGTTTGAGACCTGGGAAACCCAAAGCCACCCTCACAGCCTCTGGGCACATGGGCCCGGGTGCCGCAGTGCAGCCTCGCTGACCCTGGGCTCGTCATTGCTGTGCCCGTGAATGTGCCAGGCTTAGGCGTACCACCCTAGCCTGGGTGCCTGGGAGCCGTGTCTGGGGTGGTGCCTCGTTCGGTGCAGGTGACTCAAAACCCCAGTGCCGGCTCCTCTGAGTTACACCTTCCGTCCAACGTGTGTCCTCTGTGTGTGTGTGTATGAACCTCCAAGACCCGCAGATGAGACCCTCCTGCCAAAACATTTGTTGTTCACAGAATAGAAAGTCACTTCTGACATCTGGCTGTCAACACACAGCTACAGCAAGTGAGCGGAGTGGCGCTGAGGGCCACAGGCTTGCTGGAGGGTGGGCGTCGGGAGCCTCCGTCGCAGCGGGCTCAGCTCCCTACGGAAAAGTGCCCTCAGGATCAGTCCCCTCCACTTGAGGTGACCTTGTCACCTCAGATCCCCAGAACTTCACACATTCAGAGCCTGACTTCAACACCCAGGGTTGTTGGGGGCTTATCTTTGGCTTTAAACTCTGCGATGTATCCTGTGTGCGGAAGTGGTCGGTGCGTTGGGACTGTGGAACTTTAGCCACCGGGACCTGCTCCCAAGGCCCAAGGTCACAGGGAGTGGTACCCAGCCTCCGTGCTGTCCCAAGGGCACACCCAAAGTCCTGAGGCGTCTGGGCCAAGGGAGGGGCCTGGTCACAGCCCCCTGGGCCGCTGGAACGGTCCTGGAAGATGCAGCATCCAAGTTGGGCCCTGTAGGCAGGAGGGAGGGTGTGGAGGGACCCGAGGGGGAAGGGGACGGGAGACAGAGATGCAGAGGGGCGTCTCGCCCGCCGAGGCCACGCGTCTCCTCGTGGTCCTCTACACGCGGCCGTCCTCGGGCTGCTTCTCGGTCTCCGTGCTGGCTTCCTCTCCTTCCTGGTCTTTAGCTGCTGCCGGCTCCGGGGGATCAAGGTGAATGTCACCTGCACTAAGACGTCTCCTGACACTTCGCTGCGAAGGGCACCTCAGCCGTGGACCCCTCTCACAAACGTGGGGAAACTCCAGACATGCTCAGTGGGGAAGGAATTAAAGGCAGGGAAATGAGCGGATCCTCAGGCACAGATGTTGGAGCACCGTTCTGCACAGCAGCTGGAAGGCAGAAGCGACCCCAATTCCATCTGCTGGGGAACGGATAAACAAGATGTGTTGTTCCATGTCATGGAATATTATTCAGCCATAAAAAGGAATGGCTTTCTAGCGCAGGCTACAAAACGCGGATGAACCTTAAAGACTTCATGCTCAGTGAAATAAGCAGACACAAAAGGACGAATATTGTGTGATTCCACTTATGTGAAAGATCCAGGAGAGGCAAATTCCCAGAGCCGGAAAGCAGAATAGGGGCTCCCCGGGGCTCGGGGAGGGGCTATAGGGAGTTTCTGTTCGATGGGGACAGAGTTTCTGTTTGGGGTGTTTTCTGTTTCTGTTTTTAAACCTGTTGAAACTAGTTAGTGGTGGTGGTTGCACAACGTTGTGAATGAAATGAATGCCACTGATCTGTACAGTTAAAATGATTACAGTAGCAATTTTTATGTTCTGTGTATTTTACCACAGTTTAGAAAACTTTGAGATGTCATACTGCAATACCCACTGGTTTGTATGCTTTATTTTGTTTCACTTTTGGCTCCACCCACAGCATGCAGAAGTTCCCAGTCCAGGGATCGAACCCTCACCACAGCTGTGACAATGCCAGATCCTTAATCTCCTGACTCACCAGGGAACTCCAGTTTTTTTTTAACAGATTCGCAAATCATATAAGTCACCTATTTGAAGAGTGCAGTCCATGGTAGAGTTCCCTGGTGGCTCCGTGGGTTAAGGATTTGGTGTTGTCACTGCTGTGGCTAAGGGTCGAAGCTGTGGTGAGGGTTCGATCCCCGACCTGGGAGCTGCTGCATGTCATGGTCACGGCCAAAACCAAACCACACTGAGGGGTATTCTACAAAATGGTCGCTCCCTCCCGGGGGAATGCCACATTGACACCCCCCCCCCCGCCCGCCACGCTGCCAGAGGCCATGTGTCAGTTGGCTCTGGCTGCACAGACCGGGGGCTTACACAGCTGGGGGGCTTACGTGTATCTTCTCAGTTCTGGAGGCCGGAAGGCCATGATCGAGTTGTCCGCATCTGTGGGAAGAATAGTCAATGAGGTGCCGGCTCTCGTGTTCACCTCCCCGCTGTGTCCCTGGCCCCCTTTGTCCTGTCCTCCTCCTGCGCCAGCTTCCCCCAGACCCGCTGCCACCAGTGCCACCTGCTCCGGGGGACAGGGGCAGGGTCTACTTCCTCCACCCCCCCGTGTGAGTAAAATTCTCCCAGAAAGACTAAGCCTTCCATCCTGTTGGGGCAGTGGGCGTGTGAGCAGCAGGGGTGACACGTCTGGACAGCAGGGCAGGGGCCAGGCAAGGATTCCAGGTGGCCTGCTGGCCACTCCGAGGCTTGCAACCCGTGGGCATCTGCTGCGATGTTTAGTGGCAGCAGTTCGTAAAACTGAGGCAGGAGACAAAGGCACGTGCGGTCCCAACGGCAGCGGTCATTTCCGTGTTGTCCGGAGCGCTCAGGCCTGGTTTTCTCAATCGCTTTGTTCTCTGAACACCCAGGGTTTTGATGATGAGCTGCTGAGGATGACCTCACGTGGAGATTTTACTGCCTGATGGAGTGCACACACACTTTTTTTTTTCCCCTTATGCCTTTTATTTATTTATTTATTTATTTATTTATTTATTTATTTATTTTCCCACTGTACAGCAAGGGGGTCAGGTTATCCTTACATGTATACATTACAATTATATTTTTTCCCCCACCCTTTGTTCTGTTGCAACATGAATATCTAGACAAAGTTCTCAATGCTATTCAGCAGGATCTCCTTGTAAATCTATTCTAAGTTGTGTCTGATAAGCCCAAGCTCCCGATCCCTCCCACTCCCTCCCCCTCCCATCAGGCAGCCACAAGTCTCTTCTCCAAGTCCATGATTTTCTTTTCTGAGGAGATGTTCATTTGTGCTGGATATTAGATTCCAGTTATAAGTGAGATCATATGGTATTTGTCTTTGTCTTTCTGGCTCATTTCCTCAGTATGAGATTCTCTAGTTCCATCCATGTTGCTGCAAATGGCATTATGTCATTCTTTTTTATGGCTGAGTAGTATTCCATTGTGTATATATACCACATCTTCCGAATCCAATCATCTGTCGATGGACATTTGGGCACACACACTTTTTAAAAAACCAGCAGGACAAGAGTAAAAATACAACTTTCCCAGAAATATATTTGAAGAAAAAATCCATTAGGAGCCAGCAGAACATAAAAAGCGCTCGTGTGAGGTGCGAGGCAGCGAGGGGATGCGGGGGCAATGCTTGGGCCGTGGCGGTGGGTGAGACCCCCAGGCCTGCCAGGGGCACGGCTGCAGGGTCCCTGGATCCCCCGTGAAGCACACGCCCACCTCCTTCCTCCCTCCCTGGGTGCCACGTGCCCGGAGGAGGGGGAGGGCTTCTCCAGGGCAAGGCCTGTCCCAGATGGGGTGCCCACAGTTAGGGGCCCTGCTTCCAGAAAGAGCCCTGCCGTCCCCCGCCTTCTCTTTCCACAGCTGACGGTTCCCCAGGCTCTGCCTCCGCCCACCCCCCACCCATCTGGCCTGTGCCCAAGGTGGGCTGCTGAACGCCAGACCAAGGCCAAGCCTCCATCTGCCATGGTCAAGGTGATGCTGTTTATCATCCTGAGCTCTCAGGTGTGTGTCCTGCCCACCCAGCAACCTCTAAAGGAGGCAAAGCAGGGGCTGCTCTTTGCTTTCCAACCTTAGGGAACTTGAATAATCGCGGTGGTGCCCACCGAGCCCTTACTATTGGTAAAACGCCTGGTGCTGACTCTCCTAATGGCGCCTAGGAAGTAGGTACTACTTCATCCTCAGTTTAGTGCCAGGGCAACAAGGCTGAAAAAGGTACCAATCCCCCATTTGTGGTTGACCAGGAGATGAACCAGGTGGGCTGGCTGCTCCTGGTCCCCAGGGTGGGTGCCCTGAGGCCCCAGGCCAGGGTGGCTGGCCCAAGCTCTCGCCAGCCAGAGATGGGCTGGCCCCTGGCCCCACCCCAGCCTCCTGGGCATGGGGGGGGGGGCACTCCCACCCCGAGCCCATCCGCGCGCCTTGTCCTCCGACTAGCCTTTTCTTTAAAGCGACACATCCTCTGGAATGAGCCCACCCTGAGATTGTATTGATCCAAAGAAAAAACTAAATTATGTTCATAAACTGTCACTCCTGACACTCCCCAGAGGGCTGCCTCCGGCTCCCGGGGCCCCGGGGAGTCCCGGTCAGGAGCCTGTCTGTGCCCACAAAGGATTGTTCTTCCTCCCCCTGCGTGTGTCCAGGTCCCTTGGCCCTTCCAGGCCCCCTCAGGTGTGTCACCCACAGGGATTCTTCACAGACCCCTCCCCACCACCCCGGCCCTGGTCTCTGGGGGCTGCTGGCTGTGTCGCACAGGGGGCCGGGGTCCTCGCCTACATTCTGCCAGGCCCCCCACCCTGACAGGTGGGGCCACAGGGCACAGGCGTGGCCCAGGGTCCCTGAGGAGCTGGCAGGATGATGTCAAACCACCATGGCAGGGGGAGGAGGTAACAACTCAGGAAGGACATTCCTGTGTTCGACCTGCGAACTGTGCTCAGTTGCCCAGGGGCCAGATACCCCCGGGGACCCAGACACAGCCACTGGCCACAAGGAACTCACACCCTGCTGTGTGTCTGAGGCTGGTGGGGTCTGAGCAGGGCCTGCGAGCCCCTGGAGGCCTGGCCTCTGCCCTCTGGCCCCGGTGCCCCCGCCTCGAGCTGCCTGGCCTCCAGGATCAGTCACTCCTGACTCACACACTTGGGTTTTGGCCTTCGGAAAAAGAGTTCTTTGCATCCTTTTTTTTTTTTTTTTTTGGCCTCCCCCATGTCTGCTCGGAGGCCCCATCCAGGGCCAGAGGGGTTTCCAGGAAAGGGGATCATGTGGAAAGGGTCCCGCAGACGACTAACTTGGGAAAAGCTGGGCTGCTTTAGGCGAACGTGCCTCCGATCCCAGCCACATCTCCCGAAGATGTCCGGACGCCGTCACCGGATCTGAGTCTCTGTTAGTAAGGAGACCAGCATTGTGAGTGGCTAGAAGGCCGAGTAGCCTGCATCCCCAAAGGGTTTGACCCTAGAGCCCTTCTCTCGAGGGGCATTGCACACACCGGGGTTTGGCCCACCCTCTGCAGAAGGCAGCCTGCTGCCGCCACCGCGGACCTGGCGAGTGAGTCAATCCCGCCCCTTGATGGAAAGAGTCAGCTATTGGAAAGGTGGAAGAATCCTAGCACTGAACGCCTTCCAGTTTCCTCCAGCGGCATTCATGCAACATGGCACCACCAGGGAAAATCGCACATAAGACCTATTTATTTAGAGGCCTGGGCAGCCTCGGGAAATGAGCGTTTCAGGGCTGGCCAGGAAGGCGGCCAAAGATACGCAGTGGCATTTCAATGTATGGCCGTCCCGCAGTTTGCCTTCCAGTCTCCTGTTGATGGACGTGTCGATGGCATCCAGTTTTTTCACGATAGTAAATCATGCTGTCACGAACCGCTTTGGCGCGCCTTCTGTGCAAATGCGCTAGGTTTTCTTTAGAACCATTTTCCCCACACGCGCTGGGTAATAAGCATCACCTGGAGAGCTTGTTCAATATTCATATTCTCAGGTCCCTTCCCTGTAAGGTCTGAGTTTGAGACGCAGGAATCTTTTCTTCTTTCTTTCCACGGTACTTCATTGCTGCCTGTTATCAGGGAAGTTCAGCCAAGCCCTGATTGGGAAGCAGGAGCGCTGGCTCAGCGAACGTGGTTCACAGTTTACTAATTAGATATGCTGATCTCTCAGACTGGATGCGCCCAATTCTGTCCCCTCCAGCCGTGGAAAAGAGTCCCATTTCCCCAGAGCCTTGCCAGCTCTTGGTACTGGAAGGTTTAAAAAAAAATTTTTTTTTTTCCAAATCTGACGTCTTGATTTACTATAACTGCATTCCCTGTACCTTTTGGTGTATGCTTGAGCAAATTTTCAGTGTTTAATGACCATTCAGGTTTCCTTTTTGTGACTGATATTTTCATAGCCTTTGTCCGCTTTACTATGGAATGCATGTCTTTTTAAAAATTAGTTTATAACAACTCTCTATCACATGTACTGCTCCGATCCTTTGTCAGTTGTGTTGCAAACCTTTTTTTCCGGTCTGCTTTGCTTTTCATTTTGTTTAAGGTGTCTCATTGAACAAAAGTTTTACACTGCTATATCATCAGTTGTATTCCTCTGCTCCATTTTCATTTTCGTTTCGTTTTGGTTTGTTCATTTTGCATCTTGTTTAAGGCCTCCTCCCCTCCCCGTAGTTACAAAGCTAGTCTTCTGCGTTCTCCTCCAGAAGTCTGCAAGTTTTGCTTTGCACACTCAGATCCTAGATATACTTGAATTTGAGGTGTGTGCACAGAGTGAGGCAGGGATTTAATTTTATTTTCTACGTGGATAACCACTTGTTCCAACAGCATTTTTTAATAGCCCACCCTTTCTGACTTGTAGTTCACTTCTGTCCTGTGTCAGCTTTCCATATTTGCTTTTATCACTCTCTTTGAATGTTTTTTTGGGGGGGTGGGGAGTTCCTGTTGCAGCTCAGCAGTAACAAAGCTGACTAGTATCCATGCGGATGCGGGTTCGATCCCTGGCCTCACTCAGTGGGTTAAGCTTCCAGCATTGCCACAGCTGTGATGTAGGTCACAGATACAGCTCAGATCCAGCATCGCTGTGGCTGTGGTGTAGGCCGGCAGCTGCAGCTCCAGTTCGACCCCTAGCCTGGAAACTTCCATATGCTGCCCCTGTGGCCCTAAAAAGCAGGAAAAAAGTGGGGTTTTTTGGGGGGGGAGCCACGGGCTGCACCCACGGCGTGCAAAAGTTCCTGGGCCAGGGATCAAACCCTCATCACAGCAGCAGCCCAAGCTGCTGCAGTGACAACCCCGGCTCCTTAACCCACTGCACCACCAGGGAACTCCCAATTCAGTGGTTTTTAGCATAGTCATGCATCATCATCATCAGTCGATTTTAGAACATTTTCGTCACCTTGAAAAGAGACCAGGTACCACTCTCACCACTTAGCTACCCATCCCCCATCTCCCCAGCCCTGAGCAGCCCCAACCGACTTTCTCTCCATTATAGAGTCCTTACTGTGGAACTATAGAAATGAAACCATATCATATGTACTCTTTTGTGACTGGCTCTTTTCACTTAGGTATATACCTAGGAGTGGATTTGCTAGGTCACGTGATAACTGATTCTGATCATTTGAGGAGCTGCCAGACCGTTTTGCAAAGCAGCTGCACCATTTGACATTCCGACCAGTTGCGTGTGAGCGTTCAGATTCCTCTGCATCCCTGCCTACGCGTTTTATCTGACTGTTTGATTGTGGCCGTCTCAGTGGGTAGTGAGGTGGCGTCGTTGATTTGCACTTCTCTGATGACTAATGATGCCAAGCGTCTTTCCATGTACTTATTGGCCATTTATGTATCTTCCCTGGAAAAGTATCTATTCAGATCTGTTGCCCATGTTTAAATTGTTGTTGTGTTGTCGTTACGCCCAGTGCATTCAGAAGCGCCACAGCAGAGACCCAGGCTGCTGCAATGACAGTGACGGATCCTGCACCACAAGGGAACTCCTGGGTTGTCTTCTTATCATGGAGTTGTAAGAGTTCTTTATATATTCTGGATATAAAGTCCTTTTCAGATACATGACTTGCAAATATTTTGCTTCATTCTGTGGGTCGTCTTTGCATTTTCTTGATGGTATCCTTTGAAGCACGAAAGTTTTTAATTTTGATGAAGTATAAATACTCTGTTTTTCTTTTGTTGGTCATGCTTTCCGTGTCCTATCAAAGAATCCTTTGGCAAATCTAAGGCCATAATGATGTGCCCCTGTGTTTTCTTCTAAGAGTTTTATATTTTTAGCTTTTACGTGTAGATCTTTAAGCCATTTCAAGTTCATTTTTGCCTATGCTGTGAAGTAAGCTACAGCTGTTCTTTTGCACATGGTTATCCAGTGGTCCCAGCACCATTTGTTGAAAATATCATCCTTTCCCCTTTGAATGGTCTTGGCATCCTCGTTGAAAATCAGGTAACCTGTACACATAGTGTTACTTCTGGACTCTCAGTTCCAGTCCATTGAGCCTCACGGCCGTCCGTGTACCACACAGACTTGATTACTGTTTCGCTCTGGTGGGTTTTGAGAAAGGGCATACTTTGTTCTATTTTTCAAGACTGTTTGGACTGTTATGGGTCGTTTGCAATTCTGTATGCACTTTAGAATCAACTCATCAATTCCTACAAGTCAGCTGGGGTCTGACAGAGATCGTATTGAATGTATAGCTCAGCTTGGGGAGTTTGCATCTTAATGATGTTGAGCCTTCCGTTCCATGAACATGGGATGTCTTAACGTTTACTTAGCTCTTTAATTTCCTTTAACAGAATTTTGTAGTTTTCAGAGTATAAGTTTTGCATTTCTGTTGTTACATTTATTCCTAAGTATTGTATTCTTTTTGCTGCTATTGTCATTGGAATTGCATTCCTGTTAGATTTTGTTTTTGAAAGCCTGTTAGAGTAAATTGCTCTTAAGCTCAAGGCTAACATCCTGAAGGTCCCAGGTAGTGAAGAGGCAAGTCCCGAAGGATCTTGCTCCTTCCCCTCCTAGCCCAGCAGTTGTTCCAGCTGTTGTGGTTGGGTCCCTGCCTTGTTTCCTTTCTGCCTGAGAGGCGGGAAGGAGGAGGGAAGATCAATGAGGTTAATCAGTCCTCCCTCTAGAGGTGGGGCTGGTGGAGAGGGGGGCCTGACACGTTCCCTCGGTGTTCCTCTCTTCTGGCAGGGGAGCAGAAGGCAGGGGAAATCCCTTCACCCCCCACACCTGATCTGGTGTGGACTGTGGTCGGTTGTGAGTATGACGTAGCTGGGCTCTGCCCTGGAGGATCTCTCAGCTTTCTTGGGAAGAGAGACACACACTCACCGAATGGTAGGGCTGGCTCGGGGATTCCAGGCTCTGCTGGCCTGCTGTCTTCATCGTATTCATCTTAACGACGGAAAAATTGTTCTGCATTAAAGATTTTCTCCTCTGAGAAGTCCTTCCCTAGTAATAGTAATTAAATTTTATTGTCATTATCTTGGAAATCGCTCTAACCTGCCTCTGTGAACCCAGGCTTGCTTACATGTAAGCATATGAATCACTTTCTCTTGGAATTGTTCCTAACCTTGAGGTACCTGGAGGGGTGACAGGTTCAAGTGGAGTGCTTTTCTGCGCCCCCCCTCTTCTGGGGGGGGGGAAGCCCTGATTGGTAGTGCTTGCCACTTTCCATGGTGTAAATGCTCCCATCATGGCCGATTTTGAGCCACGGACGTGGTGTCACTGCACGTGGAGTTGGGAAGACGTGAGTATGGTCAGTACCAGCCACTAAATTTCTGTTCTCATACGGGAAATGGGGTCCCCCGACTCGCTGGGATGAACCTGGTGTCTGCCGATTTCATCCCTGGTGCACGGTTGTGGTTGTGTTGATGTAGCCCTGGGAGAGGATGGATGGGTGGGGGTCACCCGAGAGGAGGCTGTGTGTCTCCTCTTTGCAGAGCACAGAGCCGCGAGCTCTGTGAACAGAGCAGAGGGGTTCTGGGGGAGTTGTAGAGAATGGAAGAGAAGAAGGCAAAAAGAGCTAAGAATTCTCAGTCCTGTAGGAAATGCCGCCCAGCAGGTGCCTTTCTAGGCTTTGACCCCTGCGCCAAGCAAGTCTAACAGCCCGGTAACGCTCAGAGGGGAAAGCCAGGGCTCTGGAGAACAGCTGTATAGCTCTGCTCCTGACCTCTGGACCCTGGTCCCAGCCAGCACTGCCCCTAAGATGCAGCCTGGAGGGCCCAGAAGTGGCCCCTGGCAGTGCCTTGGCAGCTTTAGGGAACTCCCAGATGGCCCCAGCCTCGGTCCTTCCCACGTGCCAGCCACTCAGGACTGAGTGGGGTGGTAGGTCCAGGGGGTGTGGGAGCCATGGCTGAGGCATGGGCCCCTGGGTGGCAGGAGATGGGCCCCCACAGAAGAGTGAGGCTCCCCCACACAACACATCATGCTCGGTGAGAACCCCTGCCCTGTCATTTTGGCCGAAGTCATCTTTCTCTCACACCGGATTCCGTAACCTTACCTTCTGCTCGATTCAGTCTGAGCATTTGTTTCTCTCTTTCTGACCAGCCCCTTCTTGTGCAGCCCTTCCTTCAAGCTGGCTGAATAGCAGCCAGCACCCTCGCCCATACCCGCATGGGACCAGATGTGCCCCAGCCCCACTGGGCCCTGCCCTGCCCGCCTCCACCAGTGTTCCCCCCACTCTCCCTCTTCCGGTCAAGTGGCCGGAACCCCCCTGTGTTTTAAAAAAGAAAATTCCAGGAGTTCCCGTTGTGGCGCAGTGGTTAATGAATCCGACTAGGAACCATCAGGTTGCGGGTTCGATCCCTGCTCTTGCTCAGTGGGTTAACGATCTGGCGTTGCCGTGAGCTGTGGTGTAGGTCGCAGACGAGGCTCGGATCCCGCGTTGCTGTGGTTCTGGCGTAGGCCGGTGGCTACAGCTCCGATTCAACCCCTAGCCTGGGAACCTCCATATGCCACGGGAGCGGCCCAAGAAATAGCAACAACAACAACAACAACAACAAAGACAAAAAGAAAAAAAAAAGAAAAAGAAAATTCCAGAAACATTTGCTGAGATGTTTCAGGGTCTGGCACTGACCCCGCAGGGTCAGAGTCCTGCCTGAGTGTGGATGCAGGTTGGGGCTGGGGCTGCCAAGCTCAGTAATGATGGGTATCCCAGACCCCACCCCCACCCCTGCAGACCACGCCCATGAGTGCTCAGTGTGTGGAGAGGAAAAGGCTGGGAACACATGGTCCTCTGGGCGGGCGTATGATGGGGTTCAGGATCTCTGGGCATTTCCAGACTGGAGCAGCCAGGGGCATTGCACGTGACCGCCAGGGCCTCACCTGCCAAAGTGACTATGGGTCTAGCTGACCTGAAGCATTGCTCTCTGGAGCAGCAAACTATGCTTTCAAATTTCTTTTCTTGGAGTTCCCATTGTGGCTCAGTGGTTAACGAATCCGATTAGGAACCATGAGGTTGTGGGTTCGATCCCTGGCCTTACTCAGTGGGTTAAGGATCCGGCGTTGCCGTGAGCTGTGGTGTAGCTCACAGAGGCGGCTTGGATCTCTTGTTGCTATGGCTCTGGCGTAGGCCGGCGGCTACCGCTCCGATTGGACCCCTAGCCTGGGAACCTCCATATGCCATGGGTGTGGCCCTAGAAAAGACCAAAAAAAAAATATATATATATATATATATCTTTTCTTTCTTTCTTTCTTTTTTCTTTTCTTTTCTTTTTTTGCTTTTTAGGGCTGCACTTGCAGCATATGGAAGTTCCCAGGCTAGGGGTCCAATTGGAGCTGTAGCTGTCAGCCTACACCACAGCCGCAGCCACAGCAATGCTGGATCCAAGCCTCATCTGCGACCTACACCACCACTCACAGCAACGCCAGATCCTTAACCCACTGAGCGAGGCCAGGGATCGAACCCGCATCCTTATGGATACTAGTCAGGTTCGTTAACTGCTGAGCCACGAAGGGAACTCCTATGCTTTTTAATTTCAAAAAAAGGAGTTTTTATAAATGTCTGCACAGAAATCTACATATTGGTGGGTTCTTGCTTCTCAGGACTTGCTGTGAGAGCAACTTGCAGGGGGGTAAGTCTGCCTTCTGAGGGTGGGGACACTTGGAAACTTGCAGGGGGGCATTGGGGGACACCCCCCACCGAGGGGCCAGCCTACAGGTTGCATTGTGCTCTGGGAGCCAAGGACAGAGGAGCAAAGGTTAGCGAAAACCAGACGCTGTTTTCTGGACCAGCTGTGCTGCCCGCAAAGTGGTCATTTGCGAGCACAGCGGAGCATCCATAAATCAAGGCCTCCTCCAGCAGCGCAGCTAACGAAGGCTCCGAAATGCTCTTGCGGTGCCCCCACTGCTGAAAACCATCCGAGAGAAAACGGGGCCTTGCCTGCCAGGACCCAGGCTTCTCCCGAGCCTCGTGCAGGCCTAGATGAAAACTTGGTGGGCGGCGGGCAGTGCGCGGCGGCACCTTCTCCTGAGTAAAGCAGCCTAGAGCTTTCACGACGGCGCCTCCTTGGTGGCGGCCAGGCTTGCTCAGAGCATGCATCGTGGGGCCTATATTTTTTTTATCTGTTCCAAGAGCTGCCGACTGCTAGATTGAGCTGGGCCCACCATTCTGGCTTCTTAAGCTGCCTCCAAAGACAGAGGCCAATCAGCAGAAATGAAAATTTGGCTTCAAAACAGTGATGGGGGCTGAGCCATAGCTACAGTCCTGTGGGCCCACGCAGGATTGCAAGCCAGGTGTGGGCCGTGGCCCCATGGGCTCAGCACGACCCCTTTGTCCAGGTTTGGATGGTCAGGGAGGAGCTGGGCCGCTAACGCACATGAGAGCCCCTCCAGGGAAGGCCACGGTGCTGGAGGGCCCACTGCTCAAACTTTAACCAGTTAGGGATTGGTCCCCTAATTTTCATCTGCTGTCCGGAATCATGCCTTTTCCTGTCCATCCATCTCCACGGACCCACCGGCCCTCCTGCGTCTGTGGGGACAGGTCTCTGGGGTTTCCCACTGGGCAGCTGAGGTCAAGTTTTTGGTTCAAACCCAGGGGTCCCTGGTACCGCAGCCCCTCTGATCTGCAGGCCCCCTGCGTGCACCGACTCTCCAGCCCCTGGGCTTGGCTTTGAATGAGTTCATTATTCCCAGCCCTGAGGCAGCGTGCTGGGCCGCCAGTTTCTTCAGGCTGGCAGTGCTCGGAAGCGGGCCACTGCCAAATCCAGTTGTTTGACTTAATGTTTCAAGGCCAAGTCCTTTCAGGAAAGTTCTCTCCATCCCGACCCTGCCCCCCTTAGAAAAATAGATGTGCAATTGACTGGCTTTGCAGGTTTTTAATCCATCATTCTTTCCGAAGAATAGCATGAACGGCTCATTCGTGCACGCACACAACATTCTCTGTCTCCGTCTGTCTGTCCTTCCAAATGCACATGAAACGGAACTGGGAGAGGATGGAATATGGGCACTTGGGGTGGAGGGGGCAGAATAAGCACTGGCTGTGGTCCGTGCACAGAAAAGGCCCCAGGCTGCCAGAGATGGAGGTGCCCATGGGCGGCCATGGGGACATGCTGGAACCTTCCATGCGGGATTTGCTGCAGCTGGATGTCCTTGTTGGCATTCCTTTTTATGCCTGTGATGTTCGAAAAGCCCAGGCCTCATTAACGATCCATCTATGTATTTATACACCCACCTCTTCCCCATGGCGGGGGCCGGCGCCAGCGGGCTCTGGGCTTGGCCTTCCTTGCCTTTCCTGGGGGCAAGGGCGTGCAGGACACACACAGTCAGGGGGATGGTTCTTATGCTCCAAAGCCACCATCAGGGCCAAGAGAACTTTTCCTGGCTCAGAATTCTGAGTCAAGGTGTGATGTGGGCACTGGGGAGGGCGGGCATCTCCAGGCCTCACAGGGGCAGCCACTTCGTGCCGGCGTTGGGGGACTCTCACACCCTGGCCCCAGGCTGGGAGCGGTAGGGGGGGTGGGGTGGTGTCCATTTCGTCTCCCCAGGACTCCCCTAGTCTGCACGGTGGGCAGGATGCACCCAGTGACAGCGGGAAAGGGGGAGAGCCTGGACCACGAGACAAAGTGGGTCCAAAGCTCAGCACAGCCACTTGCCTGCTCTGGGACTGAGGGGTTCACGGCCCCTTTCTGAGCCCGCTTCCTTGTCCATAGAACAGAGGCCAGATCATAAACCTGCCCAAATCGAGGGGCAGAATGGGCTCATGGGCATTGGCTGCGCCCATCCACAGTGTGTCCAAGAAAGCACTGTGGTTTTTAGCAAATGCCGTCACTCACCTCTTTGCAGAGACTGGGATCCCTGTCCCAGATGGAAAAGATCTCGCCCGTCCTGAGGTCCAAGATCACTGTCCTTCCGTGAAGTTTCCTCCTGACTGAGCGTGAGGCATCCTGTCTCCGCAGCTCTCTGTGTGGGGAACACAGCCACCTCCTAAGGGGGTGAGTGGAGCTTGCGGCACATGAGCCGAAGGGAGGGCGGGAGTGTGTGTGTGTTCAGAGCAGTTTTGGAGTCCAGGCTTGTTGGTTAAAGGCGAGGTGGGGCAGGAGGTACACGTCCCTCCACCTGCCGTCAGGAAGCATCCTGTTAGTGTCCCAGCGTACAAGCCCATCCTGACTGTCCAGCTGGGGCAGCAGCTTACAGGGAGAAAAGACCATTTGGAGGGGAGGTCGGTGCAGAATTGTGGAAGGAGGTGCACTTGGCCACCACAGCATCAGGCGGAGTTTCCTGATGGTGGAGCAGGCCTGGGGCGGGGGGTGGGGGGGTGTTCATTCAGAGGCCTGAGGTGCGGGGTGAGGGATGGAGTTCATCCCACCCCCGTGGAGGATGGGAGGAGGCAGGACTCTTGAGGACTGGCAGCCTGCCTCCCACCCTCCCGCCCCCAGGGTCCTTTAGGAAGCCGGGGCTCCAAGCAGCACAGGTGGAGAATGTCAAGTCTAGGACAGAGCCTGGTGTGGAAACTAAGGCCCAGAGAGGGAAGCAGACTCACCCCAGACCACACGGCCACTGGCTCATTTTACAGGGGTGGAAACAGAAGCAGCATCTTGTGGCAGGTGGCTCTTTCTTCCTGCTGGGCAGCCCTTGAATGGTCTGTATGTTTCAGGGAGGCGGTCCTCACTGCCCATTAGAGTCACCAGGGGAGATTAGACCCGCCAGCCCCCAGGCCAACCCCAGACCAACTAAGTGAAATATCTAGGGGTGGGCTGCAGGCATCAGCTTTTCTAATTGATTTTTCAAAGAACCAACTCTTGTTTCAGTGATTTTCTCTGTTGTTTTCCTGTTTTCAGTTGCTTCATTTTCTGCACTGATCCTTATTGTTTCCTTCCTCCGCTTGCTTTGGGTTTATTTTGCTCTTCTTTTTCTAGTTTCTAAACATGGGAGCTTAGATGATGGATTTTAGACCTTTCCTTCTATAGAAGCATTTAGTGCTATAAATTTCCCTCTGGCTCCTGCTTTAGCTGCACTTTACAGCTTTGATAGCACACAAGTCCTTGTTCTAAGCTTTCTGAGTTATTCTAATAAGCAGCTGGGTTTGGGAACCAGCATTCTCATCTCCTATTTGATCTTGAGCGTCTGGAAATGGAACTGACTTCCCATTTCCTAGTCTACACCCTAGGGTTCCGAGGACGAAATTGGGCTTTTTCTACCAAAGAATCTTGTTTGGGGACAATTTGACACCAGCAGGGCCAGCTGCTCTGCTCCCTCCTACCCCTACTTTGTAACACACCCTGGGGTGTAGAAATCGGTAACTTGTAATGAGTTAATTTTTATGCTTGTATGGCAAAATAAGCAAGTATATAGTCAGGAAACCTGGGGGCGGGGAGAGTGAGGGAGAGGTCCCCATTAGATGTTAAGTATAGTTTAAAGCCCTGGACCCTGGAACAGTAGAGTCCTGGCATGCACCTAGGCCAAGGGACCAGTGAGAGATGGCTTTCCTGTGGTGACAGCCCCTGTGCCCAGCATCTGGTGCTCAGGAAGGAATAGTGTAGCAGATGGCACCCAGAGCCCTACTTCCCATGAGATCTTCAACCCACATAGCACTCAGAGGAGGCAGGTCCTGTTAACCTTCCTATTCGTCACCAGACTGGCCTGCCCACCCTCCGGTCCCAGCAAACCTGAGCCCTTCAAATACACTGACCCTTGGGCTCAATCCCAAAGGTCACTGGAGGGGGACTGAGACTGAGGGGTGGGGGGAAAGATGAATCACTGGGTCTTCCCCAGATTTGGGGAACACCTGAGCCCCAGAATCCTGAGCCTAACTGCTGCCATCAGCCAGGCTCCCCCTTCTGGTCCTGTTCCCCCCCTCTGTAAAGAAGACAGAGCCCCCCTGAGGATCACTGAGCAAATGCACTTGAGGGCTGCCCCCACCTCCACCACTGCCAGATGGGAGCTGCTTCCCCTGCTTTCTGGAAGCCAAAGGGCTGGGTTGTTTGGGGCTGGATTATGGCTTCCCAGTAAGTTGTGGGGCAG
Source organism: Phacochoerus africanus (assembly GCF_016906955.1). NCBI lineage: Eukaryota > Metazoa > Chordata > Mammalia > Artiodactyla > Suidae > Phacochoerus > Phacochoerus africanus. The sequence continues at coordinate 134,313,690 of NC_062558.1, forward strand.
GACCCGGGTCTGAGGAAAATCAGAACAGTGTTGAGTGAAAGTTCTGGAGGAGCAGCTTGTCTTCCAGGCTGGAGAAGAAAGCAACATTCCATCTAGGAATCGTCCAGGGCACGGCGGCCTGCCAGGAGCCAGGGCAGCTTGGACGGGGTCCCTGCACGCACAATCGGCCCAGTGTGGGTCATGCCGCCCCGGCAGGCTGGCGTCCCCGAGGGCCGGAGCGAATGGCCCCCTCCCTGGGCGGCTTTGACCATTTACAAGGTGCCGTCTGGACTGTGATGAACGAGGTGGCGTCCGTCAACTTCTTGGGGAACCCGGCCGGGGCGGAAGGTGCTAATAAATACAGGGGGTGGCGCTGGCCTCCCCACTGGTTCACTCCAGGCCCTCCCTCTGTGCCTCAGTGTCCCCAGCTGTGCGCACTCCTCCACGCCCCACCCCGTGTTGTAAGCACGGATGGGGCAGAGTCCTGGCAGGCAGGGAGCCCAGGAACTCCTTCTGCTCAGGCCTCTGCCTGGGAGTGGCTGGCTCAGCGCTCTGGAAGGACAACCTCATCCTATCTTGGTGCAGCCTCGCTGGGCTGCCTCAGGCCAGCGGCTGCCCCTCTCTGGGCCTCAGTTTCCTCATCTAAGAAAGGCTGGATTGTACCCCAAAGTCCCTCTAGCTCCTGGGTTGTGGGGGCTCATTTATGGGGGGCTGGTTTCATCCAGTGGGACAATGAAGATGCTGGCTTTGGAGTCAAAACAGAATCTGAGTCCCAGCCCTGCCACATGCTGGCCACGTGGCCTGAAGCATACCCCTTACTCCTGCGACCCCCCTCTCTGGGGGGTGGGATGTGAATTCTCCAGGTGGACCTGAAGGCGGTGCCACCATGGATATGCTAGGGGGACCCCCAGGGCTCTATGTCCCAAAGCTGCTGGGTTCAGGTCTATCCAACACTGCTGGTAGCTGGGCAGGAGGTCTCAGGGGAGGGCCAGTCTTGGGTGGTCTCCAGGGGACACTTGTTTGATGTCCCAGGTAACGTACATCCCAGGGTTACCCTGGCTCCCTCAAGGATGCTCTGTAATGGCCTCTTTTTTTTTTTTTTCCGTTTTTTAGGGCCGCACCCGTGGCATATGGAGGTTTCCAGGCTAGGGGTCGAATTGGAGCTATAGCCACTGGCCACAGCCTCAGCCACAGCCACGGCAACGCAGGATCCGAGCTGCGTCTGTGACCTACACCACAGCTCATGGCAACTCCGGATCTTTAACCCACTGAGCGAGGCCAGGGATCGAACCCCCATCCTCATGGATGCTAGTCAGATTTGTTTCCGCTGAGCCACGAAGAGAACTCTGAGGATGCTCTGTAATGAACCAGTGTGCTCTGCAGAGCAGATGGCATTTGCCACGCCCGGCTGAGCCTTTGGCCCCAGGCTCAGGGCTGGCCTGTACCGTCCCTCCCATGGCTCGCGAGCTGCTGGACCTCAGAGGAGCTGCTGTGCCTCTTGTTGTGTCTGGCTGGGCTGGAGCGTAGCCTTGACCTTCCAGCCTCCTTAATGCCTGCTGTGAAGCGGCGGCAAGACAAAACGAGAAGCTGCTTTTATTATTGTATACATTATCAAGTCAGCTTTGCTGGGGCCTCCGAGGGAACTTAGAGGAACGGGCCTCCCTGTACGCCCACCACGCCGAGACAGCTGTTTATCTCCTCTGGGGTCCTGCCGGCCCCCTTCTGTAGCCGGGGTCACGTGCACCTGTAACTTCCATTTCTCCCTCTCCCTACCGTTGTTCGCAGCCGCGTCTCACTTTACAGAGCAGGAAAACCCGAACTGCGTGGCTCCTCCGTGGCCGGATGATGCGGACTGGCTCCTTGCTGCGAATGATGCGGTTGTGAGCATCTCTCTTGTGCCCATAACTCTTGACCTTCAGTGCAGCTAACATTTATTGACAGTCTTCCCCATATCAGACTCTAGATGAGCTCCCTTTGGAATTTATCTTTAGGAAGATTTCTAGGAATAGGAGAACTTAATTCTTTTGCTGGAACTTACAATCTGTAGCCAGATGACCCTCCAACATAATATTATCGTTGGTGAGGGGCTGGGAGGACAGAAAGGGGCCGCGCCCCGGGCGGGGTGACGATGCCAAACAGGCCACTGAGGAGTCATGCTCAGGGCGAGGGGAGGCTGTCCCAGAGGCAGGGGGGCCGCCAGTGAGACGCACCCTTCTGGGAACAGTCCCTGTGAACAGATGCGTCCCTTTCAGCGAGCCGTCTCTTGGAAGCATGTCTCGATGTCTACCTGGGACCATTGGGTCCTCTTTTGCCGCCTGGCCTCTCACCTCTGATGGCCATCAGCACTGCTGCCTCGTCACCCCGAGCTCACACGGGCTTCCCCAGGGCAGCCTGACCAGCGCACACCGTCCTGTTTGGTCCTCACGGGGACAAGGGGAAGTCCCCTGCCCCGGTGGGATTTGGACTCCGGCCGCAGCTGCCCAGGGCCCCTGTGCCAAGTGTTCCCTCCAGGTCCTCCGCACTGTGGCCCCCGCCGACCCTGGAGGGCCCAGGAAGGTCTCCTTACCTCCCTGTGTGTGTGAGGAGCCGCCAAGCTCCGGGAGGGCAGCTGATGCCAGGAGCTGGTCCTGAGCACGCTGGATGCAGCTCCTCCCTCTGCCCGTTAGTGCCGGAGGCTCCCGATCGTGGTTAGTGTCAGGCGATGACCTCGGGACCCTCAGAACCCAGTACATTGGCACTCAGTGCCTGACATTAAGTGTTTCAACTACCGCCTTGTTTAAGGGGGACAGCTGCCTCCTTAGGATGGTGTCCTCTCCACGTGGGGGCCCTGGGTCCCCCTTTGCTATCTTGGAGGGACCCTCGTAGCACATGGGAGCCCTGGCCCTGCAGGTGGTTCGACTCAGCCCCTTCCTCTGCGAGGGCCCTGGGCCGGGCTGAGTGAAGGAGGAAGGCGCCCAGCAGGCTGCCGGGGAGGGGAGTGACGGTCCCCCATCCCGCACCCCAGGGCCCCCTTCATTTGCATCTCCCTGGTGGCTGGAACTGGTGGTACTTTTGAGCTCCCTGTGGCCCCTGGACTGCCTGGTTTGTGAAGTGCCAGTTTTGACCCACTTTAAGTGGAATGGGCATAGCAAAGTAGGTGGAGGCTGGTAGACCAGAAGCCCACGGGAGCCCTGGAGGCCTTGGAGCTGATGAAACTGCGCTTCTGAGCTCAGGCTGCATGCGCCCCGGAAGGAGAGCGTCACGCCCACGCGGGGAGGCCTGGCCCAGCCCATCCCTCAGGACACATCCCTCCCCGGAGGCTCTGGGCACAAGCCCCGCTCTGCAGCAGGCTCTGAGCCTCATCAGGGAGGGGAGTCACCTCCCAGGACAGCTTGGCATCCCCGTCATCAGCAAGATCCCCCGACCCAGGCACCCAAGTCTTGCCTGGTGGAGACGACCGCAGGCCTCCAGTGAGTGGGACTGTTCACGCCCTTGGCCCCCATGTCCTCTCCTGGGCCACCCGTGAGAACCAGAGCCTGGGTGTGCAGGCTCAGGACCCGCTGCTCTAGCCGCCGGGTTTCGTGATCCGGTACAGCCTCCAGAGGGGAGCGATGGGTGGCATTTCAGGGGGAGGTGGGGAGTCAGTGCCCCACCCTGGTCCCTGTGGGCCTGGGTGGGGCACAGGCGGACTTCTCAGGGGATTTGGCCATTGGCGAGCACTGGAAAGGGGCCGGGCCAGCTGCTTTTAATCCAAACACACACCAGGTGTTCAACATGTTTTTATCAAAATATTCTGAACAGCTGTCAGGGGCTCCTCTGCAGTGAAGCCAGGTGCCCAGCCCCCAGCAGGCTCACCCTCTGCCCAAACAAGCCTTTTAAGTGGAACCTTGCCTCCCACCTGCTGGCCCAGCCTCCTGCTCCTGACAGGGTCTGGACAGTGCTTCTGGCATGTTGAGAAGGCACCGCTCTGTGACCCCAGGCAGGCCACTTACCCTCTCTTAGCTTCTGCTCTGTCAGCTGTAAGATGGGTGCAGTAGCACCTACCTCCTGGGCTGCTGCGCAGACCAAAGCAGCTATAGCATATGCATTCCCTCTGCAGGTCCCCAAGGGACAGGCTCCCAGTGACTGTCACTGTTATGAATAATATTATGAATAGAGCATCCCCTCAGCTTGGAGAAGTGGGTCCCAAGGGTGGGCTTGGGGGCACCAGCTGGGCCAGTGGCCCCCAGAGCCTGTCCCTTCTCTCTCAGAGAAGTGCAGAGTCCCCAGGCCCAGCCGCACAGCGTCTCTGTGGTCTGGCATTGGCCACCGCCAGGCCTGCTTCTCCCCCTCCTAGCGGGAGTGTGGGGCTTGTCCCCGGCAGCCTGGCTGGCTGCTGTCTAGAGCCCCTGGGGGAGTGCCTCCCTGAGGCATGTGGGCCCCCGGGCCTGCCGCCTTCTCCGCGGACATGCGGAGCCCCAGGTAAGCCTCCCCCAAGGCCTGCCCCTCCCCTCTGGCCACTCTTCACTCAGCACCTGCCCTGCCTGCCGGCCCAGAGGGCGCATCCTCTGTGGGCCCACCTCCCTGCCCCTCCACCGCAGCTCTGGGCGGGGGGCCCTTTCAGCACCACTTAGAGGCCAGAGAATCAAGGCTCTCGGTGTCTGCCCGAGGTCAGCGGTCAGGCCAGCTTAGCCCAGACCCCTGGTCAGACACCCTCTGCCAGGCCCAGAGGGCAGGAAAAGGCCCTCCCAGTTCCCCTTCCGGGGCCCTTGCTCAGGTGTGGTTGTAATCAGGGATCCCTAGGGTCAAGCCTGACCTTTCTGGGAGCAAAAAAGGAGGAAGAAAAGAGACACCGCCCTCGCTATTTGACCCCCCATGGGAGTCACAGGGGCATGTGATAGCTGACTGCTCAGGCCTGACTTGGGGTGCCCTGGGGGTCCCTTGCTCCCAGGGAGCTGCATCTGCTCTGTGGACAGAGCCACTCACTTTGGAGGTACTCTTCCCAGGACACTGGAAGGTCCTGACCGGATTCCCTGGGCCTGTGTCCGTGAGGCCTTCCATGTATTGTTCATTCATTCATTCATTCATTCAGGGGGTGGGAAGGGTCCTGAAGCCTGTGGCTTGGGGAGGAGTCTCTGAGTGGAATCAGGGAAGTGGGCCCGAGAGGATGTTCCAGGCAGCGGCTTGGACAGTTTGGAGAACACGAACAAGAGCCGGGGGGTCATGGGGACATGAGAAGCAGAGGGTGGCTGGTGGGCTCTGGGGCAACCTCATGGGCTGTGTTAGGGAGACTGGATTTAGTCCTGCTGGCAGTGGGGAACCCCTGGGTGATGGGGGCCCCGCCCAGACTCCCCAGACCCCTTGCTGCTGTCGGTGCAGCCCCCCCCCCCCGCCCCCGTGTGCTCTGCCGCTCTGCTTAGGACGCCACCCTTGGGCTCTGGAGGCTGCTTAGCACAGGCGCAGAGCGTGGCTGGCCCGTGTGGGCACAGGGGTGCTTGTCTGTTAGGGTTCAGTTAGACCGGCCACAGACAGGGCTGGCTCAGGCTGGGTTTGTGGGGAGAGGGCATTTCATTCTGGGAAGTGGTTCTCTAGAAGGAAGTTCTCTGTGGCCTGGCACTGCCACCCAGACAGAGCTCTGGCGTTTGGGGGCTGGGCAGCGGTTCCCCCCCCCCCCCCACCACCAGGTGAAGTTACAGAGGGCCCCGCATGCTAGGGCCTGGGATCTAGGGAGGAACGGATGGTGAGGCCTGGCCGGGGTTCCAAGGCCTGGAGCCTCAGACACCTGCTTTTCTCCCCATCCCCCCATGGCTCCCGGGACAGGTTGGTCCCCGTGCCTGGGCGCCTAGGACAGATCAGGTTTACAGGAGCCAGATGCCTGTGATGACACTCGGCTCTCGGATGCTCAGAAGGAAGGAAGCCACCTGCTCATCTGCTCAGGCAGTTGGCTGACTAGCCCTGTCTCTGCCAGCTCCCAGCATAAGGCCACCACAGGGATGCCCTTGACCTCAGGGAGCTCATAATCTGGAAGGAGCATCACACAGGTAACCGCGGGGCACAGATCAGGCACCTAACCGTGGTGAGGGCTGGGGAGAAGGCTTCAGGGAAGGCTTCCTAGAGGAGGTGACTTGTTCCTTAGGAAATGAGTTCCACGTGGCCTGGGGCACAGCGGCGTATTCAGAGACCTGCAGGGATGGGCAGAAACTGGCGGGGAGGGAACCAGGCCTGGTCTAAGAACAGGGAGACGGTGGAGAACGGTGGGGAGTATGGCACACTAGAAGCTGCTTGCCGCTTCAGGGGAGCGGCAGCCACCCTGGATCCGCTTGTTTTTGCCTATAGAATTCCAGCCCATTGTTGCTGAATTTTCCAGATTTTCAAAAGAAGCCAAATTCCAAGGTTCAATTTTTTTTTTTTTTTTTTGCAACTCTGGCCTATGGAAGCTCCTGGGCCAGGGCCTGAATCTTGTCTGAGTCACAGCAGCAGCAACGATGAACCCTTCAACCCACTTTGCTGGGCTGGGAATCAAACCTGTGTCTCCGCAGTGACCTGAGCTGCTGCAGTTGGATTCTTAACCTCTGAGCCACAGCAGGAACTCCTTGAGCTTCTGTTCTTGAAGCTCACTATGTGGGCCCAACCAGCCATGTCCAGGGGCCACTGGTTTGTGACTCCGGTCTCCCTGTGCATGTGAACTGGGCAAGGTGGAGGCAGGGGCTCCCGCCAGGGTTGTGGGTTCAAGGGACCGTGTTTGTCAGAGTGAGGGCATCTCTCAGGCCTGCCAGCGTGCCAGCAGGCAGCCGTGCGGCACCGCCCACTTGTTGCTGCACATCTCGCGCCTCTGATCCACAGGAAACAGCTGGTGCGTCGGGTGGGTTCTGGTTGACAAGGTGCCACCAGGCTGAAGCAGGCTGTAAACAGGCCTATTTCCTCCCTGTGGACAGCGTGGCCTCAGGATGGCTGCCAGGTCCCACAGCGAGAGCCCTGCCGGCTGGGCTCGGGCCCCCCACGGCCCTCTGCCCGGCTCAGCAGGCCTGGTCCTGGGTGCTGGGGACCATGCGACCCAGAGAAGGGGTCCTGGGGTCCCCGAGGTTCTGCCCGGGTGCACCCAGCCATGGGAGGCTGCTGCAGCTCTTGGGACTCCATGTGCAGCTCCAGTACCAACTGGCCCTTTTCTTTGCCAGTTTGCACAAACACCATGCTGTGTGCTGTACATTAGTGGGGCGGGCAGACACTTCCCCGGCCGTGCCTGGCCTGGAGCAGACCCGAAGGTGAGGGCGCACCTGTGCACAGAGCTCTCGGCCTGGTGAGGGGGGGACCTGCCACCTCTGATGATTCCCAGATGTCGAATATGTCCTGTGTACCAAGGGAAGGCTCGCTCAAGTGACCCCAGATTTAAATCCAGACACACGGGATTGAAGTCGCAGCTCTGCCATCTCCTGCCTGTGACTTTGGGCAAGTTCCTGCTCCCCTTGCATCTGTGTCATCGTCTCTGGAACGGGCCGGTCATGGTGCCCACCTGGGGGCATCGTGCAGGGCACATGGGAAAGAGTCCTCAAAGTCCGCCCACAGCAGCCCTGGGGGCTGGTGCCCCCTTGTCCCCTTGTCCTTGTGGTGCAGCGTCTGAAGCTCACCCATCCCCCAAGCCAGGCGAGCTCTGCCGGGTCCCAGGTCCTGCCTTCTGGCCGGGTGGGACTCCAGTCTATGGCAGGTCTGGGCTCGGAGCCCCTGGGCCTGGTCCAGCAAGTCCCTCCTTCTGCTAGGACTGACTCCTGGTCCTTCCCAGCTGCAGGACGGGTGAGCCAGGGCAGGCTTCTGGGCCCTGGGGCACCACTTGCCTGCAGGAAGGGGGCGTCTGAGGACTGCCCAGGCTGCAAGGTGGAAAACACGGATGGGACCTTCCATTCTCTCTGGGTGGCACCCTGGCCGACCCCAGCCCACAGGTGCACATGCAGCAAGGGTGTGTCTCCCAGTGGGTGGGCACAGGACCCTCCCCCGTCTTTAGATCCTCTGACACGCGGAGGTGGGAGGGAGGGGCAGAGGCAGCCAAAACTCGAGGCCTTTGCCCCCTCCCCCTTAATGTCAGGCCACCTCAGGGTTCACCTCTGCTCCCTCATTCGCAGAGGGAGGAGGGGTGCTCTGGGGACCGCTTACCTCCTCTCCCTCCCCACCCCTGCCCATTACAGATGAGCAGGCAGACAGAGGGCCCGGGATGGCCCAGGCACCTGCCAGGAAGGGGAGCTCTGAGTGGCAGCCCCCTCCCCCGGCAGAGCTCTGACTCTGAGGGAGGTCCCAGCCAGCAGAGGTGTTTCCCCTTCCCCTTCCTGGCCAGGGAGCCGGGGTCCTCAGGGGGCCCCGAGGCAAGGACTGTCTCAGGCCTGGGCTTTTAGTCCAGTGTTTGGGTCTCCAGGTGATTTTAAAGCTGCGTGAGCCAGTTGGGCGACAGGAGGGCAGCTCTCTGCCATCAGTGGCAGGAGGTGCCCCAGGTTGCAGGGTCCTGAGGTGGGGCTCAGGGGCTCCAGGCTGGTTTCAGGTAGAGGCTGAGCCCAGGCAGGTGGGACTGAGGGGGGATATTGGGGGGCACGAGCCAGAGGAGCTGAGGCCTTGGTGGACGGGGCTGGGGGAGGGGGCACAGGAGCAGGTTTCTGAGAGAGAAGGGCGAGCTGAGGCTGGGGCTGATGGCAAGTCCAGGCAGGATGGCACAGGGCCTGGGGCCTTGTCTCCCGGTGGCCTCCCTGCAGGCAGAGATGGGGTTAGCATCCCCTAGTGAAGCGGGGCTCGGGGGACCTTGGCAGGATGAGGCATGGGCTCCTCAGGGAGCCGCTTCTGCGTAGGTTTCTCCGTCAGCCGCAGGACCAGTGGTTCCTGGAGGCGCCTGGGGTGTCTGCCCAAGTCTGGGCCTGCCCCGCCCGCCCTGCCCCACCTCTGGGACCTGTGGCTGACTGCGCCCTCCCCATCTCTCCACCACGAAGTCTCACCTGCCAGCGGCCAGCTCAGGCCGGGAGATCACTGGCTGCCCCACTGGGTCCCAGCATGCTGCCGTCTTAAGAGTTACTGTCAGGGCCAGCAGGTGGGTGACAGCCCAGGAAGCCCTGTGCCAGGGCTCGTGGCAGGAACCCCTAATCAGGCTTCAGAAAAGCACGGGCGAGGGCAGGTGGAGGCAGAGCCCAGGCACCGTCCTCCTGGCATTTGCTGGAGGCCACACTTTGGCCTGAACCATCTTAGAAACCGCCACTCAGGCCCGGATCTTGGACCCCTGGGGCTTGGATGGAAAGATGCCCAGCCTCGTCACCTCCGGCCTCATGAATCAAAGCCCTCTGTCCTTTTCCAACTTCGTCAGCACAGCCCAGAGTTGGCGTCAGTCTCAATGGCGTCACACCCGGATCCCGGGCCCGGTTCCCTGGATTCACTGGGTCAGTCCACCCCCAGCACTCGGCCCTCGGCCACCAAGGGGGCGGCTGGCCCTTCCAAAACAATCGGGGACAAGGACGCATGCCCCTCCCTGGCTGGGCAGTGCTGTGGCCCTCGGTCTTAGGAGGCTCTGCCCGGCTCTGCCTGGAGCTGACCCTGGTGGGGAGGTGCCGGGCGGGTGGCACAGATTCTTCAAGAACTTCACAGGGAGAGGCTGCACCTGTGCCCCCTCGGTCAGTGGAGCAGAGAGGAGGTGCTGGCACTCCTGGGCCCCGGGAGGAGGAGGTGGGCGTGGAGACGTCCTTGCTGGGCTCCTCTGCTGGCTCCCAGCTGCCACTTTCCTTGGGTTGGTATAAAGACGGTCCCTGTGTCACTGTCCAGGCCTGGCACGGGTTGGCCTTGCTCTCTGCCTCTTGTTCCCTCCTTCCCTCGGCTCACAGGGCATGAGGGGGCGGAATAAGTAAGGACAGGCGGTGCCCTGCCGGCTGGGGGCCTTTGTTCATTCACTTGATGGCGGATACTTCCTGGGTGCCTGCTCTGAGCCAAGCCTATGTGGGTGGCCGCCAGGGGCAGGAGGCCTAGCCCCTCCCTCTAGGCAGCCCAGATCAGCAGGGCCCCAGCAGGTGCCCAACCAGAATGGGTTGAGGGGCAAGTTCTAGGAACTCAGAGAAAGGGAAACTCACCCTGTGGAACGGAGCATAGAGTTGGAGATGGGAACAAGTAGGTGAGGCTTTGAAGGATGAGTAGGAGTTTGCAGGTGGAACAGAACCTAGTGATCATTCCATTTCAGGACATATCATGGACAGAGTTGTGGGAGCGTACGTGTCCTGGACCCTGGATGACTAGGAAGGCACCCAGTTACGACAGACTTATCCACTCTGCTGGGGAGCTGGTCTGTGACATGGGCAGTTGGGAGCCACAGCAGAATTTACACAGATGGAGGTGGGTGCTGCTGAGGAGCAGGAGGACCCCTATAGGTCCCCAGGCTCAGACTCAGCCAAAGACACCCACACCACCCATGCACGAGAGCCCAGGAGATGAGAGGAACCCGCCACTCCTCCATGGGGCAACTTTCCCAGGGAGCCTCCCTCTTCCTCCAACTCTGAGGGCTGTGCTCCAGTAGATGGTGGGGGGGTGGTGCTAGAGATACAGCCTAATGCCTCCTTTTCTGGAAGCTTCCCCGACTCCTGCATGTCCCCCGACCCCCAGCATTCTTTTGAACCCCTGGCCTTCCCTTCCCAGCCCTGGTCACGACTGTGAGTATGGGATTGGACGGTGCCCCGGGAGGGCAGAGGCCAGTCCCAGCATTAGCCTGAAGACCCCCAGGTGCAGGTGAAGTGCCAGGTGCTTTATTCTCAGAGTGGCTCCGAGAGCCAGGCCATGTGCCCACCTTACCGATGAGGAAACTGAGGCTCAGGGAGGGGAAGAGACAGCCAGTTGGGGACAGAGCAGGGACCCACCCTGTGTGGGCCTGGGCTGGGTCTGGGACAGGGGAGGAGCAGTGGTGACCCGGGCCGGGGGGGGGGTGCTGGCCAAGCCTCAGCTGAGCCTGTGGGTGCAGGGAAGGTCCCCCCCCCTTAAGTCACAGTGGGGCACAGTGGAGTGCAGGGGTGGGCAGGGCACTTGTGACATGGCCTGCTCTCCGCCAGGAGACTCCGGAGTCTTGTCTCCCTCGCCTCTGTGCGCTGGCTCTCGCTCCTCTTCCTCTTTTGCGCTCCTCCCCTCCAGACTGCCCCCCTCCTCCTTGACCCCTGCCCTCTCCTGCCTTCTTTCCTCCGTTGTGCTGTGCCCCCCCCCCCCCGCCGCCCCCTGCCTGCTCTGTTTCTTTCCTTCCCTCTGTCTCTCTTCCCGTCTCTGCCTTTCCTCCTTCCTCCCTCCGAGTGTGTGTGTCTCAGTGTCCTCTGTCTGTCTGTCTGTCTCTTCCCCACTCCCGCCTCGGCCCTCTTGGCCCAGCTGTGCCCGCCTGTCCCCTCCTCGCCCCATGCCCTGCCCGGGGCCGGCAGGGGCAGCTCATGGCCAGGGGGCTCTCTTGGCCTCTTCCCCTGCTTCTGTCCCCACTGCCACAGGGCACATCTCTACTGGGTTTCTTGGTCCAGCTTCTCTAGTGTGACATCTTTGAGGCCTGTGGATCGCAGGTTACCAGCCAGTGTGGCGTGGGGTCCATCCCTGCCCAGTGAGGCCCAGCATAGGGGGCATCAGGGCAGGTGGGCCCAGAATGCGTCCCCTCCATGCAGCCCGGCCCCCTGAGAGCTGCAGCCCACAGCAGCGTCGTGTAATTAAGACATAAAAGTCCACGATTTCTTCTGTGTGTTGGCAAACAGCGGCTGGCTGCTAATGCAATCCTTTCCTTTAATGGATCCTTGAATTTAAATGATATGTAATTAAACATAATTAGCCATGTACCCACTCGGCTCGGTACCGTATGCTGGGTGGGGCCACCTAGAATCTCATTACAGAGCCTCATCTTTTATGGCAGGTTTCTTGTTCCCTCTCGGGGTCAAGTTCATTTGACTGGACAGTGAGGCTGGCCTGAGGGCCAGTGAAGGTCGGAGGAGGGCAGTCCTGGGGCCAACTGCCTAGGGATGCGGAGGAATCGGGGTGCGGTGCTTGCTGGGGGAAAGTCCCACCTGCCCTTCCTGTCCTGGACAGAAAAGTTGGGAATCTGATGGGAACTGGTGGATAGACGTGGCCTAAAGATGTCCCACTCTCCCCTAAGTCGGGGCTAGGGCACTTCCATGTCAGTGAGCCGGCCTGGGGTCTGCCCTCCGGCCCCAGGGGCAGCTGAGGGAAGCTGGCAAGGGTGCAGCCTCAGGCACACAGGCTGAGCTCGAGGCAAGACCAGGGTCCAGGCCAGGGCCACACCTGGCTGCTCCCTTCAGGCACTTGGCCACTGGGGTGCCCCCTGGGGTTCTGGTCCCAGCCTCCCTGCCCCTCCCTCCTGCTGCCATGCCTGTGTTTGCATCTGCCCCCCCACCCCCTGGCTGTCTTCCCTGTGCCTCAGAAGCTGATGGCGTCCAAGCGTCTCGTTTGTCTCCCCACCAGCCCGCCTGCCCCATGGCCAGTGCCCTCCCAGCAGCTTGCAGACTCACTAGTCGTGATCACGGGGCTGGATCCCCCCGTCACCCCAGCCCACCCCCACTGCCAGGCCTGCCCCCTCAGCCTGGCGTGTCTCCCGCACGCCTCACCAGAGCCTGGGCTGTTCCAGGAGCAGGGACGCCACGGCCTGGGGGTGTACCACGCTTACCCGAGGTCACCAGTGGGTGAGGGCTGGAGCAGTGCTCCACTCAGGCACAGATGAGGAAGCTGAGGCAGAGAGACCGTTTGCCAGGGTGGGTTTACTGCCATCAGGTGGGCCATCACCATCTCTCTTGGAGGGTCCCTCTGGTCCACCTGTCGGCCCACCTTGCTGTGCCCTGGGTCCCGTCTCAGGTAGAGCTGCTGAGAGAAGGACCCTCCCACCCCAGCCTGCTCTGGAAAGACCTGAGTAAGGGGAGCCCCCTCGGTCTGTCTCGGGGAGGGGGTGCTGCCCACCAGGGGCCTGAGCAGACAGCGCTGGGGTCCCAAGGAGGACCCTCCCGCAGGAAGGGTCCACAGAGACCCCGGGAGGCCGTGAGCGCCCTCTCCTGGGAGGATGGAGAGGGACTGGCCCATGGAGGGCGGGCAGCCAGAACCAGGGGTCCCAGAGCCTCGGCTGCAGAGGCCCAGGCAACACCTGGTTCAGGCTTGCAAGGCACGTGTGGTGTCTGTTGCACATTCTCTTCTTTATACAGTTTTAAAAATGTAAAAACCATTCTTTTTTTTGTCTTTTTTTTTTTTTTTTTTTTTTTTTGCTATTTCTTTGGGCCGCTCCCATGGCGTATGGAGGTTCCCGAGCTAGGGGTCCAATCGGAGCTGTAGCCACCGGCCTACGCCAGAGCCACAGCAACGCGGGATCCGAGCCGCGTCTGCAACCTACACCACAGCTCACGGCAACGCCGGATCCTTAACCCACTGAGCAAGGACAGGGACCGAACCCGCAACCTCATGGTTCCTAGTTGGATTCGTTAACCACTGCGCCACGACGGGAACTCCGAAAAAATGTAAAAACCATTCTTAGCTCGAGGGCTGTGTAGAAACACTGCTGGCAGAATTTGACCCATAGGCCGTGGAGAAGAGGCTCGTAGACCCCTCGCACTTGGGAGATTATATGTAACTTCTAAATTTTCAAGGTATACATCTCAGGAGCATGTTATGTATATGAATGTTTATTGGCAGGTAAAGTGCAGTAAAAATGAATGGGTGGAGTTCCCACTGTGGTAGAGCAGTTAAGGACCTGGCCTTCTCTCTCTCAGGTTTGATCCCTGGCCCGGGGACTTCCATGTGCAGATGTGGTGGGGAGAAAAAAAAAAAAAAAGACGGTGTGATGCATTTTCCCTTGTGTGCCACCCCTGCAGTCACCACCCACTGCCAGCACCCCTGTCCTATTCCCCCAAGAAGGAGCCACCTTCTGGCCGCCACACTGGAGACTGGTGGCTCTGGTTCCTGAATTTGGTACAAACAGGTCGACCGGTTTGTGTTCCCGGAGCCTGGCTTCCTCCGCCCTTGTGATGTCTGTCGGGGGTGGTGGGCAGACCCGGCAGCCTGGAGAGTGAGCCGCTGCGGGTGGCAGTGTCCTGCGCTGATGCGTGTGCATTCCACCCCCGTCTCGCTTCTCCCATTGGTAAGACGTGTGCAGCGTCTGCCCTTTTTCTATTACTGAAGCTGCTTGCAACGCTCTGGTACATGACTTTGGTGAATATCCCGATGCATTTGGTTGTGTTGCACACCTAGGAGTGGAGCTGGTGGGCCACAAGTAGGAACCAACAGTTTTCCAGAGCGCGTGCCGCCCACAGCCTCTCGATAGTGCCACGTACGTAGTTCAGCCCTGATGCAGGAAAACGTGGATCTGAAACTCCACTGTTCACTAGACTGCTTGACTCTGGCAAGAACTAAATAATATCCCTTAAAGCACCTCCACTGACACGAGAGAGGTGCTGACCTGGCGGGTGGTGGCGAGTGCTCCTGCACTTGTCCCCTTGTCTTGTCCCAAAAGTCATGCACCCTCCAGAATGCCATGTGTGAGGGCAGATCACGGCTGTCCCCCTCCTCCCCACACCCCAGCCCCACCCCTCCGACTCAAGGCACACTCACCTCCCTCCTGACTGTCCCCTCCCCCTGGACACCTCCCTGAGCCCCTTCTGCTTGCTCTGAGCCCATGGCAGAGTGACCCCTGGCCCCTGCTCCATCCATGCTGCCAGCAGAAGATCACGCCCTTGAGACCAGGACCCTGAGCTCAGTCTTGCTCTGAGCTTCCTGCCCGAACCCCTGGGGCTCATGTGCCACCTGCTCAGTGCCCTCCGAGGCTGCTCCCACCCAGCAGAGGAAGGCTCCTGGCACAGCTGCTCTCTGGCTGGGATTTCAGCGGCTAGACCCTCCTAAAGCCTTCCTCCATCTTCTCCTGGATGCTGCCTGAGGTCCAGCTGGATGCTGAGGACACAGTATGTGTAGAGGCCCTTAGGGGTCTGTGCAGCACCAAGGGGGACCCCATGGGGGCTTCATGGAGGGGCTGCGGCTGAGTCCTGAAGTGGAGCAGGCCTCCAGGGAGAACTGTAATGGGGCCAGAGCCTCGGCCACAGGAGGGAGGAGGAGCTGAGGTACGTGGGCTCAGGGGGCGTCCCTGAGAGACCTCACAGTTCTGGGAGACCTTGTCCCCAGGGCCGTGGGCAGCCTGAGTAGCTGTGAACTGGACATGGGGTCCTGGTGACAGGAAGGCCCCTCCCTACAGCTCATGGGCTGGAGCTTGGTGGGGGTGGGGTCCCACCCCTCGGCCAGCTCCCACGGGGGTCCCTGCCGCTCAGATCACCCCAAAGTCTGACCCAAGCACTCTGGGAACGCCCAAGACAGCACCCTGCCGGGATCCGGGCCACCACCTCGGAAGCCCCACCCTGGTCTGGAAGGAAGTTCGGTTGAAGTTCATTCCGACAACATCCTACAAGTCAAGTTGTCCCTTTAGAGGGTTGGGCGTCTGCAAAGCCCTTGACCCTGTATCTGTCGTGGGCAAAGGTGCCTTTTCTCTTAAAGCGTTTTCAGCCCTGGGGCCTGGCGGCACCTCCCGGGGGGCTGCTGAGACCCAGGACCTGGGCTGGGGGGTGGGGGCAGGGAGTGTGTATACTCCTTATGACAACGACGATGGTGTCCACCTTTGGCTCTGTCCTGTCCCTCACCCCCCGGGGGACCCCTGCTTGCCCACTCTTGTGCGGACTGTCACTCTCCTTCCTGCCGCAGTCCCCAGGCCCAGCCCTAACACGTCTCCCATCATTCCCTCCTTCCACCCTTGGGGAGAAAATGGGGGCTCAGAGAGGTTCAGAAACTTGCTCAAGGCCACACAGCAGGGAGAGTAGAGCTGGCATCTGACCTGGTTCTTCTGGTTCCCGGCCATATCCTGGGTGCCTGGGCCTCTGAGAGCATGCATGGTCCCACCCCTCCAGGAAGGTCCCGGATGGGCAGTGCCCACCCCAAGCAGAGCCACGTAGAGATGCCAGCGCTGGTGGGCATTGCTCCTCTGGCTTCCGTGAGTGCGGCCGCCCTGCCCAGTGGGGCACAGAGGGCCTGCAAGTTTCCCACAGGCAAGAAGCTAGATGCCGGGAGGTTCCAGTGGCTTTCGAGGAGCCGCCGTGGAACTGGCGACTGACTGCTTTGTGGTCCTGCCCCCCAGGCCCAGTGACGAGCATCACCCAGAAGTAAAGGCCGACGGATACGTGGACAACCTCGCGGAGGCCGTGGATCTGCTGCTGCAGCATGCGGACCAGTGACGGGCCTTCCGGGAGGGCCCCCAGCCTCCTGCCACCCTCCCCTGTACCCAGACCACCCTAGACCCTGCCCTCTGCCCTGGACAGGCAGACGAGAGGGTCTGGGCCGGGCAGTTCTGGGCTCCCTGCCCTGGGCCACCAGCCCCTCCTGTGCCTCCCTCTGCCCACACCCCCCTTCCCAGCACAGTTCGATCCCCACCCGAGGGCCTGGCCCCTGCCTCGCTTCCCTGCTGAGGTCAGGAAGTGGGCACACCTGCTGGATCCCCGCTCTCACTCTCCACTTGTGCTTTAATTGAGCTGGCACACTGGCCCCGGGCATTTGCCCACTGCGTCTTACCCTCTAGTCCTTGCCTTTTAGGGAGGCGCCTGGAAAGAGCTGGGCCTCCCGGGCATGGGCCTTGCAGCCCAGAGCTGAGCCAGCCTCCCTCCGACTCTGCCCAACGGCCCTGTCCCCGCCCAGCGTCAGGGAGGCCGCTCAGTGCTCCCCATGCCCCCCAAGGATTCAGCCCACCTTTCCGTCCCAGGTCCCCTTTGGAGCCGGAATAGAGAGGCACCCGGGGCCCTCGGGAGGCATCGTCCTACACAGCAACAAGTGTTACCTTGGGAATCCAGGTTGCAGGCAGAGGGTACTTCTGGAGCCTTAGCTCAGTGGACCCAGGGGGCACAGGAGGAAACAGTTAAATAAAAACTCCTTCCTAACTGGCGGCGACTTGGGCTCTGACTGTGTTGGGGTGGGAGGCGCTGTCCCTGACCCTCCCCTGCACTTGAACCTGTAACATCAGAGGGCCAGACCCCTGAGACGCCGCACCTGCCCCAAACCTTCATTTAACAGGCTCCACCCGGACCAGGTGGACCGGGACAAAGGTGGGCCTTCCGCTCGCAGCAGCCCGAGGCTGGCCATGATGAGCCGCGGGCATCGGGAATTCACTCGCAGCTCAGGTTTCAGGTTTCGGGCTCAATCAGAAAACTTGATTGCTCTTTCTCCCCAAGTGCATCCAGAAGCCACTGGCAAATCTTGGGAGACTCATAAAAGAAGCCACGAGTCCTCCCCATAGGAGAATTTCCTTTAAACAAAAGGCAGATGATGATAAAACACCAGACCTTGAGCCTGAGTCCCCAGGCTCTGGAGCCCAGGGGTGGCAGGGGTTGTGCGTCCCTGGGCCTTGCCTACCAGGCTGGCTCCAATGAGATCAGGATTAGGAAGAAATAAGAGGCCACTAGCCAGGTGGGTGTCACTGGCTTTCGAGGCAGGAGAGGCGTTGGACCTACTAGCTGGAAAATATGCCTCTCACCTGCATCTGGATGGAGCCCCCTCAGTCCAGCCCTTCAGGAGACCAGCCTGGTGCGGTCAGCAGGTATGCAGGGGGCCACATGCAGCTCACTGGGCTTGGAGGGTGACGGTATGGGCACCAGCCTGCAGCCTTCTATCCGGTTTGCTTCCATTTTTCTTCCTCCCTTTTTCACGGGCCGTCCTTGCTTGCTGTCCTTGGCTGGGCTTGCAGCCAGAGCAGTGCAGCTTCAGAAGGAGGGAAGGAAGGAAGGAGGCTGGCAGTCTCACCATGGACAAGTGGAGCTGCCCCTTGCAAGGTGCAGCTCAGGAGCGGGGACAGAGAGGGTGTCAGAGGGACAGCAGGTGCAGACGCCTGCTTTGGGCAGAGAGCATGCCAGCCCCCGAGCTGTGGGTTCAGGAAACTGTCTTCTCCCCAGAAACTGAGGTGCAGAGAAAGTGACCTGCCTCTTGGCCGACGGCTGGCAAGGGCAGAGCTGAGGCTTGAATCAAGGTCTGGCTGAGCCTTCAGCCCATGGCTCTTCTAGTCCCTTCCACGATTACTCCCTGGAGGGTGTGGCTTTCCAGGTGAGCCAGTGCACAGGCATCCTCTGTAATGAAATATTCTCTGGGGCTAAGGTCCGGCCAGACTCTGAGGTCGCCGTACAGCTCCCGAACCCCAGCCACCTGGCCCTTTCCTGAGCCCTGTGGCCACCTGGGATAACGTGACCTCCCTCACTCCTGGGTCCTTCCGGCTGCCAGGCCCCGGCCTGCAGCAGACCCCTCCTCCACACCCAAGCAGATGGGCCCAATTCTCAAGCCAGAGCCACTGGCCACCAGCGGGGCTGGGTTCAGGGCTGGCGGTGGCCCTGTGCTCAGGATGCACCCAGATCTGCTACACGGCCAGCAGAACTTCCCAGGCTCTGGGGGCACCCAGCAGAGCTGCTGGAAGGGGCAGCGGAGGGAGGGATGGAGGGGAGGGCAGGCCGGGGGAACAAGGGCCTCTCCTACCCCAGATCCCTCAACGGGAGGGTCTACATGGTTCCAGCCCTGGTGAAGACCCAGCTCAAACTGGGTTAATCTAGCAAGAGTTTACCAGCTACGTAATTTCGAAGTCTAGGCCTGGCTGGATCCAGGTCCCAGGCTGTCCCCGAGGCAGGACAGCAGCAGTCCCGTCGTTGAGGAGGACAGGAAAACGGGACACCTCATGGTCACCTGCTGATGGGGGCTGGGAGTTGGGCCGAGGAGTCCTCGCCTGCGCCCGCCGTGGGGCCCAGGGGGCTTAAGCGCTTGGACAGGGTCCCTCCAAAGGCCTGGCCACCCACTGGGTCATCCCTGCCCCGCTGCGGGAGGCCTCGGAGAGGGACACGTGGGTGCCTGCTGCCCGCTCACTGAGCCACCTGGCACCCAGCCTGACTCTGCAACAGCTCCACCTTTCAGAACTGTCCCGCTTTAGATAAATGTCCTGAGCATTTCGTTTCAGCTCGTTTTTTCTTAAGATTTTAATTTTTTTTTAAAGATTATAAAAGCGGTATGTATTACTGTAGGAAATTTAACAGAAAAGTAGAAAATGGAGCCACGAGTCCCTCGGAGCCTGAGCGTGAACTTCCTGTCACACTCATTTCCCTCGTGTAAAGATCAGTGTTTTTTTTTGTTGTTGTTGTTGTTGTTTTTTAGGGCCGCGCTTGCGGCATGTGTAGGTTCCCAGGCTAGGGGTTGAATTGGAGCTGCAGCTGCCGGCCTAGACCACAGCCACAGCAGTGTGGGATCTGAGCCCCGTCTGCGACCTACACCACAGCTCACAGCAACACTGGATTCTTAACCCACTGAGCGAGGCCAGGGATCGAACCTGCATCCTCATGGATACTAGTCAGATTCGTCTCCCCTGAGCCACAATGGGACTTCCCTAAAGATCAGTACTTTTCTCGCAGTCTGGATGGTACTGTACGTCCAGGGTGACACTGGGGTTTTTTTTGGATTGTCGCATGCAAGCCCCAGAAGTGTCACGAGCCCTGTCTACACTGAGACGGCTGTTCGCAGTCAGCCTATGTCCCGGAGGCCCACAGACGGTGCCCGTGTCCCATGCAGGTAGCTCACAGTGGGGCCAAGCCCAGAGCCCTGCGGCTGGACCCGACAGCAGCTGGCGGGCTGCTGCCTGTGAGCCCCAGAGCCTGTGCTCACGGCGGTGTGCCCACCGCCGCCACACGCGCGGAGGAGGCAGCAGGGCGAGGGAACACACGGGAACCAACTCCCCTGGTGCTGGGGACCCCGTGGTCGTGGCCGTGGCCAGCCCTCCCGCACCTGAGCCTCTTGACAGCTGAGACGTCCACTCTCCCCATTTTACGGACCCGACCCCAAGGCTCGGAGGGGACAGAAGGGCCCAGGCTCTGCCCATGCCAGCCCAGAGCTGAAGGTCCCACGGGCAGAGGGGGGGGACCCTCCCGCCCGCCACCCAACAGAAAGCACACAGCTGGCTCCCAGCAGCTGGGTACGGAACCAGGAAGCTTTATTTACACAGTAAAAGTAACAAGCAAATTCCTGAGACTAGAGCGGCTCTAGTGCAAGACAGTCGTGGCCCGTGTGGAGGACAGGCTGCGGGGGGGTGGGTGGGGGGCGACCCAGCTTGTCGCCGGCTGGCAGGGAGGGGGGCCTGGCCCGACATTGCACGGCCCGGCCGCCACCCTCCTTGAAGTGCCACGGAGCCCACGGGGTGCAGCTGGGGAAGCACACAGGCCCCAGAGGAGCCCCTCTCCCCCCGACACGCCGGTCCCGCGCCCCCAGGACCTTGCCCCCCTCGCTGAAACACAATTTATTTGCCAAAGACTATGCTAGAAGGTCAGACTATCCTACCTAGGCTACACGATCTCCACGGCGGTCTGGGATTTTCTTTTTTCATCTTTTTCTCTCCTTCCCTCTTTGAAAGAGGCATGGTTTTCTGCGGCGCCAGTGGGAGGGGTTTGACCATCTGCGTGGCTGTGGCAAGAGACGGCACCCGTGCCCGGACAGAGACACTGCCCTGGCGGGGGGTCTGCTCGCGCCCCAGGCCGCGGAGCCCGAAGCGGTCATTGTTAGGGGACTCTGGCCGCGAGGAGCGCAGGCGGCTTGAGCCTGTGGCGGGGCGTCCGGGGCAGAGTGGGATTCGCGCGCCACCCCCGTCCTGGGGACCCCTTTGGACGCTGGGTTTGTTTTCTTTCTAATGTGGACTTCTCCCTTATTTAAAATTTCTTTCAGTGTACAAATGCACAAAACTTTCCTGCTACAAAAATTTTGTTGAAGAGTAAGGCTTTCTGAGAATGAAAATCCGTATGTATGATCAGAACAAGCTCTCCTGTGGCCCGGGCCCGGCCTCCACCGCGAGTAAGGCAAGAGGGTCTGCGGTCATGTAAACGGTGAGGCTGCGGCCCTGACCCCCAGCCCGGCCCCCAGGGCAGCAGCCCCTGTTCTCCAGTGGCTTTAGCAGGTGCGCCCGCTGCAGTAAGCCCCCTCCCCATCCAGCTCTCCTGGAGCCACGACCCTGCTCTTATCCTTCGAGGCCCCATGGGCAGGTGGCCAGCCTGGCACGGCCCTCCCTCCAGCTCTGAGCCTCCTCAGTCTCTCCTCAGAGGCAGGAGTTCATGGGCATTGGCGGCGGCGAGAGGCAGGGCCCCAGCAGAAGTGGCTCAGGGACAGCCCTCCCAGACCAGAAGTCCCGGGACCAGGGGAGCAGGCACAGACGGACCTCTCTGGCTGGGGGGTGTGGTGGCCCCTTCTGGACAAGGTCTGCTCCCTTCAATCAAGACAGACATGAAGGAGTTCCCGCTGTGGTTCAGGGGGTTAAGATAACCCGACTAACATCCACGAGGATGTGGGTTCAATCCCTGGCCTTGCTCGGTGGGTTAAGGATCCAGCGTTGCTGTGAGCGGTGGCATAGGTCGCACATGCGGCTCGGATGTGGCATTGCTGTGGCTGTGGTGTAGGTCAGCAGCTGCAGTTCTGATTCGACCCCTAGCCTGAGAACCTCCATATGCCGCAGGTGCCGCCTGAAAAAGACAAAAAGAAAAGAAAAAAAAAAGACAGACACAAAGCCACCCGAGGGCCATCTCTTTCTCCGAGAAGGGCCCCTGGCCATTCTCTCCCCTCCCTGCTGCTGTTGAGGGCTTGGGCAAGGAGCTTCCACGAGGGTGGGAGCAGCCAAGGAGTCTGGAAGAGGCTGGGGAGGGCCAAGCCTTGCCTTGGGCCGGGATCCCTTCTGCCCAAAAGTGCCCCATGACTGGGCTTCTGGCCAATAGGACCAGCCAGGGGTGGTGGTGGGGAGGCTGGGACTACTGCTTGTCCTTCCCTGCCACTGGATCTGAGAAGCAGGGGAGTCGGCCGGCAGGGTCCGAGGGTGTCCCTGCACCACCCACCACCACGTGCCTCGTATCCTGCCCGTCCTGGCTCGGCCCCCGCCCCTCCCTGCAGGGAAGGGAAACAAGACTCTGCTTCTCCCGCCCCAGGAAGGACTGCCGTCCAGGGCATGAGGCCTCTGTGGCCACTCCCGGGCGGGCCAGGGGTCGGTACCTCCCACCCCACGCTGTCTGAGACTGAGGCACCAGCATGTACTCTGAATTCACACACTGCCAGATGCCACCCAACAGCCACCCAGCCTCCCCTGGACCAGCTCTGAGAAGACACGGTCTGCACAACCCACCAGGTGGGGGTTGAGCCAGGCGTCTTCCTCTGCCCAGAGCCAAGGCCCCCGGCTTGGCTCTCCGGGGTCCCCAGGGGACGCGCCTTGGCGGGACCTGCCCAGCGCTGCACACTCATTAGGCTTTCCACACAGTCTAGGGGGCCAGGGAGTTGGGATTTTCTGCAAGCATCTTATGGCTGATCTTTAAGAAAAGCCAACTATAAATCAGAACTTGAGCCACCACATTTTTGATGTAAAAAAAGCGAAGGTTTAAGTTTCCCAAATATGGCCTCTCTTTAGTAGAAGGAGAGTGAGAACCATCTGCACCCAACCTGCAGCAGCCGGGCGCTCGCCATCAGCCGAAGATGAGCTGGAACAAAGTGACGCTGAGAGCGCCTTTGCCACGTGGCCCACGAACTTGAGGGGACTCACGGTTATTTTTAGCCTCATGGGCAAAGGAGCCACTTGCTCCTGAGCCCACCCGATGCTACTGCCTGCGGAAGATGCCAGGTTGCCAAAAGCCAGATTCCAAGAGAGCAGAGAGCCGTGTGGTGTGCCTGCAAGCCGGGCTGGAGAGGAGCCGGCTGGGGGCAAAACCACAGGGGGCCGGGGCTGCTTGTCCCGGGGGAGGAGGCTGCTGGGGTGCAAAGGGCCTGGGAGGGGGTGGGCGTGAGCCTGCGTCACGCAGTGGCCTGTGGCGGGGCTGCAGTGAGGAGGCGGCACTTACACCCTCTGCTGCTCCCACTGACCAGTCCCCAACCCACCAAGGACAATGTGCTTAGAACACAGCATGGTCCCCGGGAGGCCAGCAGATACCTTCGTCCCCGAAACATGGCAGGGCCTGGCTCTGTTCCCCTGCAGGGAGCTCTTCCTTCCTGAGGATGTTTTCAAGAGGCCGCCCTTTTGTGGGGACTTCTCTCCACTCACCTGAATCCTCTAAGCTCGTCGCTCAGTGACAGGGTCGGCACGGAGCATGGCTGCAGGCCACCCGCCCGCCCAACACAGGCCCCAGCGGGGCACAGCGCCCCAGGGCCAGGCTCTCCACCGCATAGGAGGGGCCGGTGGGTCTGTCCTTTCAGCCAACAGATCCACCAAGCGTCTGCCCAACCAAGGTCCCCAAGTTGCTCCCTGGACCCCAAGAGTCCAGACATGAAGGCGACGCCAGCACCCCGGGCCTCTGTCTCCCACACTTGGAATTAAGGCCAAATGGTTCTGGTGTTACTACAGAAGGAAGCCTCGCCCGACCCTTGGAAGCCTGAGCCCCGGGCAAGAAGGCACGGAGTACAACTGAGGGAGAAGAAGCCGGGGAGCTGGCTCCCCAGCCCTGAACCTGAGCAGGAGGCCAAGAGGGGCCTGGACCCCAGTAGATGGACCTGAGCCCAGGCGGGAGCCCGGCTGGGAGGCGGCATGCAGAGCGGGCCAGCCCCGCCGCAAACGCCCACGACGGCCCAGCGGGGATGGCCCAGCGCCTGTCCTGATGTCCCACAAGACAAACAGGGGAGGGACCGCAACCGAGAAGCTTCTAGCGGCTACAGCAGTTCCGTGGGCCGCGGCTGCTGTGCCAGCAGGGTGGACAGCGGCTCGGGGAGGCAGTGGGCCGGCTCCCTGGGCCCCGACCCCTTCCAGGAGGCTTTGATCGGACCCAGGAGTGGAGAGGGAGGCCCGTCGATTCTGATGCACCCCTGCCCCCGACCAGGGCCCTCGGCGGCCCCTCAGTTGTTCTCTATCTGTTCAATGTCCAGCTCGCCGTCCAGGGAGCAGGGGCTATTCCGGGTGGCCCTGCGGTCCCGCCAGGCTGTGGCCGGCTCCCCCCGCCTGGGGCAGCCCTCGTCCAGGGTGCAGCCGCCCGACTCCTCACAGCACAGCTCCTCCCGGCAGGCGAGCTGGTCATCCAGGGATGGGGGCAGGGGCTCGGGGACTGGGGTCCCGGCGGGGGTCCTACCCCCCAGGCCGGAGGCCGAGGCTGAGAGCAGGGCGGTCCAGGACCTGGTGCTGCTGACGTGGAGGGTGAAGGGGCTGTGGGGGCCGCAGTCCTCCATCCCCGCGCTCAGGCTGCTGAGGCTGCTGAAGGTCTGACAGTTCTGTGGGGAGAAGACACACAGGTCACTAAGGGCCAGGCCCCCTTCCTGGAACGCAAGGCCCGCACGCACACCCCACCAAGCCAGGCCGACGCCCCTGGGGCTAGCCGGTGATGGGACCACCAGGCGGCGGAGAGGCACCCAAATCCTGGCCGCCTTCTGCACCCAGCCAAAGAAGACGGGGCCGTCAGTAACTCATGAAGCGCTGAGTTAATAAAGAAATACGGGAGTTCTCATCGTGGCTCAGTGGTTAACGAATCCAACTAGGAACGATAAGATTGAGGGTTTGATCCCTGGCCTTGCTCAGGGGGTTAAGGATCCGGAGTTGCCATGAGCTGTGGTGTAGGTCGCAGATGCGGCTTGGTTCCCGTGTTGCTGTGGCTATGGTGTAGGCTGGTGGCTACAGCTCCAATTCGACCCCTAGCCTGGGAACCTCCATATGCCGCGGGTGCGGCCCTAAAAGGACAAAAAGACCAAAAAAAGAAAAGAAATGCAAAGCCCAGTTGTTCGCCTGCACATGGCAAAGAGCACAAGGTCGCTGCCGCCCGGTTCGGGGGCACTGCAGGGAAAGTGGGGGCACAGAGCCCCTCCCCCAACCTCCCTGAAAGGATCGGACTCCTTCGTCAGGCCGTCTCACTTCTCAGATTTTTATCTAAAGAAAGCAGCTCGGACACGTGCAAAAATTCAGTGACATGTATGTTCCTTGTCACGCTGTTAAACTGAAAAGGAGGGAGTGACCCAATTCCCCGTGATAATGGTTCCATAAAGCAGGTTTTTTCAGACGAGAGCAGGCTCTTCGGCCCCTGAAAGAACGCTGCAGGGTGGATCTACTGACGCACCCAGGGAAACGCGGCCAGGATGCACAAAGGGGCTGTGTCGTCCAGGCCACCTTCTCGCCGTGATGGGGAGGAGGGGTGGGCCAGGAGGGTTGAGCTGATGTCCAATCCTCGTGCAGATCACAGCCCCCGGGGACCAGTTTCCACGTGAGCCCTGGGCTCCTGTGCCCTCGGCAGGCACCCAGCTGGCAGATGCCACAGCTTGGCTGGGGGCCTCGGGCAGACCCCTCAGCCTCCCTGGGCCTCGACTGCCTCATCTGAAGAAGTGAGTGATGGCCCCTGCCTGTCCCGCAGGGCCCTCTGTGGCCCCCGTGAGAGAACGTGGCAGGCCAGAGCTCCCCCAGGCCAAGCACTGCCTCTGCGTGGCGCCGCCCTGGAGAAGGAGGCATCCTGGGGCCTGCCCAAGCACTGGGAGCAGCTTGAACTTGACCCAGAGGTGCTTGGGGCCACCTACCCACCCACTCAGAGGGGGCAGGCCCAGCACCGCGCACAAGTGGGTCCAGTTAAACGCCTTTAAGCGCTGGCAGAGCATAAAATCAGGACAGAGAACCACGCCAGCAAGGAAGCCTGTGGCCCAGCCCTGTCATCCCCAACAGGACGAGTGGCAGGGCAGTCCCTTCTCAGGGACGAGACAGAAGAGATGTATGGCGAAGGCAGCAGGGAGGAAAATCTGGGCACCGCCCGCCTGCCAATGCCAAGGTCACAGGCCCGTCCCTAGGGCCCTGGTCCTTTCACAAGCTGCAGTGTTTGTGTGTCACTTTGAAATAAAGACGACCACTGGCCGTCACAGCGAACAAGCTGCTGAAACAGGCTCGGCACATGGAAAATAACGGGCGAGCTCTCTGGAGGAAGGTGGCCTGGGCCGTCGTGCATGCTCGCTCCTGACCGTGCCACGGAGGACACTGGTCTGAGGGGGTCGCTTGTCGTGGACTCTCTTGATTAACTGAGAGAGGAAGGGTGGGGGGCTGGGGGTCCTCTGGGAAACAGAGCTGGGATAGAGGAGAGAAGGGCAGGGCCACCGATTACACCTGAGACGCTGGCCCAGGCCGTGCTGGGGCCCCCCATGGTGCCCCCCTCCCAGGGGCCACCGTGGGGTTCCCTGAGGCCCCAGTCGGCACAGGGCACATCCCCTCTACTGCCACGCAAAACAGCCCCCGAGATCCTCCATGTTCCCCGGTCAGGACACAAACCTGACGCTGGTGGCAGAGACCCAGACACCTGCAATGGGAGGGACTCTGAGGCCCCTTCTAGCCACTGTCCTGACTGGCCTAGACCTGAGCCAGGACGGAAGGAGAACTGGGTAGGACAACAAGAAGGAGTGGGGGCTGGCCCCACTCGGGCAAGCGTGTCGACCCCCGCCCCCCGTCCCCGGGACGCCTCAGCAGAGGAAGCTGAGGAGTGAGGCCAGGGAGTCGGGTCCAAAGCCCCCCACGTGGCCGGGTGGTCTGTCTCTTGCCGCATAGAAGCGGTGGCGTGCAAGGAATTTCCGGTGATGGCAGCATGGCTCCTGTTACAAATGATAACGTCCGGCACAAACCTGCTGTGCTCTGAATGGGTCACAGGTGATGCTGGGTCGCACAGATGTCCCCCGCCCCCACCCCCCGCCACCCTGGGGTCCCTGCCGTGGCGCTGTCCCCTCAGTGGGAAACATCTGAGCCGGCGTCACCATCTCGCCTGAGCCGGGCCGTGAAAACCGTGTCCACCTGAACAGCCAGCGCTCCCGAGTCTGCATTCGCCCCCGGTCCTGCCCGACCTCATGGATGGGGGTGGCTGGCTTCACAGGAAATGGGACAGCATGTGTCTGGGCACTCAGCATGCTACACATCAGCCACGCCAGCAACAGGGTGCTAGGGACCCCAGTTCGCTGGAACCTTTCAGAGATGTAGTCTTTGCCTTAAGTGTGCCCTGGAGAGGGCCAAGGTCAAAGCCCATTACAGACCTGGGCTCTGCCACACACAGGCATGACAGCTGCAGACGAGACACTCCAACGTCTGGGCGCTGGCCCTCCTGACAAATAAGGGGTAGACCAAGGGCACCCGGGCCACCCCCTTCTGACTCTCTAGAATAACTGGGTCCTTTTCGCTTGGCAGCGGGGCAAGGAGCTGCAAGGTTTGGTTGGTGAAGGTTGTTGCAAGCAAACCCCAGGATGCCACTGAACCCCACCCTCTGACAGTCCCCAGAGGCACCTGCTCTTTGGCTGCAAAGCCAGTGTCACTTTAGAAATGTTGCCGACTCAAAACTCAGCTGTTTCAGCCACAGCGAAAACCAAGACCCACCTGCTGAATGGCCCAGCCAGTCGCATGCCCCACCTGCGGGGAAAGGAATGTGACTGCCACAACGGGGCAGTGTGTGTCCTGCCCAGGCTCCATCCCAGGCGAGCCCATCCTGTGCCCACATCCAGGGCGCGGCCCACACCCAGGCCCGAGGCAGCCCTGTGCCCACCACGCCCTGGGGGCAGGGTCCCGCCCAGCCTCTCCTGGCAGCTCACATTCCCCAAAGCTCAGCTCCCATGGAGGGACGCTGCACGGGCCTGTCGGAGGCCTGGAGGCCTGTGTGCCCTCAGAAAGACCTGGGGAAGCTGCAGAGCTGCAAACAAGTTCAAAGGACCATGTGAACACATGGTGCCTGGGGGAAGTGGTTCCTCTGAAACACAGTCCCCCAGTGCCAAACTCTGCCCTCTCGAGGAGCAGTGCTGTCCCGTGACGGAGCTCCGGGAGAACTGTCCACGTGGCCTCAGGCTAACGGCTGGAGACCCCGGGGTCAGCACCCTAGTGCTAGAGTCTGAAAGGCTGTTTCCATCAGACCCTCCGGCCTCAGGTCTAGCCAGCTGTGTCTGCCCCCACCCCCCCGACTCCCCAAGGCTTTGCAGCCGGGAGCAGTGGCCCCTTCTTCTGCATAGCCCTCCTGTGCCCTCTTTCTTGGGGTCCAGGGGGAGGCCCCCAGCCGGGCCCTGGGGGCCGAGATGAAAATCCCTGCCTTCCGGGGCTTGGCTCTGGTGGAACTCCGTGCTGCCCTCACTGCAGACAGAGGCCCACGACCTGGGCGGTGAGGGCCCCGAGGGCCAGGCTGGCTCCTCTCCACACCCAGTCCCAATGCCCACACTGCGAGAAGCCGAGAGGACTCAGCCCTCAACAGCGAGGGCACCTCTGCCCTGAGCTGCTAACATCTCAACAGACTGAGCCCCGTCTTCTCTGACCACCACCCATCCTGCTGCGCCTTGAGCCATCGGCTCCGTCCCTTCCCCAAGTGCCTGGGCTCCCGATGCCAGCCTAGGGCAGCCGCACACGGCCAAGGCAAGGCAGGCTGTGGGGGTGCTGTGGCTGAGAGCAGGCAGTGGCCGCCCCCTTTCCCTTGGTCATCTTACTAAGGAGGACAGGCTGTGTTCCTCGGTCCAGTCTTCCTGGGCCCAGGTGGAGCCCTGTGGGACACCGGTCTGAAGTCAGGGGAGCTGGGCCCAAGTCTGGCCTCTCCTCCGACAGAGTCGGGGCTTATGTGGGAAATGGAACAGTCGTCGCCGGCCTGGCTGCTCCCTGGGCCACGGCAAGGGTCCCACAATCAAAGGGCTGCTGGGGCACTCCCCGCAGAAGCCCATTCCCCGGCACCTGAGTGCTCCCCTCGCCCAGGCGTGGCTGATTCGGGTTCTGGAGCTGCCCGGGCCTGCGGGGAGCAAACCCCAATGCTCTTCCCACTGTGGGTCCCCGGGATGGGACTGAGGGCTTCTTCTCCACCCTGTCTGCTTCCCTCACTTACTACAGGATTCTCCCAAGGGCCTCCCAGCGTCTGGGCCAGCTCCCCCTCTCTGGCTCCGCTTCCAAGGAGCCGACCTCACACGGGCGGTGAAAGCACCTGCTGTCAGCTGCTCCCAGTCCAGCTGCTTCTGCCAGAACAGGAGCACCAGGTGCTGGTCGGAGGCTGGCCTGTCCAAACCAGCCTGCCTTGTGTTCACTGGGGAGCAGTGGTTGCTGGGGACTTGTCCTTGGTCAGACCGCGTCCTGGTCATCTTGGTGCCCAGATGAAACTTCCTCTCAGCGTCAGACTGGGACAGATGACGTCTCCGCGAGCACGTGTGTGTTTCCCCTGGTCAGACACCCAGGCCTCCCACTTCCCTCTGCCGGCGCCAGCACCAGCCTTCAAGGCTGGCACATCTGCTCTTCCTCTTTTTAACCCCATCTCTCTCTGTGTCATCCAATTTTATGGATCTCGCTGTGTTACAGATTTTTAGGGAACTACCTTAAACCCCTCTAGAAGGAGGGGCGTCCTCAGGCCCAACCAGCCCGTCAGGACCACCAGGCCAGGTCCCCACCAGGTCCTGGAGGCTTGCAGCCCCTGTGCTGCAAGCTGCTCGGCTTAGAGCTCTGGCTAAGCGGAGGCATTTCCTCCCCAAACAGACGCCTTCACGAGCGCAGAATTCTCCAAGAATCAAGAAAGCACCAGGCCAGGAGAATGGCCAGCGGCCTGGAAATTTTCTAAGTCTCATTTATGCTGGAAGCTGGCACAGACACAACCGAGGCAGAGAGGCATGTGGTTTCCTGGGGTGGTGGTTTTTTTTTTTTTTTTTAAACTATCTCCGAAGAGAGAAAAAGGCACTAGCATATTTTGGGCCTATCTTTAATCCATCTTTGGTAAATCTGAATTCTGCATGAAGGCTGGACTGTCTCTCACAGGAAGCCCCGGGCCCTGAGGGGTCAGGCGGTAGTGCTGCCCCGGGTCAGGGCTGTGGCTCTGGTGTCGGGCAGGTGCTGGAGGAGGCCAAGGGCAGTGGGTGTGGCCTGCCCGGTGTGAGGGGTGCCCTCCGGCCCTGCTCAGGCCAGGCCCTCACTCCAGGCCTCTTATGACCAAGTGCAGGCCGCAGCCCAGCTCTGCTTCCTGCTCCGTCAGGCCTGCATGGAGGCCCAGCCCCCTTCTGGGACGTGCCTACCTTTGGCCCCCCAGGAGGCAGCCCTTGTGAGCCTGGACTGCTTCCCTCCGCTCAGGGTCAAGGGAAAGACAGGCGGTGCACCCCAGAGGGGGACAGGGACAGGGAAGCCAGTGGCCTGAAGCCAGGAAATGCATTTGCCTCGAGGGAGCCTCTGGGGCCCAGTGAGGCCCACTGATTGGGCCCTGGACACTCCAAGCTGTTCCCAGACCACAAGTTCTAGAACCAAATGGTCCGGGGAGGGCAGGGTGGAGCTGGGGAGTGGGGGCAGCACTGGCAGCTGCTGGGAAGCCCCTGCCTTCCTGTGCCATGTCCCCAGCTCACTTCTGCAGAGGCCACGGATGCTCCCTGAGCACCCAGCCACCTGGCGGGCTCCTTCTCTTGTCCCCCAGAGCCCTGCTTTGCGACGTCCCCTGCAGAAGCCAGCCCCAGCCCATCTGGACCCTGTTGGACCCCCACGGCCCTGAACCCCAGCAGCTCACAGAAGGTGCTAGTGCAGCCTGGGGAGAAGAGAAGGAAGGACCCGCCCAGCCGGCCCCAGGGGCTCAGCCTGCGCATCGGCGCAGCCCTGAGGTCCCGGGGCGCTGTGGGCACGTCCTCTGAATGGTGGCCGAGCCCGTGATCCAGTCCCCTTCTGCCTGCGCCACACGGGCCATGTTGTGGCAAATGTTATTTCTGCACCAGGCCCCCGGGGGGCAGGTGGCCTGCCTGAGCTCAGAAGGTGTGGAAGCCGACGCCAAAGGGCCTCCCGGCACACTCACAACTGGAAAACAAACACTGTTTCTGCGGTGTGTGTTCCGGCCAGCACACACTCAGGACAGGACTTGTGTAACCACCTCGCTCTCAGCTTGGCGTGAAGAGAATTCTTTGCATGACAAAAGTCGAGGACAATTTCCAAAGCACACAGGGCTCCGGCGGGGGGGCCAAGGCTAAGGTGCTGCCGAGACACATGGGGAATCTGGGGGCAGCTCCTGGGGGGGGGGGCGGGGGGCACTGAAGTGGGTCTGAGGCCCCAGAGGGCATGGTAGACACTGGTTTTTGTTCAGCTGCCTGGAGCTGGGTGCCTCGAGGGCCACGTCAGGGCACAGGGAGACAGGCCTGCAGGGCCCTCGAGGCCCCCACCCCACCCCCAGCAGCTCACATCTCTGTTGTGACATTGGTTTCAGAGAAAGGGGGTGCTTTTTGGAAAAAATGAGCAAACTGCCTTACTGTGCAGATGGGCAGACGGAGGCCAAGAGGCGGGTGAGGCCGGCCCCAAATCGCACAGCTGGGAAGCTCCCATCCTGGCACAGCAATAACGAACCCGACTAGCATCCATGAGGATGTGGGTTCAATCCCTGGCCTCTCTCAGTGAGTTAGGAATCCAGCGTTGCCATGAGCTGTGGTGTAGGTTACAGACTTGGCTCGGATCCCGAGTTGCTGGGGCTGTAGTGTAGGCCGGCAGCTGCAGCTCTGATTTGACCCCCAGCCTGGGAACTTCCATATGCTGCAAGTGCGGCCCTAAAAAGCAAAAAAAAAAAAAAAAAAGATAAATCGCACAGCCTGGTTGACGTGCAACCAGACCTCCTGACTTCCTGGCTGAGTTCAGGAGAACATTCGATCCTTGGGCAGGATGGCGGCCTAGAAAAGACTGGACAAGCCTGGGCTGGAATCCCAGCTCTGGTGTACCCTCTGGGGCCCTTGGCAAATCGTGAAACCTCTGAGTCTCCATTTCTCGCTTGTGCAACAGAGCTAATAATAATAAGAGCCCCAGACAAAGTCACAGGATTGTCTGGGGAGTTCACTTTGTGGAGACCTCGCGGGAGGCCAAGGAGGTGCTTGGCAAACCCGAGCTCCCTCCGCCGCGGCTCCATCCACCCTGCTGTGCTCAGGCTCAGAGGGCATGCTCGTGGCTCTCTGCGGACACTGCACAGCCAGGGGGGTCAGGGGGCTCGGCTTTGGGGACAGAATCTGTGCCAGAGATGGTCAAACCCACGGCCCTTTTTAACCAAGACCTGCTTTCAGGAGCAAGGAGACATGGCAGCTGCATGAAAAGTGAAATCTCATGGAATAAAAATACCAGCATCTGCCAAACCGATTGGAAGAAAACCGTATAGAACACAAACGTGGGCTTGAACAAATAGAAAGATAACCGTGCTGAGAACGGGAAGATTCGACCTCAAAACGGTGTGACTTCTCCCCACGTGAACTGGTAAATCTAACTCGGTCCCAATCCGTAACATCAACCCCCGCCCCCAGTCTGACGACAAGCCGATTCTCGAGTGTTTCATGGAAAAATAAACAGCTGAGAATGATCAGGAATGCCTACGGCCATACCCCACCCTGAACGTGCCGGGATCGTGTCTGAACTCGGAAGCTAAGCAGGGTCGGGCCTGGTTAGGACTTGGATGGGAGAAGAATCAGGAAGCCGCAGTGAGAGCAATGAGGAGACTGGTCCCACGAGATGGTAAAACCCACGACGGAGCATCAATACTCAGGAGTGGACTCACATGGACAAACACTGGAAAGGGCTGAGGCTATTTGTGGATGCTGAAATGAGAGGTGATTTTTTCGTTTTGTCTTTCAGGCATGTCTATAGTGTCTAGGTTTTATTTATTGTGAAGCTAATAATAAAGTAAGAAATAATTTGGCATGCACTACATGAGGACACACGGAGACTAATGAAAGAGAAAGAGGATGCCGTGAAATAGCCCCAGTTCAGCACACGATAAAAGGGGAATCTCACAGCAGCGAGAAAAAGACGGAATTTCAATAACCAGTATTGATACACATATTAAAGAGGAAAAAAAAAACGTTGGCTCCATGTTCATACCATGTACAGGATAAATTCTACTTAGACCAAGTATTGCCATATAAAAGCATAAAAACACTAGAAAGAAACACAGGAGGATTTCTTTACAGTCTTAGGATAGAAAGGCCTTTCTAACATCCAAAATCCAGAGCCAGAAAAGAAAGAATTAATAAATGTGATAAAAAAATACACATGCTGGGAAATGCCCAAAGCACTGGTGGGAGTGTAAGACCGTGCAGTTGCTGTGGCACAGAGACTGGCAGTATCTCAAAATGTTAAACACAGGCTTACCACAGGACCTGGCAATGCCACCCCTCGGTATACACCCAAGAGAAATGAAAACATGTGCCCATGCAAAAAAACCGTGTGTGCATCAGTGCTCGTGGCGGGATTATTCACAATGTCCCCAAAGAGGAAACAACCCAGATAGCCGTCAATCGGCAAATGGATAAAGAAAAGGTGGCACCTCTGCACAATGGAATATTTTCAGCCACGAAAAGGAAAGAAGTCCTGATACACGCTGCGATGTGGACGAACTCCGAAAACATTATGCTGCTCAGCGAAAGGAGCCAGTCGACAGGCGACCACGTACCGTATGACTCCCTTTATACCAAACACCCAGAACAGGCAGATCCAGAGAGGCAGAAAGAAGATGAGTGGTTGCCTGGGGCTGGGGATGGCTGAGGGCGAAGAGTGACTGCCAGTGGGGATGAGGTTTCTTTTGGGAATGATGGAAATATTCTAAAATTGATTGCGGTGATAGTTGCTCAATTCTGTGAATATACTGACAACCGCTAAGATTATTCGCTTAAAATTGGGTGCGTTGTATAGCATGTGAGGTTCTTAAACAACGCCAGGAGCGAAGTCGAAAGGTAAAGAACAAATCAGAGGTGAATATTTGCAACTTGTATCACCAGCAACAACTAATCTCTGTAATGTGTAATTGAGAAAAAGAGCAACAACTGGATTTTTTTCCAAAGGGCAAAGGAATGCAGCAGAGGACGTATGAATGACCTTTAACTCTACAAAGAGATGCTCAACAGATTAGAAAAATGCAAACTAAAACGACACTGAGAAACCCTTTTTTCACCCATACGATTGGCAAAATCCACATCCTCGACCAGAGTCTGTTGAGGCGTCGGTGGGGAACGGGCCACCTGCAGCAGCCCATGGGGTACGCGGCTTCCGCAGCCCCGTCACCTGGGCAACATCCTCCCAGACGACCAACGCACATGACCTGCAGCCCAGTGACCCTAGAGGTGGGCTGTGTCCACAGAGGATACACCTGCGTGTCTGAGAGGACGAGGGAGCAGCGCAGTGCACAGCTGAGAAGAACTGCCTCCTGGGCTGAGGGGTCTGCAGCCAGGGCCTGGGAAAGAAAGCGGGGCACGTCCCTGCAAGGGACCCTCCTGTGGCGGAAAAAAGGCAGCAACAGCTCAGCTCTGCACAGAAGCACCCCACGGTCTATCGCTGAAGAAAGCAAGGTGCAAGAGTTCCCACTGTGGCTCAGTGGGTTACCAACCCGACTAGCATCCATGAGGATGCGGGTTCGATCCCTGGCCTCGATGAGTGGTTTAAGGATCTGGCATTACCGTGGCTGTGGTGTAGGCCAGCAGCTGCAGCTCCAATCTGATCCCTAGCCTGGGAACTTTCACATCCCAAGGATGAGGCCCTAAAAAGCAAAAAAAAAAAAAAGGCAAAGTTCAGAAAGCTAGGTAGTAGCATGCTGCTATCTTTTGGACAAGAAAGGCGGATAACGAGTACATTTTTATTTGCTTATATTTGCATAAAGGAATTCCAGAAGGTCCACAAGAAACCAATAAACGTGAGGGCACGGTGTACGGGCAGGGTGGGGGCAAGACTTTCTCCCGTGTGTCGTTTTAATTTTGGAACATGCGAATGTGCTGTCAAAAAATAAGCACGTGTGCTGACCTGACGAGGAAGGACATACTGAGTAGGGAATGAAGAAAAGCATGACTCGCAGGCCAGAAAAGTCTGAGTCAAGTGGTCACTTAGATTCTCAGTTTTAAAAAGAGGCCCCCTTATCCATCTCCACGTTCAATCATTTGAATGTTCCTCCCCCAAAATTCTTTTCGACTTTCCTTTGGGCAGGAACGAGGCGCGTGTGTTTTACGAAATGGCTCTTTGCAAAATTGTGCAGACAACCCCCGCCCCCACCGAGTGCCTGTACTTAATAATCACCAAATTAAATCTGAGTTTCACACAAGCCCAAGACGTGAAAGCATCAGGAGGGGCCACACATGTGCCAGACATCTGCACGTGGGCGGTCGGCCTGTGGGCCTTCTCCCCGGGCAGGGCAGGGCCCTCACAGACGCAGGCTGGTGGGTGGGGGGGACGCTGGAAAACATCTCCCCATTTAGAGGTTCGCGGGGCTCCCTGCCCACCTGGCAGGGGCCTGCCTGGGGCTCCCCGCTCCGTGGGAGAACACGGCCAGGCTCTGTGAATGACCCAAGGCAGGGCTGGGGCCACTTTGTGCCCAAACCCCCAGCTTTCCCCAAACAAGGCCTGTCCCTTGGACGGCACCAGCCTCGTCCAAATGGGCCAGTGCTGGCCATTCAGGGCAGCTGCCCGACCCCACCCCAAGGCCGGGCAAGAAGGAGGCTGCCTGATGGTCAGAAACGGCCTTGGGGGAGTGGTCCCCTGGGGTCTGCGAGGGCCCCGGTGCCCAGGGAGCCTCAGACACACGTGGAACACGGACACTGGGGCCAGGCGCTGGCAGTTCTGGGGCATGTGAACGCGGTGCCCCCATTTCCACCTGTCACCGTACTTCTACACCTGGCGAATAGATGAGACGCAGAGATTAAGTTCAAAGTGTCAGATTCAGCTGGATTTCCTTTCTGTTTGGTGGGAGGAGGGGGGATCGCGTCTCTCCTCCCCAACAATAAAACCTAAATCATAAAGAAGGGCAGGCCAGCACTGCG
Source organism: Phacochoerus africanus (assembly GCF_016906955.1). Taxonomy (NCBI): domain Eukaryota; kingdom Metazoa; phylum Chordata; class Mammalia; order Artiodactyla; family Suidae; genus Phacochoerus; species Phacochoerus africanus. The sequence goes on from NC_062558.1 coordinate 134,349,333, forward strand.
GAAGCACAACTGACTGATTTATCTGCTCCAACGGGCCTCCGCCCGGAAAACGCCAGAAGCAAACAGACCCCACGCCCCTTACAGACGGCCCCTGTCCATCGACAAAGGCCCCTCCCTCTAGGAAGGACCCCCAGGTGCCCTGACCTGGCTCCCACCCTCTCGGCTCTGGTTCCACTTCTTCCAAGCTCTGTACCTCCGGGCCTGTGTCCCCTGACTTCAGGGAGGACAGTGTTCGAGCAGGGCCCAGAGGCCACCTGCGTAGCTGGGATCCATCCCTCGTCACTGGCTCCTGTATCTATAGTGACATCCCTGGCACTGGAGGAGTGAGCTTCACAGCACTGGCCACTTCGCACGGATCCCCAGCTGACCTGTCCACACCTGAGCGCCCGGAGAGGAAAAGGAAAGGCATGTCCCCCATCTGGAACCTCAGCCACCTCCCAAGGCCAAATAAAACTTGCCAGAATCCGGCTGAACTCCAGGCAAACCCAAGGCCGAGAGCCTACGCCAACCGTCTTCAGACCATCCCAGCACCTCAACTCCCGGGAGCCAGTATCCTGGCCGCGCCCAGACGCACCGCTGCCCCCGTGCTCCGTGCCTGTGGCCTGGGAGGCCAGGCCTGGGGAACAAGGAGGGGCTGGTGGCCCCAAGGAAGGGGAGGGGGCCTCTCCCCATTGACTGGACCACGCACAAGGCACCCTGATCTGCCCAGGTCCTCGGAAAGGGACACAGTGAGGCCCCTGAGGCCCCAGATGGCCAGCACATTGATTCTGGGGGTCAGTGGAGGGGCAGCCCTGCCAAATCCAGAGGGGGCCCTCATTGGCTACAAAGCCGGCCATGTCACAAGCCACAAGCCCCACTCCTGTTATCTGTGACCGGGTCCAAGGTCAGGAGTCCCAGGGCGATGGCTCTCCCTAGGGAGGCACTGTGCCCATGTGGGAGAGTCAGCCCTGGCTGGGGCGTCACAAACAGGGTTCATGCGCAGCTCCAGGTCCTTGGCAAACCCTGTTCCCCTTGAGGCTGCCATCTGTCCTCTGTTCTGGGACACGCGGGTCCCCGAGGACCTCGAAGCAACCTGCAGAAGGTGGGAGAGAGCAGGCAAGTCCCAAGGGCAGTGGGGTGCCTAGGACCCCTCTGACAGGGTGTGGGCACCTGGCTCCACATGCCATGCACTGGGCGTGTCCTGGGAAAGTCCTGGGCCCACATACACAACCAGAGTCGTTGGTCCTTGGAGCCTGGCTGTCCCGCCCTGCCTCACCTGCGGCACCCCCACCCCCCGGACCACTCAGGCTCCCTGGAGGCACTTAGCTCTCCTGGGGGCGGGGGGCCTCCCTCAGCCAGGATCACCCTCTCAATAAACCTCTCTCCCTTCACGGCCCAGTTAACAGGCTCTCCCCTGCCCCCAGCAAGCCCCTGTGGAGCCTCCCCGTCCGCCCTGCACCCCCGGAGGGCCTGGCCAAAGAACACCTCCGCTCGATTCATCCTTGATGCCTGGAGGAACGGGGTCCGGCGGCTGAATGATGGTCCATCTGGAGTGGACTCCTGCCTCGGCCCCCACGACCGGTGTTCCCTTGGGTCCTCATGGGACCTGCGTTTCTCTCTCCCCATCTGCAAAATGGAGAAATAAAACTGCCCTTGTGGGGCTGCATCGCGGCTGGAAAGGGGTTGCTCTGGAGGCTTTGCACACGGCTTCGCGGGCTCCAGCCGCACCGAGATGGAGGCAGAGGGCCGGCTGCCGCGAGCAGCCCAGGCAGAAGCAGCGGAGGGGGAGCCCTTGCCCCCGCAGCTGTCCCACCCGAAAGTGACTTGAGAGAGCAGAAATCCCAGGCACGCCGGGGCGGAGAGTGGCTGCGCTGGACAGCAGAGCCCGTCGGGGGCGAGGAAAGGCAGCGGTCCAGCTGGGCTTGGCCAGCATGTCCCAGCGTGCCCGGGCAGGGCAGGTGGCCACAGACGTGCCCGCTGGCGGCGGGTTCGGCAGGACATTCCCAGGCACATTCCGCCCCCGTGGGCTTGGCTGTGCCTCCCTCAGAGCCAGAGCAGGGGGCAGGGACACGGCGTGGGGCCCTGGCGCTCCTGAGCCCCAGAGGCCTTGTTAGAGGCCACGCCTCCTGGCTTCATCTCACCCAGAGGCGGGCGAGATACTGACTTAGCTACCGGGCAGGGTGCGGGGACTCGCCCCAGATTCTTGCCCACAAGACACTATTCTGGGGTGGCCTGTCCTCTCACCCGGGTAAGTCACGTCTCTCCAACCAAATCCGTCGTTGCAGTGAGCAGGGCCCGCGTCTCAGGGGCTAGGAGGGGGCCAGGAGCCGTGGCTTGGAGTCCCAGCTCTGCTTCATGCTCTGGGGTGGCCTGAGGTCTCATCCTCTAGGAGCCCGGGGCGCTGAGCTGCAGTGAGGGGACCATGGGAGCCAGAGAGGGTGCAAAGATCTGGGAGCCTATGTGGTGCTCCCCGGACCTCCCTGGGTGCTTGTGGCCACCAGCCCAAGACTCCCCAGGCTTTGCTGCCCTGTCGGGGACCCCGAGTGCAGGCCGGGCTGAGGGGTGGGAGCATGCGCCCAGGCTTCTCCACCAGGACCAGGCCAAGCCCAGCCCAGCAGGAGGTCCATATTCTGGGCCAGGAGCAGGCACCCAGGAGACGTTTCGTGAAGGACTGGAGATGCCAAGAAGGCTGCTGAGGGCGAGGCCTGAGCGCACAGGTGTGGCCTGGAGTAGGCTCTTTGTCACCAGATGCAGGAGTGGAGTGTCGGCTGCTCTGAGTGACTCTGGGCAAGTCATGTCCACTCAGAGCCGTGATGGAATCACGCAGCCGACCTCGCGAGTGAGCGTGGGGAAGACCCCGCTCCAGGCCACGAGGCGCCAGCAGAACACGTGTCCCACGTGGAGGCCTGACCGCGGGCTCCGGAAGGGTTGGCCAGGGTGGGTCCCTGGTTCTTTGACTTTCCCAGGGACACACCTCGACAGAACTGTGAATTTCCTGATAGGCTTATTTTTTCCCTTTTGTTCATTACTGTTTAAATGCTTGGCAGGATGTGGAAACATTGCACCAGCATCTCGAGGCATCCAGAAGCCTGTGTGGTCCAAGTTAATGTACCGGGGGTGGGGGCAGGGCCCCCACCATCTCATCAGCTAATCCAGGGAAGCCACTCTGCCAGCATCTCCACTCCATGCAGAGACCAAGGCTGAACCCGCCGAGTGCCACGGGTGGTGGCGGGCCAGGCTCGGCCGACGTCCTTACCTGTCGCTCTGCACTCACTGCTGTCAGAAACGCCCCAATCCAGCCTAATTTCCACCCCCTCCAGGCACCCCAGCGAGTCTCATCTACTACTTTTTAAACCTCCCAACGACAACAGCCAACAGCCCTTCTGACAAGGAGGGCTCCAAGACGGCCCCAAGGAAGACGCAGGGCCCGGAGCGGCGCTAAATCACTCTTAAACCCAGACGTCTCTCCCCATAAAGAAAATCACCCCCTGAGGTTGAGCTACCGTAATCTCCACCCGTCATCCCCTGGAATCGGAATCTTGTTCCAGGAACAGTCAGGGCATTTCTGGGGATTCGTTCTCACGTCTCAGCAGCTGCGGAGCCTTGGACCTACTAAACATTTTCCCTGAGCTTGCTGGGGTGAACCCTCACAACACCCCCTAAGTGGGGACGGGAGGCACTATGGTCCCCGAAGGTTCGGGAACTGGCCAAGGCCACACAGGGAGTAAACGGGGAGGGTCTGAACCCTGACAGTCTGACTCTGGGACCAAGGACCCGAGTGCAGGAAGGACAGAAAGGAGGAAGGGGCGGGGCCTCCCTGGGGCAGAACCCAGCGAGGAAACAGCCCTGCAGGAGGCCGGAGGGAGGCTGCGCCCAGGCTGACCCCATGTGGGGCCAGGCCCTCAGCCAGATGGGAGGAAGGGCCAAAGGCCGTGAGCATACACTTTCCCCTGGAGTCACCCTCAGGTGATGGATGATGTGTCAGGGGAGATGCTGAAAGCGCCAAGGAGAAGGCAAATCAACAAGACAAAACGAGAGAAGCCAGCCAGCGCCTGGTGACAAAGTCAGGATGCCCGCAGAATCCCCGGCGTCTTCCCGAGGGTCCCGGCTTAGCCCTCACTCCCTTCTTCCCCTTAGACGTAAGTTCACGCACGTGTGTGTGCACGCCTGCTTCACATGCACACACGGCCCCACCGTCTTGCAATTACTTCAAGATGCTGCAGTTCCTACAATGATGATCACGTGGTCAATCTGACCCTGACCCCTTCGTGGCTGTGCTGGTCCTGTGAGGTGAGCTGTGATGCAGCAGCAAGGGCAGCTGCCAGGCCTGGGCCCCAGCCTCAGACCATCCCTGGCTGAGCCCAAGTAAGGAAATAAGCCTGCTTCTCTCTTGTACAAATGTCTGAGGATTTGGAAAAAGCTCAGAACCCATGGGGATGTCTCTCGCTTTCCACCTGCAAGTGGTTGCCACCAAAAGAAGCCAGCAGACACCGTGTCACCAGCTGAAGCCTGGGTTCACTCAGAAAGGGGGCCGGGGCCCCAGGAACCTCGGGAGATGAGGTTCGAAAATCCCTTCGGGTGCCGCCACCATGGCCTTAAGGGAAAAGCAGTCCTAGGGCCAGCCCGCCCCCAGCAGGCTGAGTCCCTGCCCCTGGACCAAAGAAAAGCATCCCTTCTCCACCCTGTACCTTCCAGGCAGAGAGGTGGCTCATTAAGAAAACAAGAGCTGATGCACTACTTACAATAGCCAAGACATGAAACAACCTAAATGTCCATCGACAGAGGAGTGGATCAAGAAGATGTGGTCCATAAACACAATGGACTATTACTCAGCCATTAAAAGGAATGAAATACCAGCATTTTTAGCAACATGATGGACCTAGAAACTATCATGCTAAGTGAAGTCAGCCATACAACGAGACCCCAACATCAAATGCTTTCACTGACATGTAGAATCTGAAAAAAAGGACAGACTGAACTTCTTTGCAGAACAAATGCTAACTCACAGACTTTGAAAAGCTTATGGTTTCCAAAGGAGCCAGTTTGCGGGGTGGGGGAAGGGCTTGGGTTGTGGGATGGAAATTGTATAAAATTGGATTGTGATGATCATTGTACAACTACAAATGGAATACATTCATCAAGTAATAAAAAATAAATAAATAAATTGCTAACATAAAAAAAAAGAAAAGAAAACAAGAGCTGATGGAGTTCCTGTTGTGGCTCGGCAGGTTATAAACCCAACTATTATCCATGAGGATGTGGGTTTCACCCCTGGCCTCGCTCAGTGGGCTGAGGATGTGGCGTGGCAGTGGTTGTGGCATAGGCTGGCAGCTGCAGCTCCGATTCAACCCCTAGCCTGAGAACTTCCATATGCCGAGGGTGCAGCCCCAGAAAGCATTAAAAAGAAAGAAAGGAAAACAGAAAAAAAAAAAAAGAAAAGAAGAGCTGATAACACACTCCCCTGATCTGGGCATGCACTGCCTACTGTGTGCAGGCAGGGAGCGTGACCTTGCTGGCTCCTCCAGAACCCCTACGAGGCTCGTGTCCGTGCAGAGAGCCCGCCAAGGTCAGCACATGAGAGTGGAAGTCTCGGGCCATTTTCTATCTGAACAAAACAGCACAGGCATGCACACATGTGTGCAACATGCTCAAGTGCACACACACACACCAGCCTGCACACCTGGAAGGAAAACGCGCGGGGCGGGGGGAGGGCCTGTGGGTCAGTCACTACAGCTGCAGCCAGGGGTTGTGTCCCCAGGGCTCGGGGCACGGGGCGGTCATTCTTCTGTCTCCAGGACACTGGCCCTGCCTAGGCTTGTCAGCAATCTGCCGTGCAACCAGGTCAGATCTTAACGAGGCTGGGCCTCCAGACAAGACGGGATGAAAGCCGGAGCCACGCATGTGGACAAATCCACAGTGACGGGTTCCCCTCTCATGCCAGCGCCTCTCCTGGCCATTGTGGCAAAAGCAGGTCAGCTTTGAGGGTGGGGGAGGGACAGTGACTCTACTGCGACAGAAGGGCTGCCCGGCAGAGCCCAGACAGCCCCAGATGCCACCCTCGCAAGCCTGGCATGTCCTCTCTGTAGGAGAACAGGACTGGGGAGAGGGCCCCCCCCACCCAGGCAGCCCAACAGACAAAGCGCTCAGGCAGGCTTGCAGGCGTCCCGCACAGCATGACCGCAGCCAGGCTGACCCCCTGTGGTCACAAAGTCCCCAAGGGAACAAGGAACCTGCAGTCCTGTGAGCCCCACAAACACACAATGTGGGACAAGCTGTGACCTTCTCTCTCTTTTGCACTTAACACGGGGGCTCAATGCAAAACTAAAGAAATGCCCCCAAAATTGTCCTGGCAGGCTGGGGGATCCAGGGTAAACCCTTCTAAACTGCAGCCTAAAGCTCTCCAGCAGCCTGCCGAACCGCTTTCTACTTTCTGTTGTCCCTTGTGCTGCCTCCTCTTTAATCTCCACCATTGTCCCTTCTAAGGGAGACGTCACAGTGCTTTCCTGAAAGCAAGAGAAACTGACATTCCTGAAGGAATTGTGGGACCTGTCGAGGCGGACTCGCTCACATATGCCTTTTTTTCTCACTATTAGCTTGAGATGATCTTGGAGAAAGGAAGAGAGAGAGAGAGAGACGCACACACAAAACACAAACAACAAAGTCCCTTCCTCAATGGCCGATGAGAAAGCAAACTGCTCTCCGTCTCTCGAGAGAAACATCAATGGCCGGGCGAGCTCAGGTTAACGGAGCAGCACGGAGCCGAGCAGCCCACTCACCCCGCTGAAAACAAGAGAGCAACTTCCAACTGATGGGGGGAAAAACAATTAATTGCCGCTTTAGAAAGACGCTTTCTCTCCAGCAGGACCTCAGGGCCACGGGAGGCCCGGCCGCTTTGCAGGGCGCCCGCCGGTTTTCGCCATTCACCACTGGCAGGTGGCTGATCAATTTCCCAGGGTTTATCAGCGAGGCGATCGTGCCGGGCTCTTTCAGCGCGGGCGGCAGGAATCCATACAGGGCCACTTAAATCAGTCTGAAGCTGTGAAAGGTTCCATCACTCGAGGCCCAAGCCCAGCCGCCCAAACAGAGCCCCGGGAGAGCTGGCGGGCGGGCGCGGGGCCTGGAGGATGGTGCCAATTAAAAGCCCAAGCTGCTGGGCCTTTCCCTTCCTCGTTTTCATCTCTACAGCTACACCATGTCCACTGGCAGCAGATTCCAGAAGCAAGGCGGCTGCATTCGCCTCCCAGGGCTTTAGAGCTGCCATTCCCACACTGGGCTAATTAAGAGCGTGGTCTCTCCCAGGCTGCCCTTGGGGAGCGCGAAGATGGGAGGCTGGGAAGACAGGCCTGACTGTGGATGCTGGACTCTGCCAGGGCGGCTGGCAGTCTGGGAGGACAGGTCTTCTCCAGACTGTCACCCCACTCCCAGAGGCAGGGGACCTGCGGGCAAAAGGGCCCAGCCGGGCATCGGTCCCCAAAAACGCCTAGTCCCTTGGGCCTCTAGAACATTTGAGCAACCCCTGCTTGGGCCAGAGGCCTCCAAACTTGCTCAGAAAGACAGCAAACCTGGTGCAGGAGGGATTGGGCTGATCTGCAGCCTTCACGGCCCTGCTCCAGGGCTGCGCCACCTCAGGAGGAAACTCGCCCCCCGCCCCCATGCCTGGGGTCCCTATGCTCTTAGGACACCCAGTGGACAGCAAGCCAGCCAGCCAGGGGTCCTTGACTCTGGAGACGGTCACAGTCAAGGGGGCGAGGGACCCAGGCCTGGCCACTTCTAGCTGTTTATCCAAGCCCCTGCCACGCAGCCCCTCTGGACGGGCTTCACCTGGAAAAAAGTGACAAGGAAGGCGACCGTGCAGACTTGCTAGGCCAGCATGGTTCAGGGTGTACCCACAGCCTCCCCCGGTGACAGCCACCACCACCACCACTAACCACGGCACGACCAAGTGGCCACCACCCCTTCTGAAGCTCCGCCAGCAAAACCAAGGAGCTCTGGCAAATCAGAAGCAAATCAGAAGCCCAGAAATGGGACGCCCCCCACCCCCGCCCGCCCGCCCTCTCCAGTGGCCTTTCGAATTCCAGGACGGCTCCTAGCCCAGCACTGGATGAAGATGTGGGTGGCAACTCCGCTCTTTCAACGAAATGCACGTTAATTCCGGCTGACCTGCACGGCATCCAGCAGCCCTTCTCCAAACTACCCGGGTACCCGAGCGGCCGCACAAGGTCCTCCTCCTCGGAAATGCACCGCTCCGAGGTTCTGGCCACAGAGGGAGGCCTCCCTGGGCTGCTCAGATGGGCAGTGGGAGGGGGCATCTGGAGAGATCGGCGAAGCCCAAGAATGTGACCCCAGAGGGCAGGCAGTGGTGATGGACGTGGGAGAGGGCGGCAGAGGAGGGCCGCCCGGGCCAGCTTTTCCAGCCAGAGCCTCCTCTGGCCAGGAGGCGGGGAGACAGAGAGACAAGAGGGGACGGTGTGTCGGGCCCTCTGCTGCGGGACCTGACACAGCACCAGGGCGTTTGCCCCCGAGTGGGGGAGGGTGGCCCCACCGCACCCAGAACCCAGGGGGCCTGCCCCTTGCAGTCTCCTCTGGCTGAGAGGGAAAGGAGGTGGGCGGGTGGGTGTCTGCAGGGCAGAAGCCAGCCCTAGACCCCAGCAATGGTCCCCTGGCTCGGGGACAGCAGCAGAACGGTGACCAGGCTCAGTCTCAGCAGGACAGCCCTGGGTGCCCTGTGGCCTTGCAAGGAGCTGGGCCGAGTGCTCGGTGCAGAAAGAGGTGTCCAGGCCGGCCAGCCTGGGGCTCCCTGGACACCTCCCTGGACGCCTCTGTGTAGGGTGACGTCTGTGGCCTCCGTGCAGGGTGGCATCTGTGGCCTCGCCTGTCCTGTTCTCAAGATCTTTTTCCAGGGACTACCCGGGAAACCGGCCCAGCTTCCTTTTCTTCTTTCAAGTTTCTTTCCTTCTTTTTTTTTTTAATTTAAACTAGAGAATTATAATAAAAATAACACTTATTCTAAACCAGCGCCTCCTTGGGCCCTGCGGAGAGGTGCAGTCTTAGCCCTGGGTCAGGCTCTGGGCCAGGAGTGGGCTGGGTGTGGCTGTGTCCTCCCTGGTCTGGCTCCCAGGAGGGGCAGGGGACAGGGCAGCTCTGAGGGCAGACAGGTGATGGTAAATGGAGTAGGGCTTGTGCCAGGCAGTTGCTAAGATCTCCCCGAGAATCCTGAAATCCTGATTAATGGGCGAGATGGCTCTGGGCTTTGGCAGGGGACTCGGGCGCCTTTTCTGATGAAAAGCAGCGACACACACTGCGGGCGGCTGTCTGGCAAAACGCCTGTTTGCCTGGCCTCCCTGGAGGGGCTGGGGGAGACCCTGGCATTGCCTAGGAGCCGGCAGGAGAAGTGGGCCGAAAAGCCATCACACAGTGTCCCTGCCAGCTTCTGGGGACGGGGACTCGGGGACGGCGAGGGCAAAGCGAACCAACCCATTCCATCGGGGTCACGGGACACCCTGCCACCCAGCCCCGCCCAGCCCGCATGGCACCTGAGCCGAGTGGGCACTGAGAAGGCGCTTTTCCTTTGCCACTGCCCGGTTCAGAAGAATCAGATTTCCTGTCTGCAGCCAGACGTGTAACAGGGCCCCAGAGGCTGCAGCACCAGGGAGGTCAGGGTCGTTCTTTCACTCCCGTCAATAGTCTCAACCGAATAATGTCACCTCCGGGTGACTGTCCCTACTTGGGGAGGGGGACCTCTGGGCATCTGGTGGGTAGAGGCAGGGGTTCTCCAGGGCAGGGCTGCTCCCTGGCAACACGGGATCATCACAGCCCGGAGGCGAGGGCCGCAGCGGACAGCTGTCCTGGTCTCAGCATCACAGTGTTTGTCCCTCTCATCTGGAAGCTCAGTTTTCCTTCTCTTAGGCATTTGCCAGGTGCCTTAAAGAATATTTCCACTGCGGCGTCCATGCAGACAGCTAAGTGTGCTCTGTGCCCCCCCCCCCCGCCAACGGGTTCAAACATCTGCCCCAGGTCTTCAGTGCCTGGCAGGACCTGGGAGGGAAAACACACACATTCTAAAGCCCAACGTACAAGGAATCCCAGAACCAACGGAGCCCCTCTGACCAGCCACCCCAAACAGGGGCTCTCCCAGTGAGGCCACCAATTCCACGTCCTCCCTTGGACCTTTTGTTACAAGCTCTGGGCCTTTGGGGCTCGAGACTGCGTTCGCCATGGATGCCGGGGTTTATGGTAACTCAGTGTCCCTGCCCTCCAGTCCAGGTGACAGTGGTCACTTTCTGTGGCTCTTTCCCCAAGTCTCCTGCTGCTGCTGGGGAACCAGTCTGTCCCCACCCCACCCCACCCCCCGGCAGGTGACTTTCCTTCTTTCTGAATCATCAGCCTGTGACGCTGGGGTGACCCATATGACCAGCATGGTGGACGCCCAGGGATTCGGGGAGAAACACTGGCATCTTTTCCCCACTGGAGGGGACATGCCTGCGACAAGCAAGAACCAAAGCTGGAACACATGGGTGCCGTCCTCTGCGGGTCTAAAGTGAGGACCCAGCCCCCAGGATCACGACGGGGTGACCTGGCCCACCTCCTGGCAGGCACCGCGCTCCCCTGGGGGCCTGGGAGGAGGCCAGTGGGGAGGGGCTGCGAGTGGGGAAGGGTGTGCAGGGCGAGGTCTCAGGCCAGCGTTTGCTGAGCCTCGGCCGGGCGCTCTGCCAAGCACTTTTGAAATGCCATCTCATTTAATTTGTACCACTTCCCCGGGAGACTCAACTTTATTATTATAAACGGGGCATTTGAGCCTCAGTAACGCGAATGAATGGCTGGCAGAAAGCCACCGTGGGTCCCCATCCCCCGGCAAGCAGCTGCCTGGGCACCCCCGGGCTCGGCCGTTTCTCCCGATCCTGACCCCACACGGTGATAATCAGGGGCTTCAGGGGCTCAAGCTGGATGCTGAATTGTCCACTTTGAGGTCCCAGAGTAACTGAGGGCACCCTTCAGATGGGCAGGCAAGAAAAGAAAGGGAAAGAGGCTGTGGGGGGCCCACCAGGCCCAGACCCTTTACACTAGTGCCACTGAGTCCCGAGCCTGTCTGGGGACATATCCCCACACATGCATGGGCTGAGGTACCGCCCAGTGTCTCAGCTGGGTCCCCCTGGCACCCGGCTGCAAGTGCAGGGGGCAGACCCAGCATGAGCCAAGGAAGCCTCTTGGGCTTCCAGAGAGACACACAGTAGGAGCTTCTAGACTCGGATGGTACCCTACCGTCTGGGCAGGGGTCAGGGTTCCTGCTGTGCCCGGACCACCAGGGAGGCCCACGGAGGACTTCACTACCAGCCGGCGGGGATCAGGGTGGGGCACGGGGTGGAGAGGAAGTGGGTGTGGGAAAGGGAGCGTCAACAGGAAATGCACGGGGACGTGTCTGCGAACCACTGCAGCCCGGCTGCCGCCGCGGGTCTCCCTCGGATGCCGGCACTCTGCTTGCTTCTGCAGGGCACGCTCTTCCTCCTCGAGAAGGCCCCCTCTTTCTGGGCGCACAGGGGGCACCGAGGCTTCTGAGAAGCAAAGGCACTAAAGGCTCTGGAAACGCTTGCAAGAAACCCCCAAGTTTGAAAGCACAGGCCAGGAAAAGGCAAAGGGCCAAGTCTGGGGCAGGAAACCACCCACATGGAGAGGGAATGCTGGGCATGGCTGCCCCCAGCCGCACGTGCCCAGTCCCCGCGGAGGGAAGTCTGGGTGGGGGTAACCAGAGGGAGGGTAGACGAGCAACAGCCTGCTGTGTCCTGGCCTGAGTCTACACCACCTGTCATTACCCATCATCTCCTGCTCCCCCAGAGCCTCCATCTCCCCATCTGAGACATGGCAACAATGGCCTCTGGCCAGCTCACTTGGTAGGACCGCTGGACTCGTCAAGCCTGGTTGTCAGGAGGCGTTGGGAGAATCCACTGAGACCAGAGCAGCAGAGCCTCGGCTGCACCCCCAGCAGCAACAAGCCCTGAGAGTTACGCTTCTTCTTTTCACTTTGCAGATGAGCAAGCAGGCTCAGAGCAGTTAAGAAACTTGCCCTAGGTCCCACAGCTAAGTCACACCAGCAGCCACCTGCCCCACAACCTCCCCGGCCTCAGGGCTTCTCCTGGTGCTTAAGAGGCCTGGCTGGGATTAGCCATGGTGGGAAGCTGCCCTGCGAAGAGAGAGCAGCAGCCCAGCCCTTGAGGAACGTGCAGCATCATGGGAGGGGCCCGTGGAAAGTGCCTGCCGCACCAAGAGAGGCGCTGGGAGTCTCAGGGTGCCGCCCAAGGAGGCCGGATGAAACCGGTGGGAGCGTAGGGGCCCGTCCTGCCATCCTGCCAACGTGCAGGACCAGCTGCAGGTCTGCTGGGGAAGGTGTGGGGGGAGGGCAGGCAGCAGAGTGACGCAGGCCCAGGGCTGGTTGCCACCCGGTCACCACCGACTGACTCACTCTGTGACCCTGCGCAAAGGGCCTCGCCTCTCTGGGCCTCAGTCTCCCCAGATGCGCAATGACAGGATTAGCGCTGAGAACTACAGGTGCCAGCTAGAACCTTCTGCACAGCCCCATCCTCCGAACTGGAAGTGAGGAAGCCAGCTTGGGCTGTCTTCCTAGAAGAAAACACTCTCGTCTCAGTGGACACCAGCACACCGACCTCGGCAGAGGCCCTCGCCTTGTTCTTGGGCCCGCCTGGCACCCCCTGACCACCCGCCTGACCAACCAAGCCAAGGGACAGGTGGGGAGGGTGCTGCCTGGCACGCTGGCCACAGCATCAAAGGCAGCGGTGGGAGCACAGAGCACAGCCCCGCCTCCACGTGAGTCAGCGGCTGTTTCTCCCAACACGCTTTTCCTCCACAGTGTTCCACAGGGTCCTGCCAAAATCCCGACAACCACGCGGGTTTGGACAATGCCATTCCAAACACATTTCCAGATTAAGCTGGATCCACGTTTACACAACTGTGTGAAGGACGCCTGCTGTGAACGGTACCCAACTGGAAGATGGCAGGACTCGGGAACCAGATAGCTGCCAGATACCCCCTTCCCTGGCACCCGCTGAGAAGCATGCCCTTTATTCCTTCTATCCCTTCAGGCTCCAAAAGCAATGAACGTTTACTGAATGCACAGCTGTCCCATGAACGGTGCTGTATCTCCAGTCCTCACAATGCCTCTAGAAGGCAGGTATTGTTAACCTCATTTTTCAGGAAAAACAAACAAACCAAAAAGAAAACAAAGCCCCCCACCCCCTGCCCCTATGAGGCCCAAAGAAGTGACTTGTCCAGGATCCTGCAGCTTGTGAAGGACAGAGGTGGGGCTGATGGCCAGGCCCCGTCCCCTGGCTGCCCCCCTCTCTGCCCTATGCTCCGTTCTCTACTCACCTAAGATATTTATAGCATTAAGAGCTAAAGTCATAACAAGATGATCTGGCGACATGTACAGATGACATAATTATCTACCAGACGACTTTTCTCCCTCATGGAGCCAGAATATTTTATTCTTAGTAATATCATTAAGTATAGGATAATTTTAAGATACTGCAGGCTCTTCCTTGCTCTCAGAGTAAGTGCTAAGACGACAGCAACTAACACAGAGACCTCTCCCTACAAGGAAGAACCTTCTCCCAGTTGGAAGAGGCCAAAGGTGAACGAGCCTTCTTAAAGGGGCAGAAGCCCAGGTCACTGCAGTACCCAAGCGATGACAGGGGCTCCACTACCGTGGATGCTGAAGGTGATGGTGGTGGTGGTGATGGTGGTGACGGGGGCGTGATGATGACGGTGGTAGTCATGGTGATGGGGTTGGTGATGGGATGGCGATGATGACGGTGGTGATGATGAAGGTGACTGACGGGGGCGTGATGATGACGGTGGTAGTCGTGGTGATGGGGTGGCGACAATGATGGTGATAATGACGGTGGTAGTGATGAAGGTGATGGCGGTGTGAAGACGGTAGTGGTGACGGTGGAGGTAACACCGACGGGGGTGACGCTAACGACAGCAGCTGCCATTTACCAAGCAGCCACACAGTGGTCAGATGTGCTAGATGCTTTACACTCTTCGACCTGGGTGATAGTCACACCAACCCTGTGAGGTAAGTTATCAACCCCATTTTCCAGATGAGAAAACCGAGGCTCAGAGTGGTGGGCACCCGGCTCGAGAGGGGTGAGGCTGAGGTTCAGACACTAGTCCACTGAGCTCCCAAGGCATCGTTCCTCCTCTCCTTCCAGCCTCCCCAAGGCACCTGCTCCAGCAGAAACCATTTCTTCTGACCACCACTTTCCAGCCTCTGTCTCCCCAGTACAAAAAGTGGGGGCTTATCTGAAAGGCAAGGGCCCACCCCAAGTGGACTGACCTTGTGCGCTCCAGGCCCTGAGCCCCGCCCTGCCTCGGTGAGGGGAGGAACCAGGAAGACGAGAGAGGACTGCTGGGTGCTGGGAGGGTGCTGAGAGGTGCTGCTGGGCTGCGTGCACCTTCTTTCCCCAAGGGCTCCCCAACTTCCCTTCAGAGGCAGATTCCTACCCAAACCACCCCAAAGCCAGAGCCGCAGCAGCAAAGGAGGCGACAAGGCTGAGCCCTGGAGGGGGCCAGTGGCAGGGACACAGGCAGAGCAAATGCTTTGTTCTTGCCGGCCAGTTTCTGCCTCTGCATGACAGGGAAAGGGGACAAGGTCACCCTCAACCCACCCCAGAGCCTCCGATGACCCATGGTCAGCCTGAAACCAGGAGTTAAGGCCCAAGCATCCTGGCTCACACCCTGGGTGCTGAAGAGCAGGCGGCCAGGGGTGCTCCTGGTGCCCTCCTGGGTCAGCTGTGGCCTCCGAATGGGCACAGGACAGAAAGGGATGGAGCTGAGGAGGGCCACCGGGGGAAGGACAAGGGCGGGGCCGTGGCCCAGGCCTGCTCCTGACCCACGGGGACCACGACGGGAAGCCCAGCGCCGAATGAAAGTACAAGCACACGAACAGGCCCAGGGGCCCCGACAGAGCGCCCCACTCTGACGCCTCCTGCTGTGTCTGGCCTCCCCCTTGGGCATCCCAGCCCAGCAGCCTCCCTGCTTCCGCCTCAGGGCAGTGCCATGCAGTCAGTCAGCTGACATCCTGCCCTGACCCCTCCGGAGGAGCAGGGCCACAGGGCCTTGGGGCTGGTGAGCCCAGCCATGGACACGTGGCTCCAGCCCCGGATCGGCACACCCCTCAGCTTCTCCGGCACTGACACATGGCCCCTCACGTCCCCGCTGATCAAGCCCAGAATGTTCGTGCCAGCCCCACATCAGGATGACCTGAGCCTGGAGGGCCAGTCTCAACCCAGGGGGCCTTCGTCCACTGGCTCCTTTATTCATCCTCATCTGGGAAGCACCTACTACGTGCCAGGCGCTGTCCTGCGCTCCATGGACTCAGGGACCAGCAAGACAGGTCCCTGCCCTCCAAGACCCCCCTCCCCAAGGACATGGCTGGGCATTTCAAACCCAGCACAGTTCGGACTCATCAGGGTACGGAAAGGAGAATTCTTTCGAGGTTGGGTCTGCGTCCCTGGGTTCTTCATTTCCAGCCCTCTCTTCCACTGGGGTTCTGAGACTTCCCCAAGTCTGTCCCTGCAGAGGGGAAAATCATCCGTTTCCAAATGTTTCTCCTCAGCAGGACTGAGTCACACCAGTGCTTTGGGGCTTTCTCACTCACACAGCACGTCCACATCCAGCCCTGGCGACCCCGGGCGGCACGGACACGCACCCAGAGCATGTTGCCGCCAAGAGGCAGAGGCTGCGGCCTGGCCTCTCTGCCCTGTGCTTTGGACAGCTCTGGGGAGGAGCCTGGTCCCAGCCGTCAGCCCTGGTGACAGGCTGCTGGGTGACCCAGGCTCTGCAGCTTCCCCCCCGCCCCACCCAGGGCCTCAGTGGCTTTGCCTGCAGAGTTAAAGCACTGAAGGAGCCCAGTGGTGTTTGGTGTTTCTGGATGTGGACGTGCCAGGGTTAACACCCCACATGTGGCATTAGTGGGAAAGAAGGCGTGTGTTCACGGAGAAGCGCTGAGGTGCGGGCTGAGAGCAGAGCCCTGCCCTGCCCTCCCCAGCTTCCAACTCGGGGCCCCAACTCCTTCAGTGGTGGGGGGTGGCAGGAGCCCCAGAGGAAGGCTCTGAGAGCAGATAGACTCTCCAGCTGAGACTCTCGGGCGAGTCCCCAGGACACAGACTGTCCCCCCCTCACCCCCCATCCCTCCAGCCCGAGGCGCACACACGCACGGGGTGCTCTCTGTGGGCCTGGGCCTGACCGGATACATCCAAGGGACAGCAGACAACAGGGCACCCAGTGCCTCGGCCACAAGGAGACTCTGCTGGCGGCCCTAAGAGGGACGGGCCATGTGCCCACAAGGCCAGGACAGCACCTTCCAGGTGGGTCCCCTGGGGCGTGCCGGGAACTCAGCTGAAAGGAGCCTTGGGGGCAGTCTGTCTGCACCTCGAGTGCCCCCCTCACACTGTCCTGTTTTGCTCCTCAAAGCGCCTTAGGTTGACAACCTCCACGCCCGCTTTGGGGAGTGGAGCCCCTTCAGCTCACACAGGCTTTGAGGGGTTTCTCTGAGGAAGCCCCCAAGCTCCAGGCCAGGGGGTGATGCGGTGGCCGCCTGATTCCCGGATTTCATGAAGAGCTGGGCCTGAGCCCAGGGCGGCTGGCTTCCTCTATGCCAAGAAGGTTGCGTATGGCAGGGCCTGGCAAGAAGGGCCCTGCTTGGGATTCTGATGCTGACCAAACAAGGGCACTATGGAGCCACAAGCAGTGGGCACTGCCAGGGGCCCAGGCAGCCAGGCCTCCCTCTCCACCCGTTTTTTTTTTTTTTTTTTTTTGTCTTTTTAGGGCTGCACCCGCAGCGTATGGAAGTTCCCAGGCTAGAGGTCGAATTGAAGCTGCAGCTGCCAGCCTACACCACAGCCACAGCCACAGCCACAGCAATGGCAGACCCAAGCTGCATCTGCGACCTATGCTACAGCTCACGGCAATGCTGTATCCTTAACCCACTGAGTGAGGGCAGGGATGGAGCCCACATCCTCATGGATTCTAGTCGGGTTCCTAACCTGCTGAGCCAAGATGGGCACTCCCTCTGCCCCCTACTTTCAAGTGGCTCTGCCAACGGCCAGGGATGGCTGTGGCTCTGATGCTGGGGTGCCACCAGGGCGGCAGTGTCAGGCAAGGAGCCAAACAGACCTGGGCTCACAGTCCTCTCTGCGGCCACCCCCACCCTGAGTGGCCGTGGGCAGGCCGCCCACCGGAGCCTCACTCTTCTCATCTCCAGGCTGGGCGAGCAGAGCCCGTCCAGAGGGGTCCCACGAAGAAGAGATCAGACAGAGTCATGAACATGCTTTGTGACTCTAACGTGTTGTATGCACGGCAGGGGTCCACCCCATGGCAGGTCTGGAGCACCTGTTGTCCAGTTCAGGGCCAGTGTCAGTCGGAATTCTCCACCTTATGTGTTTACACTGACCAGCACTAGCCAGAGGCTCGGCTGGCAAACCGCAGGGGCCAGGTTCCACCTGGCAGGCTTCTGGCCTTTGCAGTCAGCACGCTTCCCAGGCTGAAGCCTGCCAGGCTGTGTGGACACAGGGAAGATGCCACTCTGAGCCACTAAGGAACCCACAGGACAGCAGGCACCAGCTAGGCTGCCACATCTCCCTTATGTGGTTCTTTCCTTATGTGGAAACTCTTAGGTATAATCCTAAGAAAAAAGGCTCCTATCATTACCAAAGGAAATAATTACAAAGCATTAAATGATGGGGAGTTCCCTTCGTGGCTCAGTGGTTAATGTACCCGACTAGGATCCATGAGGATGTGGGTTCGATCCCTGGCCTCAGTGGGTTAAGGCTCCGGTGCTGCCGTGAGCTGTGGTGCAGGTCGCAGACTCGGCTCGGATCCCACATTGCTGTGGCTGTGGCTGTGGCTGTGGCTGTGGTGTAAGCTAGCAGCTGTAGCTCCTGTTCGACCCCTAGCATGAGAACCTCCATATGCCTCAGATGTGGCCCTAGAAAGAAGAAAAAAAAAGCATTAAAAAAAACAGCATTAAATGACGAAAACATGCTGTGAGCTAAATGCTGGGCCTGGGAGCCACCACTAAGGGCTCAGAGAAGGATCTGAGATCAAAGGACCCGATGCCGTGGGCCCGCCTGGCCCTTCCAACCCCTGAGTCTGAGCAGGGATGCTGCCCACAGAGGGACCAAAATGGGACTGCAGTGGAACATGGCCTCTGGGACAGGGGCCCTCCTGCTCGGCTGCCACCAGGGACGATGGAAAGGAAGGGGCACTTCCGTGGACAAGGCTTCACCGGGCGTGAGGATGGCAGTGGGGATGGCAGCGGGTGAGGGCTCATTTTCCACTTAGAGCAGAACAAACAGAAGCGAGTCACTGGAAGGCAGAATCCGCCTCTGATTCATCTCCCCCCTCCAGGGCCAGGGCAGCGGGAGACTGGGGGGGAGAAGGTGTCCTTCCCAACCCGCAAAGGGGTGATGGCAGGAACTCGCTCCCTTCCGTTACGGGAACGGTCAGCGCTGGCGAGGCCCGGATTTGGGGCGGGGCTGCAGGTGGCTCGCATCCCTGCAAACCCACACGATGCCCTCGGCGCCGGAGTCCCCGGGTCTGCAGGCCGGCTACCATATGGGAGCCCCGTGTGCCCCGCCCCGTCGGCATCTGGCCCCAGGAGGTTCACACCAGGTCACCCTGGCTGCTTTTAGAAGCGAGACGCACAGGAAGGGTGCAGCGGTCACTCTGCCAACAGTCAAGACTGGCATAAGCCACAGGTTCCAAAACAGAGCCCAGGTTACATGAGCCCTTGGTGCACACAGGTCACAGGCTTCTGGGAAGCCCCGTGGTCACCAACGGTGACACGGAATATGAGCCTGAGGGTCTGGGACTGCTTCCCCAGGCCCTCAGTCCAGCAGCCCATTCATAACCTCACTGCCTCCCTGGACACGCCCGTGGACAGGGGGCGCCGCCCACTGTGTCCAGCCACATTCGGGCGACTGGGCTGCTGAGAAGCTGAAGGACGCATCAGCCCTCATCTCCCACTCACGCCCCAGGCCCATCCCATGGTGACGCCTCCTCTCCACAGAAGGCTGCCCCTTCTGGGGCTGGGTGTGTCCACGTGAATTCTGGGTTTGTCCCAAGACCTGCTGGGCTGGTGAGGGGCCCAAAAGCCACAGCCCTCTTGGACGCCAACAGGAACACGAGGGGCTCCATGAACTTAACACCTTTCCCCACCCAGACATTCCCTCTCATGAACTTTGAAGACAGTATCACAGGACACCAGATGCTGAGGAAAGGGGCCCGGGAGAAAACCCCAGCACTGGGATTCCGGGGGACGGCCCTTCCTCAGGGATGCCTGGCCACCCCAGGTGACAAGTCATCTTCAGCAAGGGCACCACTTAGCAGCAGGGCTGGAGCTGGGCCAGGTGCGAGGGCCTGACCCTGTCCCCAGCTCCAGCCCCAGCACAGCCAGCGTCTGGCAACCAAGCCCCCTCCCCATGGAAGGTCCTTCTGCTCCTCTGGCCATCACCTCTCCCCTGATGCTCGTGCTTCTGGTCCTCTGAGCACTGATGCTCATGTGGTTTCTCTGCTCCTGCTGACTGTTTGCCTCCACAGGGGGAAGCTTCCAGAGAGCAGGGCCTGAGGCCATCCTGCCCCACGCCACATCCTCAGTGCTGAGAGCAGAGCCTGCGCATAGTAGGTACACGGCGAACAGCAATGGCCCCAGAATGAATGGGCTTCACCTGAAGGGAGGGAATGGGGCCTGGCCTCTGTTCTCCTACTGCAGCACCAGCACAGTGCCCAGCACACAGTATGTCCTCAGGGAGAGGTGCTGGACGGAGTGGGAGGTGCAAGAGATACCCTTGAACTTGGTTCCTACATGGGAACAAACAAATCCAGGAGGAAGCCTGCTTCTGCCCGGGCAGGGGCTGGCAGGGGTGGGCAAGGCCTGAAAACTGGGGGTGCAGGCAGGCTGTGCAGGGCCAGTGTCAATGCACAACAGGCCCCCCCCCCCCCATGAGCGCGTCCTGCGGCGTGGGTCCGTGGGCTCCAGGGCACCTGGCTGTGGTGGGGGTGCAGGCGGTGCTGGGCATCACGGCCCTAAGATGGAATGGTTCACTCAGAGAAAGTGACAGTCAGACCAGCTCCCCAGACTCCTGTGCAAACTCTTCATAAAGAGCAAAACCGAAACGACGGTGGGGCCCTGCCGCGTCTGCAGCCCTGCCCCAGGTCCGCAGTACAGGGCTGACGTTGGAAGTGACTCGTGTGCTTGGATGGGCTGGAAGCACTTGGCCAAGCTGTGCTTGGTGCAGCCAGGCCAGCAAGGCCTCTGAATGGACGCCGGGACGGATGAAATCATAGGGGGTGCGGTGTCCCAGCTGGTGGGGCACGTGCTGTGATGTCAAAGGGAGAAGGGCATCACCACCCATTCGCGGTACAGGAGACTCGACACGCTCGCCACAGACCTGGGACCAGACAGCCTGGAAGAATTCAGTTCTATCTGAAACGGGGCCAAGAATTTTGTGATAATTTGTTTTTAACTATATCCGCTTTTCCTAGTGGATACAGTGAAAAACCAGTGCTAAGCTCAGATATTTTCTATGTGAATAAGCAGTATTCCTTCCACCTCTCTCTCTCTGAACCAGCAGAATCAAGGGACCTCCAGGCTGGAAGGAATATCAAGGGTCTCCATTCAGTGACAGCTGTTTAGAAAAAAGCCCGCAAGGATCTGCACCAAACACTCAAGGACGGCACTTCCAGGGACGGCTGGCAGAGGAATTTCATTTTCTGGGTTTTTAACATTTCTGAAATGCAATTTTTTTTTCACCATCTGAACTTCGAATTTTTCACATGTATGCATTAATTCTATAGTCAGAACAACAGATAATGAATCCGGAAACTGAGTTGCTATACAGTGCCTGCCCCCTTTCCAACAAGAATATTGTTATTGCCATGACTCGAGAGTTAGGTGCCATTATGCCCTCGATGTGAGACAGACAACATCTCATTTAACTCCCTATTGTACCCATTTTACAGACGAGGACACCAAGGCTCAGAGTCCCACAGCTGGATCCGCAACATGGGCTGTCTGCTTCCAAAGGCCTTGCTCTCAGCCAGCCTGCTTCACAGCTCCCAGCAGAGCTGAGGGCTCCTTTACGCCTGCCACTGAAGAGCAGCTGCCATTCCAGCCACAGATGACACAGACCACAGGACTGGGCGGGCCGTGACTGGTGAAGAATCAGGTCAGCCCGTCCTCGCTCAGCAGACTGTCCCGTGCAGAGGAAAGGGCAGGTCAGCAGGGCCCCGGGCAGTAAACTGCAGCAGACGCTGGTATATTTGGAGACAGGGATCCCACTGGGCAAAGTCGGAGGCCCAGCCATCTCTGTGCTGTCCTGTCCTGTGCCCTCTGGGAGGCCTCAGGGCCAGAAGCCCGGGGCCACCTCTGCTGGGGTCCCAGGCCATAGACCCCAGAACAGATGCCAGCGGGTCCCCTCCCGCCGAATGCCACATGCCCAGCCCCGATAACATGCTGATGGTGCTTCTCAAAGGTTGCTCCTCAGCCCCACGCATGCATGTGAAATTCCCCACCCCTCCTGGAAATACAAGTGTGTTCAGGCTCTGAGAGCTCCCCCTCAACTCTGACGGATCTTTGAAGACCTTCTGTACAAGCCCAGCAGATGGAGGGGATAGGCGAGTATCTAGGAGTGGCCAGCAGCAGGGCTGCGGGGCAGGGAGGTGCAGGGCACCAGGCGCCCGGGGCAAGACCCCAGGGCTGTGTCCCTCACCTCCACTCCCTGTCTCTCTCTCTCCACCTGGGAAATCTGCAGCCTTTGGACCCTGCCCCCTGCACCCGAGCCTGCACTGTGCACTGGCTCGGCACTCACGCCCAGCCAAACCACCGCGGTCAGAGCCCACACTTGCCAGGGTCTGGCTCTGAGTCCCGGGGCAAGTTAGTTATCAAGTCTCTGCAGTAACGTGGCTGACGTGAGCGTGAAGTGAGCTCACACGCAGCCAGCATCTAGAGCAGCGCCCAGTGCACAGCAGGGGGGTCAGAAGCACCTGCAATGTCATTATCGTCACCCCGTCCGTCTCAGGGACCCCCGAATGTTCCTGGGACCTCAGTTTAGCATGTGCCTCATCCTGGCGAAGTGCTTTTACCCGCAGGCAGGGACTGAGGCTGGCGTCTCCACACTCGGCCCCAGCATCCTGCACACAATAGGAGCTTAGCTTAGGACGTGCAGAATTTGCACAGTCTGTGCGCAGCTACATTCCTCTTTGGGAAACTGTGACACCCTGACCTGGGCTTCCTGCTTCTCGGCCACAGGAATCCTTCAGGTCTGGGCAGAGCTGCCCATGGCTTGGCCGCCCCTACGGACGCAATGGGAGGAGAGGACTCCCAGGGGACCAGCGTCAAAGGGCGACGCCCGGCTGCCCATTCTCAGCCTCTACTCCTCGCGCCCCATCTTCACTGAGCCGGCCTCCCGGCGGGACCGACGCCAACAGCCCTGGTGCAAGTGGCTCCTGGTTGTACTGAGAACTTTCTGACCGCGCTCCTGGCCCACGAAGGCGATCCGGCCCAGGGCACCTGGGCCCTGCGACAGGGCGGCCTCTGCTGACTGAGTCTGAGGAGCAGCGCGGGATGAGAACCGCGGCCATCTGAGGCTTTTCAACGTCAGAGCCAAGCATCCCACCCTTCTTTGCACAACGCTGTTCCAAAACCACCTCATCGGGCCAAGTTCTGTTACCACAATGTTAATATCCTCTAGCAACTTCCGAGTCGGTTGTCCGCCCCGGGCGCCAGAACACAGCTGGCCAGCAAAGAGCCTCTGGATCCCCGGCCAAGGGCGAACTTTCTAGGGCTTTGTCTCCAGTGACGGGAAGCCTGGGGCCGGCCCCGCCGTTTCGCCTGCGTTGTCGTCTAGCACCCCAGGTGAAGAGCCTCACCAAGATTCTTCGAGGGAGGGGAGGAAGCGGAGGGAGGGAACGAGCCCCACTCTGGCCTGGGCTCGGAGCGGGCATGGCAGCGACAGAGGGCGGCCTGGAAACGACGGGGCGCCGGGACGGGACGGGACAGGCAGGCCTGCAAATGCTGCCGGAGCAGGGCTGCTGTGAGAACGTGGTCCTCGCTCTTTATAAAAAGGCAGCAAGCGGGCGCTTGTGCCCCGAGGCACGTGGAGTAACGCATTCTGACACCCAGGCGCCCCCCTCCTCTCATCTGCCACTTGAGTGGCACAGGAAAAGGCCGCACGGGGCCACGTCTGGGCTGGGCAGAGCCCGAGACAGTGAGGCGGCCCACGGGACAGACCCCAGGCTCCTGCCCTCCGGGGACCCGGAGCCCGGCCCTCCCCGGGCCTAGCTAGCTCTCTGTGAGACACCGCCACACCAATTCCAGCCGCTTTCCAAGGGGGACACCGAGGCACGGGGCCATCCGCGTGAGGGGCTGGTGAAACCCTCCTGGCGGACCAGAGAGGAAACACTGCCGGCTTTGAGAACCACGCGGTCTCTCTCATAATACGAAAGCAGACACCGGCAACAGCCAACAGACGGGCACGGCTGTGTGCCAAACCCCGTGTCCAAAAAGGGTCATGGTGGCTTGCTGACCTGGAGCAACAGGGTTGAGATGACCTAGAAGGCATGGCCTTAGCTGCACAGCACCACTGACGCCCACGCAGGCGGCGCCGGGGGCCCCTTGGGGGGGCTCTCGTTAGAACATGAAATCTACTGTTATAACATGTTAAGTCACATCCCATACAGAACTCAACAGACAGGGGACCTCCGTGTCCCAAGGTCCTGCTCTGTGACAAGCAGGACCTTGGGACAGGCCCCTCCCGGTGGTCCCAAGGTGGAGGGTCAGGGGAGACGGGCTCACGGCGGCTGCCCTCTGTCCCACCTAAAACCGCCGAGGAAGAAGGGAAGGCATCAGCGGACTGAGACAGAGGCAAGTCCAGGTGCCCAGGATGCCCAGCCTCCAAAGAGACCAGACAGGGATTCTGCAACCTGGGGTTCCACCCATCCTTCTCCCCACCGGCTGACTCTAGGACAAGCCTTGTGGCCACCAGCCTGCACTGCTGGGTCTCTGTGGCCTGGACCATTGGGAAAGCCCATGGACGGGCCCCTCTTTTTTCCTCCACGCCAGCCTCCTGTGCTGAGGCTCAGGCCCTGCTTCAGAAGAGACCTGGGACTCCTCGTGCAGGTCCCCGGGCAGCATCAAGGACCCCATTGGGCCCCCCCCCCCCTTGCTCAGTGCCACTGCTTCGATCTGGAGTTTCAAATTTCGCTAATAATCCAATTTTAGCCTATTTCATCCAGAACAGTGACAACTGTCACCTTAGACCGTCTAGACAGCTCCAACAGCTGGGGGAGCAAGGACCCAGACTGGGCTTCCCTGGTGATGTCATGTGAGAGCCCAGTGGCCACCCCAAGACTGGGCACTAACCCCTGAGCTAGCCACTGCCCTGCCCTCCCACAGAGAGCCCCAGGTCTGGGAGAGCCCCAGGCCAGAGCCAATGCGTCCCACCAAGGGCCACCATGGCCAAGGAGAAAAGACTCAGCTCCGTGACTCCAGCCCCTGTGTGGACATGTGAGATGATGGCATAGGCCTGGCACCCTGAGCCCTGTCTAGGCCCCCTGGTGAGGAGTGGAACAAGCCTGGACCGCACCCAGCCCTGCCACACCCAGCCTTGTGAGCTTGGCTGCCACGCTGCATCTCATTTTCTTCTTCTGCAAAATGGGAACAGCAATCCTTACTTCCTGGGACTCTAATAAAGACGACATATAACTACACGAACGCAAGCCCGATCCCCGGTCCACAGAGCGAGGCAGAGCACAGGAGGCCGCCGCCCAGGGCCAGGGTCCTGAGCGTTATCTTCTCATTCACCTGCAGACCAAAGTCTCTAGGGGTGGGGCCCACCCACAGCAGGAGTGGGGCTCCGGCTAAAGGTTCTCAACATAGGCACCAGGCTGTCCTCATTCCTGGGGAGAAGGGACAGTGCGGGCAGCAGGCTGACCAGGCGCATGACCAAAGGCAGAAGGCCTCATCCTCCCACGGCTCAGGAGCAACCCTCTGGCTTTCTTGGCTGCTAAAAGGAAAAAGGGAGGCCTTTCCGACTCTGTTCACTTCCCTACGGACAAACACAGCCAACCTCCTTTCCCCGACGAACCCCCCTGTCTGAGGAGAGAGAGGGAGAGCTCGCTCGCCTGAGGGGCCTGGAAGATTCACCTTGGCCTGCGGCCCTGCCATCCAGTCTGCACCAGGCCTTGGACCCTCGGGCTGCAGGAACCAGGCAAGGAACGTCCCAGAGACTCTGGACCCAAGCAGTTCACCCGGCCCGCGTGGGACTCCTACGGCCCCCCGCTCCACTGAGGGCCACCAGATACAGGGGCACGGCCTTCTCTCTCCGCCCTGGGGGCTCCCTGCCAACCTACCCCCAGCCAACCTGAGGTTCAAAACCCCAGCATCCTGTTCAAAACTGTCCTTGGCCCCCCACTGCACCCAGAACCAGGCCCCAACTCTCCAGCTGGTTCTCAGGGGCCCCCGTGCTCCATCCCAACCACAGCTCCAGCCTAAAGGGTTAGTTTCCGGTCTGGGGAACACCTCTGTGCCACGTCTTTCCTGTTCCCTCCAGCTGACACCCCGAGCCTAGGCCCTCCAGAGCTTCTCTGCTCCCTTGCAAGGAGCTGAGCCCTGCACACATCAGGGCAAACCCACCACGGGCCCCTGGTCCCTAGTGCAGGGTTCCTGGAACGCTCCTGTGAGGGTAGCACATGCCAGTGAGTGTCCGTCCTGCAGTCACCATCTTCTTTAACTCCAGCAACAGCCACTATGGATTCTTTTCTCTTCTTCTTCTTCTTTTTTTTTTTCCTTTTACCCATGGCATATGGAAGTTCACAGACTAGGGGTCAAATCGGAGCTGCAGCTGCCAGCCTACATCACAGCCATACCAGATCCGAGCTGTGTCTGTGACCTACACCACAGCTCACGGCAATGCCGGGTCCTTAACCCACTGAGCGAGGCCAGGGATCAAACTTGCATCCTCATGGATACTAGTTGGGATCTTAACCCACTGAGCCACAACAGGAACTACCATGGTAAGGAGACCAAGGGCAGAGGACAGAGCTGCGAGCGTTGGTCACACGCCCCAGGTTTCTATGTGACAATGTGTGACTGCTGTGACCTCTAGAAGTCTGGAGCTGACTGTCCTGTCTGCTGCAGCACAGAGAGGCCCTGGCACAAGCAGGAGCTGGGAGATGTGGCTGAAGGGGTGAGTCCAGAACTTGAATCCAAATCCTCAGAGGACAAGACTAGCGCTCCAGCTTGCAGATGGCTGCACAGACACAGCTGCCCTCATCTGACCCCTCTAGAGCCTGCAAGCTCCTTAAAGATACGGACCCTTTACCTCGGCTCTCCCCGGGGCTCCTGGTCCAGGCATTCGTACACAGCTGGCACTCAATCAGTGCATGCTGATTTGAACCAGCTCACAGGGTTGTTGCCGCCTGGAGTCTGAAGCCCCAGAAGGTTCCCATGAAGGGTGGGGCAGGTCTGAACTTCCCAGGTGGCTGAAGCTGTAGGCCCCATCTTTCTACAAGTCCCTCCTGGCAGGGGGCACAAACTAGAACCACGAACACAATTGTGCAGGAAAACCATGGTCAGGAGGCTGCCAAGCCCCAGGGACAGGACTGCTCTGGAGCCACATCTGCCCTGGGCTCTCCCACACCTGCCTGAATGCACAGGGCCTAGAGCCAGCCAGCTGTGCGGAGCCTGGAGCATGCGGTGTGCTCAGGGGACGTGTGGGGACATGTGCACAGCCCAGCCATCAGAGATGAAGACAGCAGCACAGAGAAGGGACCCAGGGCTTGTGGCACCACACTGCCTGTGTCGGCATCTCTACCCAGACCCCCGAGAAGGGCCCACCTGGCCGCCTCATTTCACCTCATCCACTGGCGCCCCGCCCCCCGGCCCCACCCTGGGCCCCTATGGGACACAGCGGGGCTGCACAGGCACAGTAACTTCAGGAGAGAAAACACCCAGAGAAGGCAGGATCTCAGAGGAATGCCCCCCCCCACCTGCTCCACGGGGGGCAGCGGGATGAACCCAATCCGTGACAGAGCGATCCTTCGAGCATCCCAATGTTTCCCTGCCCCTGCCTCCCAGGCTCACTCTTCCCTGACGCGGGTCCCCTGGCAGAGCGAGCGCAGCGCCACGGCATCAGCATGGCACAGCAGGCCTCTTGTCAGCCCCTCCCGACCCGCTGCTGCCCGGGGCCTCGGGAAGGACTGGGTCTGGGTGGCAGAGCCAAGCCCCTTAAACCACAGCTGAGTCCCATCCCTTCCGTCCACACCTCAGAGCCCCCCACCTGCCTGTGCCATGAGCTCCCAAGGCTGACCGCTCAGCCACCTAATGCCATGTGACCTTGGGCAGCTGCAGTGTCCACTGCAGGAGTCACCAGCCACAGTGAGGGGCCACCGAGCACTGGAACGGCGGCCAATCCAGGCTGAGACATGCTGTAAATATAACGCACGCCCTGATCTTGGAAACGTCATGTAAAAAAACCTTGCACAGCTCATTAATGACTGGTTTCTATTGATTGCATGTTGAAACGACAGTGTGCAAAACATACTGGGTTAAACAAAATATACTATTACATTAATAACTTAGTTTTGCCTGTTTCTTTTTTCTTTTTCACTGTGGCTACTAGAATTTAATCTCTGTGGCTCACATTCTGCTTCCGTCGCGCAGAGCAGAGGCTCAGACACTGCCTCTAGAAGGAGTAAGACGCATCCACCTCACAGGGCTAATTTGAGGAGAAAATTCACTAGGAGAGTTTCTTCTGCAAATCCGCTCCCATCTCACCTGCCTCTTGCTCCACCTGTGTGGTCAGAGGCAGCCCTGTGTCCCCAGCGCTGGACAGGGACCTCTGCGGGTGGGCAGGAGAGGGGCCAAGCCCCTGGCCCTCCCGCACGCTCCGCTCCAGCCCCCCCAGCCTCCCTCAGGCCTCCAGGCGGGCACACTGCTTCCCTCCCGGGGCTGCCAGCAAGCTGGTGACAAGGACTTCAAGGCCACAAGCCACGATATGTCAAAGAGAGAATAATGATGACAGTGGTGACAGCACTGGTCCCAGAGCCAACCCGTCCTGAGCACGTCTGCACAGCAGGCCTGCTCTAGGTGCTCTCACCAGCTGGATCCTCACATGATGCAGGAGAGGACACTGAGGTCCAGGGCCCAGGGCGCCCCCCTCCGAGTGGCACAGCAACACCCCACGATCTCCGTCTCCCAGGTTGCGGCAGACGCGGGCACCCGTATTTCCCCACAGCCCATCCCCCCACCCCCGTATGCATCGCGCTCGAGTCCTGTGGTCTCTGCTGGGTGACAGTTACCCTCACACCACCTCGGATGCCATCTCCTTTCTCGTGCCAAATGGTCAATGCTGCGTAATCAACCCACGTCTGCTAAACCACTCACCCCAAACACACTGCACTGTCCCGCGCCCGCCCGGGCTGCTGCTGAGCAGGCCCGTTCCCAGCACAAAAGGGTCTCTTCTTCCGCTGGCTCCTCGGCCTGAATACTTGTTCCCCTTTTATTTGCCATCGATTCTGGGAAAATTCCATTGTCCAAGGCTGTTCCAGATGAAAGCGAGATGGAATTTCTCCAGGTGGATTAGGCCTGTTGAAAGTTAGTCCCAGCTATCAAGGGGTTGCGGGAAGGGTGTGCTGGCCCAGAGCTGGAATGCAGTCAGAAGCGTCCAGACCCCTGGACCACGGCACCGAGTCCCTCCAAGGGGACACGTGACACTCGAGACAGAACGGCATGATGGGAGAAGACGACTGGAGGGCCCACAAGGCCCTCCCCTGGTCTCAGAATCTTCTCAGGGTACCCACATGAGAAAGAGGTGATAAGAAATGTGGGGACAGGGAGAAAAGGGCCCCTTGTGTGAGTGTGGGCACAGCCCCGGCCTGGCCGAGCCACACGCACAGCAAACCCTCAACGCCACCTTTGCTCTTCTTTGCCCAGTCAGCTCAGTAAGGGGCTTGGTAGGAATTTTCCTTCTGGGACACAGATGGCCCAGTTCTCGTGCCTCTTCTCCCCACATGCAGGCAGGCCCATCATTTCAGAGCAAGAGCAGGACCCGAGGGGGGAAGGGAGAGGAGTGCCCAGCAGCTGCATCCAGAATAGCCTGGCTGGGCGCTGGAGGGGAGGCCGGCCAGGCCCTGGGCTTCGCCAAGCGCAGAGCTGGCTGGGAGCTCTCCCCAACCCATAAGACAAGCCCCTCTGGGGATGAGGGGGGATGGCGGTGGCCAAGGGCTTAGGGATCTTCCAGCAAATCACAAAAACGTATATGATGGCTCTGCTTTGGGCGCTAAAAGGATGATTCCAGATTGTGACACATCCATCTGCAGAACATAACCGACACTTTCCGGACGCCTCCCCTCGGCACAGCCAAACCTGACTGCGGGCCAGTCTCTTGTGCTCCAGCCTTGTACAGGGAAGGGTCTGGAACCATCCTGCAGGAAGGCAGGACCATCCTGCTAGGGCAGAGCTGAAACGGCCTCCTGGGAGGCCCTGGGGCCAAACCACGGGGCCCCTTTAAGGCCAGTACCCGGGTTTGCCAACCAGGCAACTTGCGGCTCAAGAGATGCAGAGTCTGCCCAAGGGCTGGGAGGACGTGTCTATCAGACGGCCTGATACAGAGTTTCAAGGCTTCTCAGCAGTGGGGGGGGGCGGTGGTGGTGGCGATAATGGCACGGTAAATAACAGCCACGCTTCCTGAGAGCATCCTGAGACTCCGGGTCATTGCAGCCCGGGATGAGAAGGTCACCACCCTCGCCTGACCTTCAGGGGACCCCAAGCCCAGAGCAGGTCCCAGACCCTTTCTGCGGTGTGAAAGTGGTGGCAGAACCCACCCCAGCAAGAAGGGCCATGGCTCCCAGGCTTCGGGGGCCGAGGGGTGGCCAGGGCTCCCGTCTCGGCTCTGCCCCCGGCACGTGAGCAGGTAGCCAACACTCATTTCCTTCCCTGAAAGGATGGAGAGAAGCCTAGCCCAGCTGGATGAGGGGACCGCGCCCTGAGGGAGGGCCCCAGAACATTCCATGCCCCCTGCCACCGCAGATGCGGGCCAGCACGGTTAGGAGGGAGGACCTGCTCCCCAGCTGAGCCCGGCTGACGTGTGAAGGGGAAGCGGGGACGAGCCAACAGCCACTTGCTGCCACTGGCCGGTCAGCTGCAGGGGATGGGAGCTGGCATTCCACCTCGACAGGCACATGGCAGCAGGCCTGAGTCCCTCCCTCCAGGTCCCCCCAGCCCTCTAACGTTGGGGTCCCTGCCTAACTGCCTCACACGCCGTGACCTCTTGGCACCACGGCCTCTCCCAGGTGTGGCTGAGGTTAAATCCCCCAAGCAACTGATTCACAGGGTCCCAGACCCAGTGGATCCCATCAGATTCTGGCTTGAAAACCATGCTGGCCTGCCCTGGACTTAGGACAAAGGTCCCAGTCAAGCCAGCCCTGCTGCCCCCCACCCCCTGCAGCCCCTCCTGCACCCCTGCCCCCAGCGCCCCCAGTCGCCAGCTTGCTGTGCCCTGAATTGGCCAAGCCCAGCCCGCCTCCCAAGCTCAGGGTTTACTTCCTCATCCTTCTACTCAGGATGCTCCCCCTCACTTCCCTGGTGTGGCTCAAGGCACCCTGTCATTGGATCACCTCCGCAGGGAGGCCGCCCGCCCTCCAGTCTGCAGCCGGCCTCTGCCACCCCCTCTCCCCCACCTGGAGTTCTGAACACACCAGCCTGCTTTGTCTTCCTGACAGCACATGTCGCCACTGGAAGTACCTTGCCTACTGCCTACTTGCTTATTATCCACCCCTTTCTAGAAAGTAGCTTATATGGAAGTAAGACACACTGTGTGTGTCTTACAGAAATACCCCGGGCCTGGCTGATGCCAGGCGCCCGGCAGATGCCAGGTGAGCATCTCTGCTGGGAGTGGAGAAGAAAGGGGAGCACGTCCTCAGGTTCCTGCTCTAGGTCACCAGATGGCAGTGAGAGCAGAGGGCTGGGCTGGGGTCTGCACAGCCTGCCCCTCGGCCAGGCCCTATGACGCAGGGGCTGCAAGGAGGAGGGGGCCCAGGGCTCCCCAGGCACCAAGGGTCGGCACTAGAGTCCAGTGTGCTGCTTTTCCAGCATCCACAGAACCAACTCTGTCGCCCTCCGTGACACCTGGGGTTCACGCTCGGCCCCACCAAAACCTGGTTCACAGCTGTCCGCATAGAACTTGCTGGACACACGGGATGGTGACTGTGTCCTGCAGGATCCTGGTGGGTCCAGGCGGCCTGCCACACTCCCCGTGTACACGGCACGGCTGCAGCCCCCTCCACAGCCACCACCCACTCCACGAAGGGACCCTGCACCACTTCGGTGAAGGGGCTGGCCTGGGGGCCTTCGGTGACATATTCCTGATGTGAGCTCACTGCTACGGCTCACAAACGAAGCTTCTGGTGGTTGCCTTATATTTGGGAAGCAACCATTTCTTTTGTTTTCCAAGACAGAAAAAAAAAAAAAGGCCACCCCACCCCCTCCCCAAAAAGGAATTATCCAAGAGTTCTACTGTGCCGAGCTTTCAAAGGAGGCATTGTTAATTTTCTTGCCATAAATAGGCAGTTAACACCCACTCCAAGTCCAGTCAAACCGAGTTCCTGCCAGCTTGGGGGCTTGGGGACGCAGCAAAGGGCTGGCCCTCCTGCGCGGCACTTGCTTTCCTAGTTCTCGGCTGTGGCCTGAAGCAGCAAGAAAGGGCAGGAATTCGGGACGGCGCATTCCGCAAAAATGTTATACTTTTATTTTATTTATTTACTTGTCTTTTTTTTTTGCCTTTTCTAGGGCTGCTCCTGCGGCAGACGGAGGTTCCCAGGCTAGGGGTCGAACTGGAGCTGTAGCCGCCGGCCTACACCTCAGCCACAGCAACGCAGGATCTGAGCCGCATTTGTGACCTACACCACAGCTCACAGCAACTCTGGATCATTAACCCACTGAGCAAGGCCAGGGATCAAACCCACAGCCTCATGGTTCCTGGTCAGATTCGTTAACCACTGCGCCACGACGGGAACTCCAAAAAATGTTATACTTTTAAAGGGCTCCGGTCAACAGGGGTGGGGGTCTGCATCGACGCCGTGCTCGGGACCACGGAGGACTGCGTTACAAGAGGCAAAATGGGCTTAGTTTCACCCTGCGCGGGTCCCCACGGAAGCCAGCAGCCTGGACTGGATAAAGCGCCGGCAGGCAGCACACATGTCGTCAGCTCGGGGCCGGCTGGGAATGAATCACACGTCCATCTCAGCGACACCTCTCGCTGCTTCCCCGTCTCCAGCCCGCCCGGGGCTTGGCGCTCCTTCCCAGGAGGCGTTACCTGACATCCCCAATAAGCCTGGGATGCTGAAATCCTTCTGGGTTTCTGTCCACCGGCCCCTTCCCCTGCATCCTCCAGGCTGGGCAGGGGTCCCTGGGCTCTATGAGTAGATTCACAGAAGCCACGACAGGCCCCACATTTTCCAGAGATGCTGCCCCAGCTGTTGTCAACAGACCAGATGCGGCACGGCCGTGACAAGCTTTCTAGGCCGAGCGAGAACTCTCCTGCGGCTCCGAGCTGCCCCGGCCTTCCCCAGCCAAGTCCAGGATGGAGGCCCAGTTTCAAGCGGACAAGGACAGGGCTTCAGCAAAGGAGCCGGAGACCTGGAGACCAGGGTGTCAAGAGAGGGAAGCCTGGGCTGGCAAAGCACTGAAGCATAAGGGCTTGGGGGCGGGATGGTTTCAAGGACACTTGTGGAAGCAAAACACATCCCTTGTGATGGGCCACACTTCACTTCTACTGAGAACAGATGGAGAAGAAATACAGGCAAAGTGAGGGCTGCAGGTGAGACAATAAGAGGGACTTACGATCCACAGAACCTAACCAGTGTGGCTTTGGGGGTCGGGGTGATTGATTCTCAGCCCAGTGGGGTCTGTGGCTAGGGTGACTTGGAAGCTAATGACAAGATCAGCCCATTGGCCCAGCCTGTTGGTCGCACGTCCAGAATGTCTGAGCCCCTATTCGGAATCAATGTGTCCACTCCCCCTGCCTTGATCGAACCCACGCTCACGTCTGCCGACAGCCCCCCGCCTCCCTCAGACCCCTCAGTCCATGTGGCTCCCCCCAGCCAGAAGGGGGGATGCTGTCACTCCCTTGCACTCAGAATAAAAGACAAACATGTGCAGAGGACCTACCACGAAGGTACCCACTGTGCTTGGCGCCCTGCCCCTTCAATCGCCCGGCTCCAGCCGGGCTGGGCTCCTCCAGCCCCTTCCTGACTCCCACCTTTGCACACATACTTGCGCAGGCCCACGCTCACCCTACCCAGCCTTCCAGGGCCGCCTCAGGGTTTATTTCCACGGATCCCATGATTCCAGTGCACCATGGGAACACTCTGGAAGCCTAGCCTCTTTTATATGCCAGGGACCGGAGATGCCCAGCACACACAGCATCTGGACAGGACACTGACAGCCACGCCGGGTTCCTGGTCATTCACCCTGCCGCCCAACACAAGACCTGGGCCACTGGGTGGGGATGCAGAACGACCACGCAGAAGGACCTGCCTCGGGAACATCCAACCCTACATATTAGAGGTTTTCCAGAGACTCGCCTTCCACCTGCCCGCAGGCTGTGGACTCCAGAGGGCGGGGCATCTGCCTCCTACCTACGCGCGCAGCACCCAGCAGGGCTTGGCATCATGTGCGTGGTGCTCCAAGCTCGCCTGGGGAGCGGGACGGGCTCCCATCTGGACAACTGGCTACGAAGCAGAGACCCCGCTCCAGAAAGCCCTGGGCATCCCTGAGCTTTGCTGCCTCACATCTTCTCCAACGCCCTATGGCTCCGAAAGCTCTCAATTAAAGCATGGAAAATCACCAAGTGCCATGAAAAGCTGCCTCCCTGGCATGTCCCCAGTTGAACTCCTTCTCTTTTTCCTTCCCCAGGAGATCAAAGCTATTGTGTCAACACTCAGCCTCGATCTGAGTGACCTTAAGCAGATTGCTTATGCAACCTGGTGGCTGTGCCTGGGGACAGCAAGGAGTGAGCCAGGTGTCTGCACAGGGGTTTCCTCAAATGATGAGAACGCCATCAGGGGTCCCGTGGGGTTAGAGACACGCCTCTTCCGAGGGAAAGGAAAGACTAGAGAGGGAGCTGAAGCTGGCCTCCCAGGCCCACCCCAACCTGGGCAGGGTCCCGGACTGGCGCTGTCACCGCCTATGCCAGGAGCCGCAAGCCCAGGGGATGGACGGCAGGGCCTGGCCCTGTTGTTAATCCAAGTATTCACCCGGGGGCAGATCCAGGCCACGTGACTGCTGCCCATGCCCATGCCCATGAGAATCAGGAACCTTGATCCCCACTTTACAGATGAGAAAATGGAGGCTCACAGAGGGTGACCCGCCCAAGGGCACAAGGCTCGAGAGTGGAAGAGTGGGCAAGTGAGCCCCACCTGACCCCAGGGCGCACTTTCACCTCTCCGCCCTCTGGGTCCTGCAGGTATCGGCCACCTGGAAAGGACACCCCCGGGGGCGGGGGGAGGCGTCAAGGCAGCAGGAGGAGCCCTCCTTCCGCAGTCAGGAGGCCCCGGTTCCGGCCTTCCCAGGCCTCTTCAGAAGCCTCGCGGCTTTGGGCACGTCGCTGACTCTCCTCACCTCTCCCCTGGGGCGGGGGGGACGGCAGCGGAGGTGGCAGGTCAGTCCTAAGCAGTGGCCGCCAAGATCGCGGAGAGGAGCCATCCAGGCCGTGCCCTGTGTTCAACCCACAAGATGGCCTCGACCCAGCAGCAGTGTCTGTCAAGCACGTGGAAGGAGCCCCTTAACAGCCGCCGCACTGACGGCCCGGGTCTTAAAGGCTCTTCCTTCGTTCAAGCCCATCCTGTTCCCTCGTCAGAAGCAACTGTCCTCATGTGGTGACGGTGGTTTTTGCCTTCACTTTTTTTTCTCTCTTTTTAGGGTCACACCTGCAGCATATGGAGGTTCCCAGGCTAGGGGCAGAATCGGAGCTGCAGCTGAGACCTATGCCACAGCCACAGCAGCACTGGGTTCGAGCTCCATCTGAGACCTATCTACAACGCCAGATCCTTAACCCACTGAGCGAGGCCAGGGATCGAACCTGCATCCTCACGGAGACAATGTCGGGTCCTTAACCCCCTGAGCCCAAATGGGAACTCCCGCCTTTACTTTTCATTTAGCCCTTACTTCACCCCAGCTGGAATCCAGGGCTTTCCGTGACGGCCTCTCAAAGATGGTCACATCCATCTGCATTTCGCACTGGGAAAGGCGACCCACCACTGGCCGCCTCCGCTTGCTGGCGGCGCAGGTCGCCACGCCGGCAGGAAGTTGTGCTCAGGCTGCAAGGTGGCAGGAAACGGGGCCAGCGAGGTGGCAAGCCGTGGCAGCGGTGACCAAAGGCCATAAAGACTTGGGCAAATCAGGCCTGAGCCCAGGGGTCCTGCCAGGGAAGAGCACAGCTGCCTGCAGCTGCTGGGCGAGAAGGGGGTGCAGCCAGCACCGAGGGCCCCCCACGGTGGCCAAGAGGACCACCTGTCGTTTAGGGCAGCCCCCACCCCAGCACAGGCAGAGCTCAGGGGCTGACGGGGAGGCGGGGGGAGCCCTCACCCAGGGACCACCCTGCCAGCAGAGGGGCAGGCGTTACTGACGAGCAGCTCTGATGACCCTTCGGGTGGCTTCCAGCATCAGCCCCCACCTTCGGAGCCCCCAAGGCCCTGGCCACCCCGCTCTCCTGGACTTGTCCGCAGCACCCCGGCCCTCGGTGGCGTTTCTCCCTCAAGCGTCTTCCCCACCCCAGATGGCCCCCCGCCAGCTTTCACGGGCCCCTCCAACATCTGCTCACACCACAGTTGCTGCCTGTTCTGGGGCCGGCTCAGCGAGGCTCGGGGGCTCACTGTGTGGGCAGCTGCAGTCAATCCAACCTCTGTTTCAGCATCCCGACTCTTCCCACCAGCGTCTCCCTTCCGTCTGAAGCACTGTTGTTGAGAACTACAATTTGTTGCTCTTTCAAGCTGACCAGCTTGGGGTTAAACATGCAGCAGGGGCCGTGACACCCAGGGCACGGCATTCGGCGGGTGAGCTTTAGCTGTTGCTTTTTCTGAAATCTTGGCTCACCCGCACATGATGCACATCTAAACGGTCACGCACGGCCCAGGTCTCTCGGGGAGGCAACCAATGCTTGGTGGCCAAACCAGGTCTCAAAGAAGCAGTAACTCGTAACACCGCCAGCACAAGCCCCACTAACAAACATCTCGCATGCTCAAGCTGGGCCCTGCCCTCCACAACAATGTCGTCATTCTGCAAAAGGGAGGTTGTGGCTTCAGATAAAACACCAGGCACCCGGTTCCCATTGTGGCTCAGCAGTAACGAACCTGACTAGCATCCATGACGATGTGGGTTCGATCCCTGTCCCTGCTCAGTGGGTTAAGGATCTGGCATTGCCATGAGCTGCGGTGTAGGTCGCAGATGCAGCTCTGATTCAACCCCTAGCCTAGGAACTTCCGTATGCAGCAGGTGCGGCCCTAAAAAGCCAAAAAATAGTAACTAAAAAACCCCAAAAATCCCACCAGGCAGAAGGGGCCTTGACAGACCAAGTGAGGAAGGCTGGTCAGCTGGTGGGGAGGGAGGTCAGCAGGACAGGACCTGGTACAGACGGGGCAAGACTGGCCCTCGGTGGCCTTGGAGGGTCTCGTTCTTAGACCGAGGGGCTGCAGTTACGGTTACAGGAGCGAGGGTGGGGGGCGGCGGGCAGCCTTTGGAGGCCAGGTCCCTGCGTCATCTCCTCCCTTCCCCTGGGGCCTCCCTCTGACCATCACCGTCCCTCGCTCAGGACCCAGCTCCCGGCCTATGAGCCGGGCACTCCGGTTTTCAGAAGACACGAGCAAAGACAACCCAAAGGGCATTTCTAATGCCCCCTCCCCATTGCATCACGGCAGCCTCCCTGCTGAAAGGGTGACAAGGGCCCTGCTGCTTCCACCTGGACAGCTGGGCCTGGATGCTGGCTGTGGAGGGTGGGGCATCTGGAGGGGCGCCTGGTGGGCTCCAGGGGTCACTTCCACCCTGGTTCCACAGGGGACAGGCTTGAGAGGAGAACGTTCACACACACCCAACTCCTCTGGCAGCTGGTGATTCTGGTTCTGTCGCCGTTGGCTCCAAGCTCGGAGGCAGCACGGGCTGGGGAGAGCCACAGGGCAGGCCTCCTTCCCAGTTTCAAAAGAAAAGGATGAGGCAAGAAGAGGAACCCACAATAAGAAGTAAGTGGCAAGGGCAGAAAAGGGGCAGTAAAAACAGA
Organism: Phacochoerus africanus; assembly: GCF_016906955.1. Lineage (NCBI taxonomy): Eukaryota > Metazoa > Chordata > Mammalia > Artiodactyla > Suidae > Phacochoerus > Phacochoerus africanus. The sequence continues at coordinate 134,386,652 of NC_062558.1, forward strand.
AGGAAAGAGACGGACAAACACGGAGAAGGGGAACCTTCTGAGCGTCACGCTCTGGGCCCAGCTCTGCCTCTGGAGTCGCCAAGGAGGAGCCCACGCCTCCCCTCCCGAGCCCGGCCACTGTGACGGCAGCCAGGGCACTGGGGGATGTGTGCATGTGCGGGTGCGTGTGTTAACAGATATCACAGACACACACACAAACGTGTACACATCCACATCCACATACAGACACACACAGACACGGTACACCCGCACGTGAGCACACGCACTTACTTCCGCTATTCCTCCCAGGTCCTATGGTCGGTGGTGGCAGCAGAGCTGCTATTATTTGCTGCACAGATACGTTAAGCACTTTGCCCGGGGCTGCCAGCTTCCTGCCCATCTCTGAGGCCTTCTGATTTGTCGATGTCCCCCCCAGCTTGGATCTAAAGGAAACACCGTGTTCCAGTGGGCCTGTTTCCTTGGGAGGGGCTGGGATGGACGTGGCCCGAGGTCACAGCTACCTCGTCCGCCCTTTGGTCCTAGCGCAAATGTGCCCTGGACCTCGGCACCTTTGGGCTCCCCTGCAGTCTGAGTCTCTCCCTGGTTCCTTTCCTGCTGGGAGCTTGGAGAGGCTCTGGCTGTCATCCTCGCTCTGGGGGGCACGGCGCTCACATGGACCGGGTCAGGGCCTCTGGGGGCCAGGTTTATCAGAGCTGCCCATTTTCCCAAAGGTCCGACCGACAAGGCACTCACTCTGTGTGTCTGAGTGTCTCACACACTGGGGCCCTGGGCCAAGCACTGGGGCTCCTTGACGGCGAGGCTCGTGTGGCTCACTGGCCCCCAGGCCTCCGCCAGGTAGGTGGCTCTATAAACCAAAGTCAAAAACCCACAAGAGAGAGACTGGCATCCAGCTGATGGCAGGACACACGGAGCAGCACCAACCCTCGGTTCAAGCCGGCCTTCCCACAGCCAGGCAGACCTGCTCGCTTCCTAGCAGCTACAAATGCGGGGAACGCCCCGCCCAAGGCCAGGGTCTGGGGGCAATGAGTCACCATCTGGCCGAGAGCAGGTCCCACGACACCAGCACACAGGGTGCCCGGGCACAGGGCCCTCCCTGCTCTAGGCTGCATCCAGGCTCTTCAGATGCACAGAGGTAGCCACAGGCCAGGCTCTCGAGGCTCTGGAGAAGCAAGGCCCACCTCCCGAGGCCATAAATCATCCCGCAGGGGAGCCAGAGCAGGCAGAGCTCCATGGAAAGAGGGCTGGCTGCATCTGGAGGCTTGGTGGGGGGCAGCTCAGGGCCCAGCCGTCCCCAGGGTGCTGGCCAGGGCCCTCTGGCCCACATGCTCCCCAGAGGCCCTTTCTCTGCATTCCCTGGACTCTGCCCGCTCCACCCCCCACCGCCCTCGGGCCTCGAGACAGGCAGAATGAGGGCAGCCTCCTCAGTCAGGGTCTTGGAGGCCTGCCTGCAGCTGATGAAGCCATCTATACATCTGGGCACAGCCCCACTGAGAAATATATTTTTAAATGGTTTCTACCCAAGTGAGGACGGGAAATGTCTCCAGTGATGCCAGCGGTGTTATTCCAACTTGTGGCTAGTAAAATATAATAACACGTGTAAGCTGTTTTTATTACCTATCTAGCTTATTAGCTAATAAAATAAGCTCAGCATTAAAAATTTAACTGAAGCCATTTATCACACCCAGAACTCAGGGCTCTGGGTATTCCTTCAGAAGTCACCCAACTCTGTTACCTTTCCCGCCTTTGTTGCCCATTTAAATGTCTCCAGGAAGGAAAATTCCACTCGCCCGTCCAACTTAAATGCATGTGTTTGACGGTTGTCTAGCTAGCAAAGCACTTAGGACAAAGAAAGGGACACGCCTGGAGCGGCGATGGATGGAAGGGAAGCTGAAGATGAGGGCAGCAGGTGGCATCTGCCTGGTCCTGCCCAGCTCTTCCCCAAGCCAACCCCGCAGGGCACCACCCACTGGTCCTCCCGCTGCCCCAGGCCAGGGCCTGGGCTCTGGCACAAAAGCGGCCCAAAGTCTGGACTTGGGGGCTAGGTGTGGGCTCTAGACTGGAGATTCCTGCACCCCTTCTTTTGGGGGGACCTCAAGGCTGGGCGGGAACCCTAAAGGAGACAGAAGGAAACTCCATGCGCAGGAGCTATATGTTCATCGTGAAATGAAAGGCGGCCCAGCTGAAAAGGTGGCACCAGCTCCTGATGGAAGACATTGTGCCACCTGAAAAGCTTGCCTGCCCAGACAGGGCCACACTCACAGGCAAGACCAAGCTCTCACCCCGCCCAGCCGTGACCGACGCTTACGTAACAAGACCAGGGCAGACGGTGCTCGGGCCATGGCGCTGAGCGCCCGAGGAGCCCCTGGACACACCGGGCCTCTCGACATCCATCTGCTTTTGTGCCCCTACCACTGTGTGGCAGCAAAAGGGCTCTTCGGATTTTTTTTCTCTTGTGGCGTCCCCACAGCATATGGAGTTTCTGGGGACAGGGATCAGATCTGAGCCACAGTTGTGACCTACCCTGCAGCCAGGGCAACACTGGATCCTTAACCCACAAGTGCTGAGCCAGGAATTGAACCTGCATCCCAGGGCTCCGGAGACACTGCTGATTCCACTGCACCACCAGGGGAACTCCTCATTGCTGATTTTACAGGGAAAGAAACAGATGACTGTACAGGAGGGCTTGCTTTCAACTTTCACCAAATAGGCTTCTCAAAACTAGGAAATCAACCCACTCCTGGGCCTTTCTGAAGCTGGCAGCTTGCACCTGCCTGGGACGGGCCAGGGCTGTGGCACCTCAGGTAAGCACCTGGCTGCCTGGGCGGCACGATCCAGCACCTTCTGGGGCTCTTACCTGTGCCATCTTGGCCAGGTCCAGCGAGGGCCTCTGCTCCTGCACCTCCTCAGGGCGCCGCCGCTTCACACCGACCTTCTTGTCATTAAGGACACAAGGCTGCGAGCGGCTTCGGGACAGGCCGCTGGAGCGTCTGGCCAGCTCTGGCGTCGAGGCGGGCGTGCTGTTGGCCGAGGGCGGACCGTACTCCGCAAAGGAGAACTGCTCGTGCGAGCAGGAGAGGGACCGCTGCATGTCAAGCCGGCCCCCGGCCACGGGGCTCGGGGCGGGGCCCCAGAGGTCGCCCACCTGTCCACCGGCAGCCGAGCCCGGCGCCCCTTGGCAGGGCTGGATGCCAAGTCGGTGGCGCAATCCTGCCTGGTCGCAGGGCGAGGAGAGCACGCTGGCGCGGGACGGGAGGCTGAAGCTGGAGCTCCTCTGCATGGGGCTCAGGCCGTTGGCGTAGCGCTGGACGCTGCCCCCGCTGTAGCAGCGCCGCTTTTCCACCGGAGTCCAGACCTTGGACCCCAAGGGCCTCCACGACGTTCGGCAGCTGGACATCTCGTCAGAGAAGGACAGGGACCGGCACTGGCGCTTGCTGGGGGGTGCTGAGGGGTTCCCGTTGTGGTCACTGAGGCTGAGGTCTTTGATCAGGTTGGTGACCGCGCAGGTGGTGGCCGCCTCCCGATGCCACAGGGCGCTGTCCTGACACTTCTCGGGCAGGCACTCCCAGATGCCGGCGCTCGGCTGGTCGATCTGAAGAGGGCACTTCCTGTCCAGGTCTCGCCATCTGTCATTTTCTGGTGCATAAGGGACAAAGAGAAACAGGATTTGAGAAGGCCTTTGCCCGGCCCTCTCTCTCCTACCAAGAACCCATCTTAAGCAGGACGTTAGAGCCGGAAAGCTCTTAAAAGCCATCCAGGCCCACCTCGCTTTACAGACGAGAAGCCGAGGCTCGAGCGGGGACGTGCGTCCCAAGGTGTTGTCAGAAGCGGAGCAAGGCCTGGGCTCCGGGCATCCCTGCCTCCGGAGAGGGCTCTCGCCACCAAACCGGACCTCCTCCCGCAAAGTCCAAAACACTACTGTTCGCCCCAAACGCTTCTCATTTTCTGGAAGGGAAACTGACTCGCCCCACCCCCGCCCTGGCAGGCAGCAGAGTCGGGCAGTGTCTGTCACGTCCCATCTCAGGGCTCTGCTGCTCTGGGGCTGGGAATCGGGGCCCTGGCGGAAGATCATGGCCAAAGACGAGCCCGTCAGTACTTGAGAGGGGCTGGAGGTGCCGCCAGGCTAGTTCCCTGGGATTCCACCTCTAAAACACTCGCTGACAAGAGAACCGGACATTGGTCTGCATTACGTCCCCTCTACCCAAGTGCTCCACCACAAACAACAGCTGCCAATCACCGAGGGCTTCCTTGTGTTCACTGGCTCTCTTGCCGAAATGGAGGATAAAGTGGCTAAAATCTAACAAGCAAGTCTTTTTCTTTTTTTTTAGGGCCACGCCCACGGCATATGGAGGTTCCCAGCCTACGGGTGGAATCAGAGCAACAGCCACTGGCCTACACCACAGCCACAGCAACACGGGATCCGAGCCACGTCTATGACCTACACCACAGCTCATGGCAATGCTGGATCCTTAACCCACTGAGCAAGGCCAGGGATCGAACCTGCATCCTCATGGATACTAGTGGGGTTCACTACCACTGAGCCACGACAGGAACTCCCTGAGCAAGTCTTGGGCTGCAGAGACTTCAGGGTACGATAGGAGCTTGCACATTCGGGTCTCCACTTGAATGCATGCGTAAACAAGCTAAGCCTGCAAGAAAATGCTGACTCTGCACTTGAGCCCTTGCTTTAGTGAAAGAGTCAAGAACTATTTGCTGTTTTTCTACCATGCAATCGGGCACTGTGCTGAGACTTTTAGGACAGTCAAGACAAATGTGACAGAGTTCTTGCACTTGAGCTCGTAACACAAAAGCCGAGTTAGGAGATGTGCAGTGCCGCCAGGGATCAACGTGTTAGCACGTTTCTATTTTTCCTGATCTACACACATTCATAAACTGTGCAAATGTGAATATGGAGAAAAGTATGGTTTGAGTCTGTCAGTCAACCGAAGGAGAGAATGACATTCGGTAGGTGTTCCACGCACACTGATTCTCGTGGGTGGTGTATCCCCCATAGCGCCCTGCGTGGCCAACTTCCCTGCCCACAGGGGGAGACCCGGGCTTGGGGTGACTAAGCCACACAGCTAACAATCAAAGCCCATGCTCTTTTCACCACACTGCAGCACAGAGCTTCGTGAGCCAAAGGAAAGGCCAAGTCGGAGCTGAATGTGACGCTCCTTCCTCGAGGGCACCCCGTGCAGCCATGAGATGCAAGCCGGAGGGGCCGGGACCCTGGGTCAGGGACACAGCCAGAATCGGCCAGAGGTTGCTCCCCCGGGAGGGCCTTAGAAGCTGGAGGTGCAGCAGAGAGATGGGCCGCAAGCTGAGCCAAGCCAGCTGGGAACAAGATGGGACTCACACCGAGTGTCCAGGTCATCTCATCCCTGAAATCTGCTGGGGCCCAGTGAGGCTCAGCACACGGCCCCTGAACTGATTCGGACAAATTGCTACCCCAAATTACTTTTATGAAAAGAGCATTTATGTTGTTCACTACTCCTTGAATATTCACATTTTTTTTTTGTCTTTTTAGGGCTGCACCTGCAGCATGTGGAAGTTTCCAGACCAGGGGTCAAATCGAAGCTGCAGCCACTGGCCGATGCCACAGTCACAGCAACGCCAGATCCGAGCCCCATCTTCCACCGACACGGCAGACTGAGGCAACGCCGGATCCTCAACCCACTGGGCGAGGCCAGGGATCAAACCCACATCCTCATGGATACAGGTCAGGTTCTTAACCCGCTGAGCCACAACGGGAACTCCCACATTCTTTTAAAAAGGTTTCAACTAGACATTCGTCAGCAATTGAACGTTCAATAAACTAACACTAAAGTAAAATTTCTAAAAATACAAACACTGAGTGAGTCACGACCGTCTCTGTTACCTGATTTTGAAAAAGAAAAGTGATCCTCAGAAAAAAGGGGCCTTTATGTCTGAGAATGTTTTTCAAAATGAGAGGCGTGATAGCAAAACAGTAAACACAACTAAAATGTCCTCAAGCAGGGGGCTGGTTAAATAAAGCATCAAGGAATAACATGGACCATGAAAACAGCAGTTTTAAAGAATATTAATGAGGGGGGGAAATGGTACTGACGCAATACGAAGCAGAAAGAAACAGGATATAAAACTGTATAGACAGCATGATTCCTCTGCAGTAAAATACATGCTATATGGGGCGAGAAAGAGGAACTGAACCAGGAAGGCCATGGTCGAGTGGCAGAGAGCTAGCTGGCTTTTCTCTCTCGTCTCCCTCGCGCTGATATGTTTCCTACGCGGACCTGACCACCAAGCCTCCTGGGGCTGCGCCCGGGTCAGCGCCCGACTACGACCCCAGTCTGCTCTGGGGGTGCTCCTTTGGTTTCTCCCATCCAGCGATGCTGGCCACTCACTTCTCTCGCGGGACGAAGCATTCTGGCGGCGCCAGATGGGCCGTGAATGTGGCCGACTAAGGAAGGAACCAGTGGGCCCAACAAGAGCAGTGAGGTCCCAAGTGGCCCCGCGGTGGCCTGGACTTAAGGAGCCCGAAGTCCTCTAGAGAAGGGCTCTAGCGGGCCCTGGGAAAACCCGAGAAATGGAGATGGATCCCATCCTCGGAAGACACCACCTTCTGTTCCATTTTGGCCTCACTGCCCTGGAATTTTCCCCATCTCTAGGGAAATCACGAGAACAAAAGGGAACTGGGAGCCAGCTAGCCTTGCGCACTGGCCCTCGTTCGGCAGCATCCTTGCTCTCCGTGGCCGTCCCGTGATCCTGACTGGACCCCTCTGGGCCCCCGACTCCCGTTCCGGCTCCTCTCTGCCTCAAGAGAACTTTCTGAGTTGCCTTTTCGTTGCCTCAGAAGGAAAGGCAAACATTTCAGCCTGGCATCCAGAACCCCGCCTACTCATGGTCTCTGCAGCAGGGGCACCAAACTTCCTGTGACATCAGAAGTCAGAGGAGAGGCAGGCAGAGCCAACATCATCCCTGAGAAATGCCTGAAACAGCCCAGAAAGCCCGCTGCTCCTGGTTCTGGGTACGCAGCCCTGAAGAGTAATTCTGCTGCACTGGCAATTCTTTATAAAACTGAAGTTTAATAAATCGATGGCAGGAATGGGCATAGGTAACATCTGTGTGCCGGGGGGTCCGCGTTCCGTTTGTTTTTTGGTCACCTCTCAAGTCCCCAGTGGGAACCGGGATTGGACGGCAAATCCTACCGCGTTCCCACTCGCACACGGACCGGCTCCACTCTGTTCTAGGGGCTGAGCTTCCCGGACCTTAATGCACGCGATGTCTCTGCTGTGGAGAGGACTGAGTCCGTCCTCCACCCAGTCCACCGGTGACACGCGGGTACAGTGCCACGGCAGTGGGGCTGCAGCTTCTCCTTTCACAGCTCCACACCTTTGCAGAGGCCTGGAATATTCTCCCGCCTCTCTCCTCCCTCCTGTCTTGCATGTGCTGCATCCTCTGCAGATCCTCTGGGCACCTGCACCTCTTCACCTAGACTGTCAATCAGATGGCTCAGGTTAACCGGACCTGAATTATCTGCTTACATCTGTCTCCACCTCTTCTACCGAGCTCCAAGTTCGAGGACACTGGGCACGAGGGACACTCCAGGGCCTGTGCAGAGCGTGGCCTACAGGGGACCTCAGCCAGCGCTGGGCAGAGGAAGGAGAGGATGACAAAGGGCAGATGCAAACTGCAGAGCAGACCGTGGCCATTCACTTGGTCCCACGTAATCTTCTGTCCCTGACACAGGTAACTGTCCCTTGGCCGGGCAGCGCCAACCCAGGCTGTGCCTTGAACTCCACCCCCACCCCCACCCCCCAGCCCGGGCCGTGGATGGCTGGGTGTGAACTTTCTCCCGGGAGGCTGGCTGGCCCGGCAATGTTTCAGATACTTTGAAAACACAGAGCACTCACGGCTCGATACCGAGCACTGCTATTGTGTGTCAACACCAGCCAGGTGGCCACTTGTTCTGTCTGCGGGGCAGATAATATTTTAATTGTTTCTATCTTTATCGCTTCAAGAAGCACAATATCAGAAAAGTCAAAACAATCGAGGCTATGTTTAGCCCTTGTGTTTTCCTCCTTCGCTCAGGGAACAGAAGGCGATTTGCTGGGTCAGGTCACCGGACAAAAGAAACAGGAATAGAAGCTAATTTTTAATGGCAAACCGCCCTGAGCGTCAGGCCTGACATCACGTTATACAAAAAGCCGCAGTGAGGCTTCAAGGAGAGGATGCGGGCGCCCCCGCCCCTCCATTCAATATCGCTGCTGCACAAACAACTGCAACGCTTTCAAAAGCGACAATGGCCATGGACGTGGAGTCCACCAAGCAGGGCTCCCTTGCTGTGGTGGGAAGGGTGTGGACCTGGGTTCGAGCCTCAGCTCTGAAAGTTGCTTAACCTCTCAGAGCCTCAGTTTCTTCCTGTTAAAATGAGGGGGACGGAACGTAACCAGCTCCCAGAGCTGATCTGAGAACGACACGGCCGCCCAGCACAGGGCCTGCAAGGACAGAAGGGACTCTCCCGACGGCGGCCATGACCGTGACGGCAGCACTAGAGAAGCCTGGGAGAGTGGAGCCTCCATCCTCCGGCCCTGGGTACCAACCCTGTGGGACCTGGCTGGAGTGGGTGCCCTGATGTGCTGCACGAGGCCTCCTCCAAGTGTGATGTCAGGACCACCTGCAGGAGCAGCCTCTGGGGACTAAAATGCAGATTCCTAGGCCCAGTCCCCAACTTGCCCGATCAACAGAATCCCTAGGGGCAGGAACCTGCGTAGCTTATTTTAAGGTAAAGTTGTTGAGAACCAGTGCTCTAGACTACAGGCTAGGGGCCCGGGTTCTCAGACACCTCTGCAGCAGCGCAGTCAGACCGTCCGGCCACATCAGGAAGCTTCTGGAGGGTTGACAATTCCAGTCCCTACAGACCTGGATTCAGAACATCACTGAAAGTTGGTGTTTGGGCGTCTGTTTTGTTTGGGTTCAGTAACACGGTAGAATTTCAGAGAAGGATAACCTTGCCCTTCGAATACCTCAAAGTCCCTTTTCACAGGAGGGGGTGGGGACTCCCAGTTGCACAGCACATTCTGGGGGGAGAACCAGTGCAAAAGGCCCGAGAAGCCGACAGGTCACGAGAAGGGGATGGTGTGACCCGTCCCTGCCCCCGAGACACGCCCCGGCCTGAAGCCCCTCAGGGAAGCTCCAGGGACCGAGCCTCCAGCAGACATGGCACAGCCCCGGACACTGGCAGTGGCCACTTAAGTTCTAGGCGGTCCCTGTGACTCACCGTCAGGAGCATCGACAGTTTCTCTATGTCTCAGCTTCACGCGTTTGAGATCATACACGGGAGTGGGTGCATGTGTGTCGGGGGGGGGTATAAACACACACAGAGGTTTTCCTACAGAGGAGCAGGCCAACCACGAAAAACCACAAACAGCACACAGACCATCTAGTTTTCTCACAGATGGACTGAGTCGATGACCTTTCAAAGCTGAGGCTCCGCCTGCAGCGTCTGGAAGCCTGGGCGGCATCGGAGCAGCCGATGCTCACACACGTGGGGACAGGAGCTCAGATTCCCCTCCCGGGCTGTGGTCCTGAGACCCCTTGATTCAGAGCAGCAGGAGGCGGCTGGGTGCACAGATCTAAAGCTCAAAGGAACACAACACCCAGAAGAACACAAATAGCATCTGACCTCAAATGTTCTTGTTTCCATTTCTGCCCTTAAACTTGAAGGGAAATTCCCAGGGCCCAGATTCTCAGTGGACAACAAGCCTTCTTATGCTGAGAAGACAGAGGCGATCTAGGGCCCCGGCCGGCGCTGTGCTGTGCTGACAGGCCGCCTCGCGGGGACATGAGCGCAGCAGAATGCGGTTTCTAGAAAAGGTTAGGCACCTGAAGCACAGACCCAGGACAGAAGGTTCTCGCAGCCGCCCGGGCCGGGTGGCAGGCCCCAGCCAGATCAAGGCCGGCTGACTCATTCTTGGATGTCGCACCTGTCAACTTGTGCTGACATCGGTCCCCACCCTGCCCTGCGGGCTGGGTGTGCTAACTTGGTCTCAGGGCTGCAAGGACTCTATGCAGGATTGGGAGCGGGGGAGGGCAGCTCACCAATCCTTTCAGTGGGAAACTCAAGGGAATCGGGGTGTCTCTCTGAAGCCGGCTTCAGCAAAGCAGGCTTATGAAATGAACGCAGGTGGAAAACACACAAGACTATGACTGAGCTACCCCCCAGTGGTGTCCCTATCTTTAAATGAAATTGGGGGGGGAGTGGGGGGGCATCCCGTGGCATTTGGAAGTTCCCAGGAATTGAACCTGTGCCTCAGCAGCGACAACGCTGGATCCTTAACCTGCTGAGCCACCAGGGAACTCCCTTAGATGAACTTTGGAGCTCCTGGCCCACGGCAGCACCTCTTTCCCTGAATCACCAGAATGGAGGCTCAGCTCGGAGCCATGTCAGGAAGAAAAGGTCCCTGGGCTTTGCCTGCCCAAGTGTCCTCCTCTATTGTGCCCTCTCACCTGCAATGCATCAGAGAATGTCAGAGACAGCAACATAGGATACCATGCTCCTCAGCCAAGGCGCGAGGCTGCGGGGTTAGGATGGCTGGATGTAACGCTCCACTGGCCCTGCTGAGGGAAGACTGGCTCCAGGGGCCCTGGGAGATGCCCGAGAGGCCAGTGGCTTCAGTGTGGTTACTAGGGTCCCGCTATCACCAGCCGACCGGGGGTGGCCCATGGCAGCTGCCACTGCTTCTGGAAATTCTTGCTCTTACAAAAAGAGGCCCAGTGGGATCTCCGGACAGTATAGAGGTGTCTTAAAAGACCCCTCCAGGGAGTTCCCATTGTGGCTCAGCAGGTCATGAACCCAACTAGTAACCAGGAGGATGCAGGTTCGACCCCTGGCTCCACTCAGTGGGTTAAGGATCCGACGTTGCCATAGGCTGCAGTGTGGGTCACAGACAAGGCTCAGATCCTGCGTTGCTGTGGCTGTGGTGTAGGCAGACAGCTACAGTTCCAACTGGACCTCTAGCCTGGGAACTTCCATATGCTGTGGGTGCCAGCCCCACCCCCTCCAAAAAAAAAGAAGAAAAAACCCTCTAGACTGGGCTTTAGGAGCGTGGGCCTCAGTTTCCCGATCTGTATGAGGAAGTATGGGCTCTGGATGGTCCTCCTGCTCCATCCCCAGCCTCCAGGGGCACTCAGAAATACACGGGGGAAAGCCAGGATTTGCAACGGCAACAAAACTCTCAAGAGACAGGCCGGTTTGCCCGGTCTCCTTCAGATTCCCACCCGACTGTGGGTTTGGACAAAGTACTGGAAACGGGCTGCTGCTCACGATTCATCTCGAAACCAATGTGTGTGTCAGGCTGGGCACCATCACACAGGAGCAGTCAGGAGAGTGATTCAGGAAACTGTCAATAAATTCTCATTATTTTTTTTTCTTTTTTGGCTGCCCCACAGTATATGGAGTTCCCAGGCCAGGGATCAGATCTGAGCCTGTTGTGACCTGCGCTGCAGCTAGGGCAACACCAGATCTTTTAACCCACTGCGATGGGCCAGGGATCAAACTTGTGTCCTGGTGGTGCAGCGACAGGGCTGATCACGTTGCACCACAGTGGGAACTCCAACTGTTTTGGTTTTTTGTTCTGTTTTGGTTTTGTCTGTTCGTTTGTTTTTTATTTTGGCCACACCTGCAGCATGCAGAAGTTTCCATGTCGGGGATCAAACCTGGGCCATGGCAGTGACCATGCCAGGTACTTAACCTGCTGAGCCACCAGGGAACTCTCAAAATAACTGCTAAATAACTGACACCCCACTGAGATCCTTGCTGAAGGTGGGAAATAGCATGAGCACATACTCCAAGCATAATTCTCATCTAATGGCACTCCCTCTGTGACTGATGGGGAACCCAAACCTCAGAACAACACCCCCGTCTCGCCCGTTGACACACAGCTAGCAAAGAGCAGTCTGCAATCCCAAGGCCGTGCTCTCGCACTTGGGCCAGGCTGCTTTCTAATGCCTATTTTTCCATGTGGAAGGCCACCTGGTGATGCACCATGTGAAGGTGCCCACGGCCAGTCTGGCAGCCACCAGTCCCTGTCCTCTGGCACCTCTGGGGCCCCCTCCCCATGTCAGACCAGACGGGGCGAGAAGGCAGCCCGGGAGGCTCCCTTTCCACTTGTCACCGTAAACAGCCATCACGTGCCAACCACACTCGGCACCGACTTCCATCTGTACTGTAGTCCAGAAACACGGTCTGAACCCAATAAATGTTTCAGGGAAAAACTGACAGCCCTCTGTACGGAAAATCCTGACAGTTTTTTAGTGCTGGGAAAAATCATACCTACGACTGCATAAAAAATAAATAAATAACTAATTGAAATAAGTTTTGTAAAAAATCATACATATGCACACTTGCCTACGGGCATACTTTTTAAAACGGAAACATGTCTGAGCCGAGCCTATTTTGGTTAATAATCAGTTTCTTTTAGGAGGCCCTCGTCCAGCGATGATGTGCAGAACAGCCACCTCCGAGAGACCGAGAAGGCGGCAGAGGCCAGAAATTCGGCCGAGGAGCGCTGGTTTTGTTACCGCTATTGTTCATTTTGTTTCCATCATGTGTTCATTTGTTCTTGGAAACCTAAAATGCTCCACCTCTGAATGCTGGCGGTTTCCTAAACAGTGTAGTCTACATTCCGGTTCCAGCGACAAACGGCGACAGAGGGAAAAGACCCAAAGCTACCAGATCTCGAGGCGAAATCTTTTCATGCTACACAACACAGCCAACTGGTGTACCCCGTAGAATTAGTCCAGAGGGTGCCCCCAGGAGAAATCCTTCTATATCACAGAGCAGACTTTAACCGCCAAGTAATTCAACACGGCAAGTGAGGGCTTATAATTAAAATGCTGACAAACCTGAATCGGAGTGGCACAAGTCGGGCTGCTATAATATTTTTACAATTCCTTTTTATACATAATGTATGATCCTTCTGCTCAAGTTTCCTCTATGTTCTTTGCCTGTGAAATAATTTACATTAATAAATAATTTATTATCATAACTCCTAAAGTAATTATGGGTTTCCACCCAATTTTTGTTTCCAGCATGTGAACTCTTTTGTTCTCTGTCCACTGTTTTCTATCTTCTTTCTTTCTTTTTCGTTTTTTTTTGCTTTTTAGGGCCACACCCGAGGCATTTGGAGGTTCCCAGGCTAGGGGCTGAATTGGAGCTGTGGCCACTGGCCTACGCCACAGCCACAGCAACGTGGGATCCGAGCTGCGTCTGCGATCTACACCACAGCTCACGCAATGCCGCATCCCTGGCCCAGTGAGCGAGGCCTGGGATCGAACCCGCATTCTCACGGATTTTCGTTGGATTCGTTTCCGCTGTGCCACGACGGGAACTCCCCACCGGCCTGTGTGAACACGACTTCCCTAGGGGCCTTTGGGCGGCAAGTGGCGCATGTGCTTTCTCACGTTTTGTCGGATTTTCCAGTCTCCTCCTGGCTGAGTGGGGAGGAAGACGGAGTGTGCAGCATCCAGTGTTCCCGCAACATGGAACTCACGTAATGGGTGCGACTAGCCAAGCCGAGGGTGCTGAGTGGAGGCTGCTCTCACCCCACTGGCCCTGTTTCACCCAAAGAGATGCAACGAGCGCACACGTGAGCCTGGACCAGCGTGAAGCATCACCTTCCCCACGAATGGTGGAGGCGGGGGAGCAGCTGTGTGCTAAGGATGCCGGGGCACCCCTCCCCCCGCCAACAGCCAGGCCCCCATCTTCACCCACTAGAAATCACAGCCAGGAAGAGGGTTTGGCTGGCCTGTCGGGCCAGCTGACCGGTGGGTGGGCCACGCCCATGAAACTGCCATCTAACCCAAGTTTCCTGTGTCAAGGGCGTGCACGGCTCTTCCCCAGAGAAGCTGTTGGCGGAGGAAATTCCGGTTCAGCACAGAAGGTGTGATGAGGATGGTCTGGGAGGTGAGAAAAGAAACCAAGAAGCACAGCCTCCTCTCTGCTGGAAAGGGCCTTGGGGCGACCAGGCTGGGCGGGCAGCCTAAGAAGGGGCCCTCAGCCCTGGCACAGAGCGGGCCGGCCGGCCGCTTGGCTCCGCTCCGCCCCGGCTTCTCCCATCCACCCTTCGTGCTGCCTTTGTTCCCCTCCCCCTTTGGAAAAGAACAAAACCACTTCTTTGTATCAAGTCCCCAAACTTGGAGGGGGTGGGGGGACGAAGGTGGGGCGGGGCCTGGAGTCCGGCTCACAATAAGGGAGCATGAAGTGCTTAGAAACAAAACATTGTCGTGAGCGCTGATTATATTCGTAAAGCATTTTATCTCAGCGGGTGCAGAGGAGGCTGAGCTACTTGCGAGGGTGGCTTTTTAAGAGGAAGCAAACAGGCACTCCCCACCCTCACGCGCCGGCCTGGATTTTCTTAAGGGGATTTCTGAAACTCCAACGCGTCCCAGCGTCCAGCTCGGACCCTCGCGTGGGGGCCTAGAAGGAAAATGCTCTGAGTCTCGGGGCCAAGCTGTCCCCAGCTCTCGGGAGAATTCCACTGATCGGGGCCAGAACCTGAGTCCTCTATCTTCAGGAGACAGGCGGGCGGGGGCGGGGGGGTTGGTGATTAGAATACTATGACATTTTATCTTCACAGAGCATTGTCCAGCCCTGGAAGTGCCCCAAATGCCTTTTTTTTTAGGGCTGTACCCCCAGGCTAGGGGTCCAATCGGAGCTGCAGCTGCCGGCCTAGGCCACAGCCACAGCAATGCCAGGTCCGAGCCACATCTGCAACCTACACCACAGCTCATGGCAATGCCAGGTCCTTAACCCACTAAGTGAGGCCAGGGATCAAACCTGCATCTTCATGGATACTAGTCAGGTTCTTAACTCACTAAGCCACAGCGGGAACCCCCTCAAACCCTCTTGAGAGGTCTGGCTGGACCCACTGGGTGTCTGTCTTCTTTGCTGCTACTGAAAAGCAGGCGTGGGATGACGTCTCACTGCAGCTCATGTCACAGGGCAAGGCCTGGGGTTCACTGGGCTGCAGGAGCCACGGGAGCGCCCACCAGCACGCAACCCGGGCGGGACCACTGACATTCCCACCTCAGCAAGTGCAGGAAGGGGAGAGAGATGGGAGGGGCTGAGCCGGCACCTCCTGTGTGCTGCTATCTCTTTACATCCTATGAACACCTGCCAGGTGCAAGATGGGGTGGGGGCAGAAGATGCACCGATGTGCCCAGAGCTCTGAGGGCCTGCCGTGGGCACGGATGTGGAAGTCGCCCTCATCCATGGGGATTTCACTGCTCCCTGGTCTTTATCCTCCATGAGACAGAAACCTGCCTGAGGGCAAGGGCTGAGCCAATCGATTCCCACACGGAGCACCTGACACAGAGTAGCTACTCAATAAATACCTACTAGGACAACACTGAAACGAACTGATGGACTCTTCTACAAGCCCTGGCTGTGCGTGCTGTCAGAGGCATCAGGGTCTCCCAAAGCAAGGAGGGCCTGAGAACAGAAAGATGAGCACGTAGGAGAGAGAAGCAGGGAGAAGCCAGGGGGGCCGCACAGACCCCACGGCACAGCTGCCCCCCTGCCCTTCTGCCATCTGGGGTGCCCTGGCGCCAGACCGCAGAGCAGGAGGGAGGCAGGGCCCCTGGGAAGGGAAGAGCCCCCAGGCGAGGGAGACTCTGCAGAGCCCTTCCTGAAGAGCCACCTTCCAAGCCGGAACCTGGAGGAGCAGCAGCACAGGCCGTCCTAGAAACACAGGCCAGAGAGCGGCCCCCAGCAGGAGGCAGGCCGCTGCGCCCTATGGGCTCAGAACGATTCTGCCGGGGATCTGGGAGGAGATCTCACACCCCACACTTGCAGCCAGGGCTCCTGCCTCCATCCCGGGGCCTGAGGCTCTTGCTCGTGAGTGCGACTCTCTCCCCTACACCTCCTCCCCAAGGAACCAAGGTGGTCCCTTTGTTTGGGTACAGAGACCCCTTGCAAAAGCAGGATTCTCCATGCGGCCTCAGCCCTCTCCTCCACCCACGCTGTGCCCACCTTCTTCCAAATGTCTCCCAGCGTCCTGCCGGCGGCAGGCCGGTGCTGACGTCACGGCCATTTTACAGATGAGCAAACTGAGGCTTAGAAAAGGTAAGCAGCTCTGAGGGACTGTGTGAGCACCAACACCGCCCATCGCAAGCCCAGAAGCGCTCCAACTTGTCCGTGATGCACTTGGAGCAAACAGCAAGGAAGCCTGATGCACGGACGGCCTTGAGACACAGACCAACATGTCCACAACCCGGGCCACTCGTCTGGCTCGGTTCAGAGCCAAGGTCCTGGGGGGCCACAGGGCAGGCGTGCCCAGGAGCCCCCCTCCTGCCCGGACATGACAAAGGAAAGCAGCCCAGCCGGAGCTCTACAGGGAGTCTGGCCCAGGAAGCCCGCCGAGAAGCCGGCTTCTGGGCCACCCAGATGGGTCAATGAGGGTGTGTTGAAAGCCACCACCGAGTGTTCAGTGAAGTCCCCGGCGGGGACGGGCCTCAGAAGTGTGTCACAGGGGTACAGCAAGGTCAGGTGAGCCCCTGTTTCTACGGCCTCGGGGTGGCAGCACCAAGGGGGCTGCCCAGGGTGCTGCCACACAGCTGTGGCTTGTGAGAAGAAAACAATCCTTCCTCCCAACCCAGGGTCCAGCTCTGCTGACCATGGGGCCTTGGGGACGTCACCCCCTTGAGGCCTTGGCTTCGCCAGAGTCACGGGGACCCTGGCACAGCACTGCGCTCACTGCGACACTCACTGTGACACCCCCAGCACCACCCCCGTCGGGTCAGCCCACCTACGGGAACTGGGTCTCAAGAAGAAAAAGAAAACGCCAGGGCCGAGACAAAAGGCCACGGGGACTCTGCGCAGCCCTGCGGAGACAAACCTGAAACCCGAGAGCCCGCACAGGGGACCCATCGAGGAAGCCAGGTTTCTGCCCCCGCGCAGACATTCTAGAAACACATCTGGCGAGGTGTCCCCGGAGGGGGTGGGACTCAAGGAGAGACGGCACGGGGAGACGCTGTGCCCGACCATCCGGAGCAGAGAGAAATCAATGCAATCGATACGTCCTCTCTCTGGCCCCCTCGTAAACAGGGTCATTCACGCTGGCATGGGAACAGGGGACCCAGGCAACCTTTCTGGAAAACGTGTCGGAAATATGAAGCAAGAGCCTGAAAAATGTTCCTGCCCTCTGGCCTCTCCATTCCACCCCTGGGGACCGTCCCAAGAAATAATCCAAAAGGCAGAGCAACATTCAGACACTTAGCCACTGTTCACCAGGACGGCAAGCAAAACGGTCCTTCCACCCCACAGTCAAGAAACAGTTACATCATTAAATACACCGAATCACCCACACAATGCAGTAGTACAGACCCATTAAAATGCATGGGATGGGCAGTTTTAGTGCCATGGGGAAATGATGCTAATTATTATGAAGTTAAAAGCCAAAAAAATTGTGTGTGTGTGTGTGTGTGTGTGTGTATATATACACACATATATGTAATTTCATATAATCATATGTTCATCGTGGACCTGGCTATGTAAAAAAATGCAAAGAACATAAAATACAACAAGATAGCAACAGTAGTCATAGCTGTGGGTATCACGGCCGCGAGATATTTTTCTACTTTACACTACGGTGCGTTTTCTGAATTAAAAAAAAAAAAAACTCAACATGATTAATAATCAGACAGAAACTCTCAATGTCGTTGGAAATAACATTCGCAAACCACACACCAGCGCCCGGCCACTCACTTAGCCCCCGCAGCCCCTGCGCCGCTCCAGCACCGCTGAGTCCGAAACAGTTCAAACACACCGAAAAGAGGCCCCGCCGCTGTGCTTCGTGCCTGTGTCCAGAAAGTGCTTTGAGCGTCTCACCTGGAGGACTCAGGCCCTGGCGGAAGGGCTAGAGAAGGACTGTCCCCAGCCACCTCGGTTACTCACCCATAATTCCACAAGAGAAAAGTGTCGGTCCTTGACTCATCTTCTTTGGCGTGTGCTGAAAACAACCAGAAAAGCTATCACTCTTCAAGTCATAAGAAGCACGTTTGCACATGACCCTGCACTGATCCCTTGCTAAAGTCACCATTAAAGGGGTAACGTCAGATTAGGAAAAGGAGGAAAAAAAAAAAGTATTAAAAGAGACATCTGCCTATGATTAGGTCTGGACTCTTTGTCTGGAGGCTCCGGTGAGCTAGGGAGTCCATCAAGTTCATGGGCTTTAAAAACACACAAGAGAGCCCCGTGACTTCTGACCCCGGGGATCTCTCCACGTGAGCGACGCGGAGGTGGTGCAGGAGGAGGTGTGATGCAAACAGTTCACCGAGCTGAGCTGAAGACAGGCCTCCCCACAGCCCCGGCGAGGAGAGGGGACCTCTTCCTGTCCACGGGGACAGGAAGAGCCTCAAGGGCAGGGCAGAGGCCCCTTCTCACCCTCAGAGCCCTCCCTTCGCGATACCAGAACAGCTCTTCCTCCTCTATGTAGAAGCATCAGGTAAAACTCAAGAGGGCAGCCCTCGGCCTGCAGGCTGCTGTGCAGCTCGGAGGCCCCCGGAGGCCCCCTCGTGAACTGAAACAGAGCCCCAGAGGTCATGTTTGGTCCCAACACATAGATAGCTGTGGCTTTTCAAGCCCTTGGCACCGTATTTCCACAAAGGTTCCCCTTTCCACTGTACACACTGCACAGCTCCCCTCCAACCCCGCACCCAGCCTCAGCTCAACTGGGGCCGTTGGGGGAAAAGCCAGGGGGGCCTAGAGGCTACCCAGTAACCTGCATGTGGAACAGTCACCCGTTCCCTTGTGCTGGCTGAAGCCCAGGTCGAGAGGCCCGTTCTGGGCTCCAGTGAGAAGGAGACTGTGCTCGCCAGGCCCCGGGAAGAAGGTCCACGCACTCCTTCCTGCATTCATTCATCCAGCAAACAGGTACCAGCGATTAGTTCCGGGCAGGCTGTGCTAGGGTTGAGCATGCGATGGTGGAAGCAGCGCTCAGCTCCAGAGGGGTCGGCTGGTCACAGGGGGCCCTAACGTGTGAGAGGAGCCCCACGGGACAGGGACACGCAAGGCTTCCACTCCAAGAAGTGGGCTGGATCCCAGGCCCGGCTCTTTCGGGCCTGGAAGGAGGAGGGTGGGGCTGGCTAGGAACACCTGGCCCACCCAGATAAGACAGGCCAGCGTCTGGCATCAGCTCCCCCACCCGTGTCCCCAGCTGCCCGAGTCAGGGACCCTTTGCCCTCGGTCACCTACGCGTTCATCCAATCAGGTTATTAAGGGTCCGCCCTGACCAGCCTGGAACACAGAGGTGAGGGACGCCCTTGTTTCGTAGAGGCCACGGTCACCAGATAAGCCGCTACACTGCAGTGTGGGACCTGGGCCAGGCCATGGGCGCTGGGGGCCTAGAGGTCAGGGCTGGCTCCCTGGGGAGACAGAAGCTGGCTCTGAAGGACCAGGCGGAACTTATGGGGGTGAACCGGAGCAGGATGGTCCTCCTCTGGCCCGCTTCTTGGGCTTAAAACATGCCTCGTGTTTTCAAGATAGGTCTCCCTCCTGGATCCCATCCAATCTACAGCCAGCCGCGGAAATATGTGGAAAGAGTTAAAGGCAGCAGCTGCCTCTGCCTCTCTCCCGGCTCACACCAAAGTCACCGAGTGGAAAGCGGGTGGCAGTCACCCAGAGCCCTGCTTCCGGGCAGCGCCACCTGGGGAAGCCAGCCAGCCAGGCCCCAAAAAGCTACAGAGAGCCAGATAAGGGGCCTGGCCGATGCCACAGACCCAGCCAACCGAGGGAGATGGCCCTGATGCCACAGGAGCCCCCCGCACAAAGCAAACACCTGCTGGGACCCCCAGCCCCCACCCATGCCCAGCCCACCCCCGCACCTGGTAGGGAGGGGAACTACCCAGGCTGGGAGCCCACAGAAACCCAAACCAGGACCCGGGCAGGGGAAAGCAGAAGGCGTGAGAATGCAGGAGTCGCCACGCTGCTGCGATGACAAGCAGGGGCCACCGGGGAAGGCGTGGGTTCACAGATGAGGCAGGAAGCAAACCAGCGAGAACCGAGAACCACTGTCAGGGGAGCACTGCTCACTGGCCTTTCCTCCCATCAAGCCGGCATGTCCAGACAGAGGGACACGTCGGGGCCCCTCCCCAGGAATGGGGACTGGCGAGTGGGCGCCAGGGATGCTGGAGCACCCACAGGGCCATGCGCAGCACTCCTCAGGCCCTCGATCATTCACTCACTCACTCACTCATTCACCCGGCAGGGACTCGCCCGCCTTTGCCGCAGACACGCTGACACGCTGGCGGGGCTGGAGAACACACGCTCGGAATGTGACTGCTTCTTACGCCCCGTGCTGCCCGGCCCGAGCCCCACCGCCCTCCAACGAGGGACCGAATGAGTCCCCAACCTGGTCCCCTGCGTGCGCCCAGGCCCGCCATCTGTCCTCCATCCTCCACACAGACCCAGGGAGACCAGCCCACGTGGCTGCACAGCTTACAACCCTCCAACCATGTCCCACGGCTACCAGGATAAAACCTAGCCGCGCCTCCTCCCGGCGGCCCACCAGGCCCACGTGAGCCAAGCCCCCGTCCACCCGCCTCACTCACGCGGTTCGGGGACCGGCCGGCTCACTGCCTCAGGGCTTCGCTCCGCGGCTGGTTCCCATCACGCGGCCTCCTTGGCGGCCTTCCCTGACCATCGCGGCCGATGGGCCCTACCCACCCGCGCTTTCTTCCGCGTGGCCTTGTTTAATGCTTGCCCTACGTGCCCCCGTTCGTTTGTTTCTGTGCTCATACTCTGCCTCCCCCAAAATCAAGCTGCTCGAGGCTGCTGTCCCGTCCACAAATGCTCCCAGCCCAGAGCAGGCACCACGTGACTCTCCGCTGACTGCTACGGCCACCTGTCGGCCCCAGGCTGTCTTGTTCTTGCGGTCACACGCCCGGCAGATGCACGGCCGATGGAAATGGATTCCCACTGGACAGAACCCGCTGTCTCCCCAAATCACCGGGCTCATGCCAAGGCAAAACTCTCGGAAGAACAGGGGAGCGCACCACCAGACAAAATTGGGGTTGAGCCCCCCATGGGCCGCTTGGGTTCCCCACATGCCCTCTGACTCTGTACCCAGGGGCATGAGGGGTTCCGTGATCGCGTGCATGGAGATCTTAACACTTGAAGGAACACCTTTTCCACGTCCCCTGTCCTGGGCGAGCCCCACTCCCGGTCTTCTCACTGAGCATGTGAAACTGCGGCCTGGTGGTGCACCCCCCCCTTCATCCACTAACAGCACCCCAAGTTCACACTGGGACTCCTCCCCTCCCTCACTGGGGTGGGTGTGGCTGACCGGCCACCCCTGCTCCTAGGCTTGGACTCCTGAACCAAGGGGGTGCTGGGCTGGCGCACCCAGCAGGGAGACTCCAAGCCTGCCAGGAGCCCCCGCTTCCAGTCCTCTGAACTGCCTGTCCCTGCCTTCCTGGGGCTTCATTCACCAGCTGCTCTCCTACCATCCTCTCCATCACTGCCGTGGGTCCTTGCGGTGTAAGTCAGCTGCTTACATCGGAGGAATCCCAGCCAATTTCGGGCCAGACTTTTTTCTGTGTGTGTCTTTTTATGGCCGCACTCATGGCATATGGACCACAACCAGAGCAACTCGGGATCCAAGCTGCGTCTGCGACCTACGCCGCAGCTCACAGCAACGCCAGATCCTTAACCCACTGAGCAAGGCCAGGGCTCGAACCTGCATCTTCATGGATGCTAGTCGGGTTCACTAACAGCTGAGCCACGACAGGAACTCCCTGGCACCAGACTTTAAACAGGCTAATAATGGTGGAACATCAGGCAGCGACTCGAGGTGATGTCTGGACTGAGGCTTCTTGTACCATGAGAAAATACAGTTGATAAGTTAAACCTGCCTTAACGGAAAAGATATAAGAAAACCTGCCAAAACACGTGCAGTGAGGTTTAGCTCCAACCCCACCCCACCCCCTGCCAAAAACGCTGCTTCCTCCTCTTTCTTTTCCTTCGTCTTCTTCATGACGCTCAACTCAAACTGGCTTGTGTGTATAGAGTCATTCCACTGAAGTGGTTATGGAGAAACGCTGATAGCACAGTGGCAATGTTAAGGTCAAACACAAGGCCTGGACTAGTCATGGGCTGACTACTTCCGCCTGGGGCTTTCTGCCTCCGGTCGATCAGGGTTAAGAAAAAGAAAAAAATAAAAATTACAGAAAAGATGGATCAGGGCCTCCATCTGGCTTGCTGAGCTCCGTGTCTGAGGCTGGGCTGGCAGTGGACAGGCCAGAACACACGTAGCCGACAGCTTCCCAGGATGCAGGACCCGGGCACATGCTAACTGCTGGACAGCTTCCCTGGGCCCAGCTCCGAGGGCCCCACTGGGCCCCAGCTCATCCAGAGCCGGGCTATTCCCACTGCCTGTGCCATTCTGCAGCCAGCCTCCCCTACCCTCCGGGCCCGCGCACCCACGGTGGGAAGGATGAGCCAGTCACTATGTGGGCGATGCGGTGAGGCGAACACCCCGGGGGAAGCTCCCGCCACCTGAGGTTTCCCAAGACGTTCAGTGCTTGCACACAAGCACGTGTCCGGGCCCTGGCCACTGTCTGCAGGGCAAGAGGACGCTAAGCCCCGCTCCCCTGGGTACTTCTCCCCCTCCGAGCCGCCGTTCCTGAGCCTCCCCAGGGAGCCTGGTGTCCGAGACTCGGGGATCACCAGAGAAGGCTTGGGAATGAGACCTTCCACAGGAAAGGCAGAAGCTGGACACCCAATCAAGGCTCCAGGGGCCATGTGTCTGGAAGGCTAGAAGCCCTGACTTACATAAAGGCACGATCCAAGTCATCATTTAATTCAGACAGAAAACAGCCGGGCTCATCTCTGGCCACAGTCGTGCTTCTTCGGAGCTCTTCCCTGGAGACTGCGGACCAGAGCCATCAGGTCACTCTCTCCTCCCGACGCAGGGCTCCAGGGGCCCAGAGGGCAGCACCGACACTCGCACACTCGAGGGGCACAAGCAGGGTGCCCCAGCCTCCAGAAGAGAACAGGGGGAGCCTGGGCCATGGAAAGCAGAAGGGCGAGCCAGGCCGAGAAGAAAGAGAAGCTTAGGACGGAGTCGCACCCCTGGGTGGAGGCCCTCCGAGCTGCTGATGGAGCTGGGGCAGGCAGCCCCGGCTCCCTCGGCCGGAGGGCGGGCCTTGGTGTCTTGGCTTCTGCGGGGCAGTGGGGGCGGGGGGGCACCCGCCGCCTCGGACTTCGAGCGCTTCTGGATTCCGACCAGGGATCCTGGCTGGGGCTGTTGGGCCCCCTGCCAACCTGGGGTGACGGGCAGGAAGCCGACCTTGGGTGCCCAGGCAGCTGGGTGCAAGGCCTGACTCTCCTGCTGGCCAGCTCACTTGGCCTGGGCATCCCAATCTGACCAGCACGGAAGGAAGTACCTGCTCCCCAAACTGGTGTCCGCTGTTGCCGGAAATAGTTCGAAGCTGAGGAAAGTGAGGCAGCCCCGCTCCGCCCTCCGCCCCCAGCTCCCTGTGGGCTCTGGACTTTAGGGAGGGCTGGGAAACGGGGTTGGGGGGGGTGGCCATGGGGGGAGAACAGACCCTTGGCCTGAGCGTGGGCGTGCGGGAAGGAGCGGGGGACGCTGCTCCCGAGGTCAAATGTCTGGGCTGCCTTCCAGCAGCTGCAGCTAATGTTAGACACTCAAGGAAGAGGAAAGGAAAGAGGGAGGAGTGGGGCACGGGAACCGAGAGCATGAGCCTGGCCAACCCCCCCCTCCCCGCCCGGAGAGACCGAGGGCTGATCCCGCCCCCCACGGGAGCAGGGGCAGTCACGCTGTCACCAGCATTTTTAGAAAAAGGAGAACAAGAGAGCCATGACATGGGCCCTAAGCAGGCGGGGGGGGGGGGAGGGGGGGGGGCAGGCGGGTGTGTCCAAGACTCCCTCCCTGTGCTTCCCCATCCCCACGTGACCTCCACCTGCAGTTTTAGGCTCTGTCCCCACTGCGGGGCCTCTAGGCCCAGCTCCCATCATTCCAAAGTGGCCTGTGGTGATTCATGATTCCTTTTTTAATCTGAACCCCCTACTTCTGTTATCTTCTTAGTCTGATTAGAAAACAAAGGAGACAAGCCTCTCCATCTTTCCTGTTATTATCTTGATGGTATTTACACGAGGATGATGTTACCCGTTTAGGAAGCTGAAGCAAAGCCCCAGCTTCCTCTCAACCTTGCTGGCTGCTCAGAGCAAATCCTGATCAGTTCATCTTCCATGCTGCCGCGTGGATGTCACCACGAGGCTGGTCTCATTTGGGGTCTTTCTTTGGCTGTTTGCAGCTGTGCATCTCCCCAAGGCCGAGGGGAGTTCAGGGACAACCGCAGCCTCAGGAGCCGGCCAGCGTGAGCAGGAGGGCCTTGGTGGGGGGCACAAGGGCCTGGACTCAAAGCCTACCATCCTGGCACCTTGCTCGCCAGCTGTGCGCCCCTCAGTAGGGCGGGGGTGGGGGAGGCTCCAGGAGAGGCAGGGGCGACAGGACCTCTACCGGCCCCACGCACCCTACTCCCGCCCGCCAGGCCTGCGACGGGCTGACCACCTGTGACGTGCCAACAAACTGACACAGGAGAAGGGCCCTCTCCAAAGGCGGCTGCTCCCGGCCACTGACCTGCCCATCTGGGAAAGGAGGGAAGGAAGAGGAGGAAGACCGATGAGAAGGGGTGGGTGTGGGAAGGAAGCCGCAGAGCCCCCTTTGAGGGCCGTTCACTTCCCTTGGCCGTCTCTCCTCTCCTCCTCTCCGGCTGGGGCTGGGAGGCCACGCTCCGGCCAGGCCTCGGGCCCTGTCTCCTCAGAGAGCAGTTCAGCTGGCTGTGAGCCCGAGGGCCCTGGAACCAGCTCCACACCCACCCCCAGGCCGGCCCACCCCGAGATGTAACCAAGTTCCACGGTGACGACTAAGGCAGCGGCATAGCTGGAAGCAGACAGGGAAGCTCCCTGGGGACCTCCAGGAGGCCCTCACCCTGAGAGCCACTCCTTTTTGCTCAGAGCCACTCTATGCAAGTGCTTTAATTCCACCAGGAAAATAGCCACTAAGAGAGGAAACCAGAGCAACCCGTGCCTACACCCCCTCAGCTGTGAACTTGGACAGCAGAGAAGGGACTAAAACGATGATGAGCCGAGACGCTGGGCTACAGGAACCCACATTCATTCACTGCACAAAAGTCCTCTGAGCACCTACCATGTACGAGGCCCCAGGGGCAGGCACTGGATGTGCTGCAAGAAGCAAAAGAGGCAGAAGTCCTTGCCTCGGGAGGCTCACATTCTAGTGCAGGAGTCACTCAATGAGCAAGATCAAAACATCAGAAAGTTAAGTGTCTGGGAGGGAAAAGAGACGGGAAAGGGGACAGAGAGCATCCAGAGCTGTAGTGGAGTTAGCCTCAGGCCACGTGGCCAAAGCAAAGGAGGGAGGGGACAAGTCCTGCTAAGGGGGAGTGTTCCAGGCCACAGAAGAGGTGCAAAGGTCCTGAGGCACGTCTGAGCAAGGAGGCCAGCATGGCTTGAGCGGAGTGAGTGGCGGCGGGGCGCGGGGGGGGGGTGTGTGCATGTGGTCTCAGGGGCCAGAGGTGGTGGCCCCTACACATCCAGGTAAGGGCTTGGTGGTTGCCTGGCTGGAGGTGGGAGGCCAGGGGGAGGTTCTGGGCAGAGGAGGGACAGTCTGACTTGCATTCCCTCTGGCTGCTGGTGGAGAACAGGCTGAAGAAGCCA
Source organism: Phacochoerus africanus (assembly GCF_016906955.1). NCBI lineage: Eukaryota > Metazoa > Chordata > Mammalia > Artiodactyla > Suidae > Phacochoerus > Phacochoerus africanus. The sequence goes on from NC_062558.1 coordinate 134,412,387, forward strand.
GAAGCATAAGAATCCCGGCGAGAGAGGACGCGGGCAGGACCAGAGGGGCAGCAGTGAGGGTGGAGAGAGGGCATCTAATGATGGCTACATGCTCACTGGGAGGAAGGAGGGACGGGCAGACTCGCCTCGTCTCGTGGCACTCTTCCAGCCCAGGGCCTGACCCACCCCAGGTGCAGGCCTGCGGAGTCGACACAGGCCTGGGTGGCTTTCGCAAGCTCCTAGGGAGACCTGTGACCCCTCTGCCAGCAGGTGTGAGATGGGGGAGGAAGCACACGAGGTCTAGAGCTGGTTCTCAGGAGGGCTGTCAAGGCACCAGGAGGGGCTCCGGGCCACGTGACTGTGGCCAGTGCCCTGTCCCTGATGACTGAAACTGCAGAGTCCTGGGGACTCACCCGCCTGCGAAACTCCTCCGCAGGAGAGTTTTTGCCTGAGGGGTACTTCCTCCTCCTCCCTCTGCAGGAAGCAGCCCACTCCTGAGGAACTGGGGCTGGAAGGAGGGCGCGGAGGCCGATTTGTTCTCTCTGGCCCAGCTCGTCGGGCCACTTGGCCAGAGGACGGCCTCGTGAAGGGTGGCCGCCACCGGGCCACCAACTTGGCCGCCAGGCCGACCTTCCTTCTCCATCGTCTCCCACTCCTGACATTCCCGAGGCGGCAGCGCTCCCTCTGACGGCCCTTGGCAGGCAACAGTCTCATCCTGGCCCCTGCCCGGGGACCACCCCGCCTCCTGGAAGCCACCTCCTTTACCGGGGTGGAGACCAGAAGGAATGCCCGTTGCAGCCTGGCAGAGGTGGCAGAACCATGCGTGGGGCTGGTGCCCAGGCTGCTGGTCCCTCCCTCCCTGCTCACCAGACTCCGGTCTGGGCCGGCTGCTTCTTTCCTGCGAGTAGGCAGCCTGGCTCGGGGTGATTCTGCCCCACGGCCCGCCTGCCAGTCTCACGGAGCTCTGCTCTCAGGCCCTCTGGACTCGGTCTGCTAAGCCTGCTTGCTCAGTCCACAGCCCCTCTTGGACATCAGGCCTCAAAAGGGCATCAGAGAAACGAGGCCACTGGGTCCTTACCAGCTCAGGGCTGAAGGTCCTGCATGCTATGGGGTCGGCTCCCTGCTTGTCGAGGCTCTGACTCAGGATCATCACCATGGTAAGGGCCTCAGGCGCTGGGCGCCAGCCCAGGGCGGGCACAAGCCATCCTCGGCGGGGGGACACAGGCAGAGGCGACCTCCTGGGCACCTCCTGGGTGAGGACGTCAGCAGAAGCGGCTCCCCACTGGCTGCTCACCCTCGGGTGGGGCTCTTCCAGGCAATGGCCGAGCGTGGTCAGCGCCCTGCAAAGCAAAAGAAGGACAAAGGGGTTCAGGGCTGGGGAAGACGAGGGCCCCCAGAGCGCCACCCACTTCTCTGCATGCTGGGACCCTGCTGGGAAACGGAACGCTGAAGGAGATGCCCTCCTGGGAGGGCCACGAAGGCCAGCGTCGCCTTCCCGGGGGAGAGCCTCACCCCCCATGCTGGCCTTGGGGAGTCCCTAAAGGCAACCCCCTGGTGGGCCCGACAGTGAATCTCAGATCAGCCTCATGGCACCTTTAAGAAGATCCCCTGGTGGTCTGGGCCACTCACACTCTGCTGTCCCCAAAGCGTGCTGAGTTATGAGGCCTCTTACGATGAGCTGCTCTAAGGACAGCGCAAGGTCGGCGAGGCTAGACGTGCACCCACCCTGCAGTCAAAGCCCGAGGAGCGGCCTTCGGGCAGCCAGCAAGGTGGCCGCTGCTCCGCACCCGGGTCTGAAGAGCAGCTCCTGGAAGGACGAGGAGGGCCCACGGAAAGACACAGACCCCCAGGCCCCAGAAGCACCGCTGTTCCACATGACACATCTGCCACACTGTCCCCTTCCTCCGAACGAGCCAAACCGAGTCATGGCCTTGCAGCACCTAGGCCCCCCGCCGAGCTGCCAGCAGTGGCGGGACCCTCTGGTAGCCTCGTGCCACTCAGCCCTGAGTATCTCCCACCAAGCAAACGCCCAGAGCGGGGCCTTGGCTGCAGGGTGGGACAACCACTCCTTACAAATTAATTCCTCTGATCCTATCTCCATCCCTCCCATCGGCGGCGGTTTCACCTTCAGAGAAGTCCCCTCGATCCAAGGGCCCTGAGGATCCCCATCAGAGAGGACAAAGCAATGATGACAACAGTCACAAATAACCAGTAACTGAAAACAAACTGGTCGGTGCTGGAAAACGGTGTAGAATCTGCTGCTCTGCGTAAAAATGAACTGCCCCCTGGCATCTACTTGCCGTCCCGACTGTAAATCATATTTTCCTGTTTACTTCGATTAGACTTTACAGTGGGTGTTATTGAAATTGCTCCATCGCGGGCCAGCTGGCAAACGCAGGAAAATTACCTTCGACTGTTCTTCGAAAACAAGGTTCATCCAAAGTGCAGAAGCAGGAAGGGGAGGAGGGAAATCAATACGTTTGCAAAGGGCTGCCTGTTGGGGAGAGCAGCCGGGTAGAGCCCATGGGGCCCCAGGTCGCACTGGGGGACGTGATGCGGCGTTTCAGAGCCACGTGCCAATCTAGAGGTGACATGTTCGGACCAAAGGCAAAGAATTTCAGATTGCTCCTCCAAGCCTGGCCAGAAAGCCAAGCCAGGAATGCCTGCCAGCCCCCTGGACGCTGGGCTTGGGAGCGGCCGGACTCTCCCCTCAAAGGGACCCTTTGTGCCACTGGGACGGGGGCGAGGCCTGATGGCAGCCGCCTTCTCTCTGGGTGCAACCCCGATTTGGTTCTGGGCAGCCACCCATTGTCCCCAAGGCTGGGGGTGCTCTGCCCTCCCCCCTCTCTCCTCCCCAACAAGGCAGGAGGGTTCGGTGGTTACAAACTCAGGTCCCAAGTCGAGGGCACCTGAGTTGGAACCCCTGCTCTGGAATGTATTGTCTGGGTGACCTGCTTGCCAAGTCACTTACTTTTGAGCCTTGGTTTCCTTTGTCACAGAATAGGGACAACAGGCTTGCCTAATAGGACGACTGTCTCATAAGAAAACAGAGCTCCAGCCCTTTGCTCAGTGAGAAGCCCTCGCTCGTTTGAAGAACCGCTCCATAAACACTAGCTCCTGTCCCTAGTTTCATGGGGGAGAGAGACTGTGGGTCCCGACCCTTTCTCAGCCTTGGACACCCAAGCATCTGCCCTGTCAACATGTCTTTTAAAGGGAAAGCCCATCAAAACTTCAAAGCTAGAGTCCACCAGGAGGGAACTGGCTCAATCACAGCCCCTCCCTCTGGTGAAACAGTAGGCGGCCAGGAAGAAGGATGCTGTGGAAGTCTATCGCCATGGAAACACGTTAGCCCATCTGAGGCAGCCGCTGGGCACCAAGCACGAAGCTGGTCAGTGGAGGTGGGGCAGGCGTCCTGGCTCCTTACAGCTCTGCCCCCGCCCGGAGCCCCTACAAAAGGCCAGGGCAACATGACTCTCTGCCCCCAGGAGTCACGGGAAGGGAGTACCATGCACGCAGGCACCACGGCACCGAAGGCAGACAGGAGGAGGGGGCGCTGGGGCTGAGTGGGAAACAGACCCCTCCGCTCGGGGGGCCAGCGACACCAGCACTGCCTGTAAGAGCCCAGGAGTGGGGACAACCTCGATGGCCAGGAGCAGGCGGCTGCTTACAGAAATCATGATGCAGCCATGTCAACAAATGCCATGTCACCTTCACCACAGCCTTAACGCATCAATTCTAACGGCACAGATATGACAAACTCTCCAAGAGAAACGAAAACAGCAAGAATGAAAACAGTGAGAAGCAGAGAGCAATGTGGTCCCACGACCACGTGGTCCTGGAGTGGGAGACGGTACTTTGATGGGACAGCCTTACACACGCACGTGCTGTTTCGTCCAGTGCATAGAACACCATTTTAATTAAAAAGAAAAGAGGCAAGATTTCAACAGGAAGAGAGGAGGCACTTGGGAAGAGGGAAACTTCTGGTGGCCTGGCCCGTGTGGGTGGTGGGAGACGGTGGGCACACTGGTGGTGGGCGCTTTGGGTATGTGGAGAGAGAGGAGCAGGAGGATAAGGGGCTGAAAGACAGATCCACACCAGAGGGAAGGCTCTGAATGCCAGACAGAAGGGACGTTACCACGAGGCCATAGGAGGCTCCCCAGGGGGCTGGAAGTTGGCTGAGTTGATCTGTTCCAAGTGATTCTTCCTAAACACTCTGCAACACCCAGCACTGTGCCTTCTTTTCTTTTCTTTTCTTTTCTTTTCTTTCTTTCTTTTCTTTTTGTTTTAGGGCTGTACCTGCAGCATATGGAAATTCCCAGGCTAGGGGTCAAATTGGAGCTGCAGCTGCTGGCCTACGCCACAGCCACAGCCACGCCAGATCAGAGCCACCTCTGCAACCTACACCACAGCTCATGACAACACTGGATCCTTAACCCTCTGAGTGAGGCCAGGGATGGAACCTGCGTCCTCATGGATACTATTCGGGTTCCTTGCCACTGAGCCACAACAGGAACTCCCCAGCACTGCGCCTTGAGTATAGTGAGAGGGCCACATGTTTCCGGAATTAGGCTAAATCGTAGCAACATCTGAAATGATCTGGAGCATATTCTCAGACCCTGTGAGGCAAATCCAGACCAGCAGAGCCTGGCACGATCTGGAATTCCTTGGGATTCCTCTGATCTGTGGCATGGGCCTGGCCAAGCTCCCTGGGGAAAGCCAGGGCCCATGGAGACTCAAAGCCCAGTCTGAGAGCAGCACCAGGGAGCAGCCAGCAAGTGGGGCTTTGAGAGACCACTGGGTACATAGCTCAGACCAAGGTAAACAAGAGGTGCCCCAGAGCCCACAGGTGACAAGGCAAAGGCCTCCTGAGGCCACCTCGGGGCACAGACCCAACCCTGGCCTGGGGTGGGTCACCTCTTAACCCACATTAAGAGCAGCTTCAACTACCGAGCATCTACTGTGAACCCGGGGCTTTAAACACATCAGTTACATGACAGGTGTAACTTGTAACAGTTTACAGACAGATGAAGCAACTCACCCTGGTGCTTCCCACCACAGCCCACCTGCTGCGTGGCCCCCACCCCACCCGCCTCTCCATCCCAAACGCATCCTTCAAAGTCCTGTCGAGCAACCACCATGCCACCCAGCCAGCGCGCTCCTTGGCATTCATCCCAGAGAAAGGCAAGCTTAACGTTCACACAAAAACCCGCACACGAATGTTCATGACAGCTTTATTCATAACAGCCCAAAGCAGGAAACAACCCCGATGTCCTTCAACGGGTGACTCGCTAAACAGACTGCAGAAGAGGCAAACCATGAAACCCACACACGGCACCGAAAAGTGACGAACTTACTGATACCGGTGTGGACGGATCTCCAGGGAATTATGCTCCATGAAAAATCCCAATCCCCACAGGTTAACACTGCATGATTCCACTTACATCACATTCTTTAAATGGAAAAAGTATATACACAGAGGGGTTTGAGACGTGGGAGCCGGAGGGAGGCGGGTGTGGTCATGAAGAGGCAGCAGGAGGGATCCCTGTGCGGACGAGACGCTGTCTCCCCAGCATCAGTGTCAGTTTCCTGCTTGTGGATGTGCACTATAGCTTTGCAACATGCTTCTGTTGGGGAAACAGTACATGGGACACAGGACTTCTATTACTTCTTACAACTATATGTCAGTTAACAGTGACGTGGTCAGACGTGGCTGGGATCTGCAGCTCTGATTTGACCCCTGGCCTGGGAACTTCCATATGCTGCAGGCGCAGCCCTAAAAAGACAAAAACCAAAAACCAAAAGGGCACAGCCCAGAGAAGGCGCCAGACCTTGGTGCCCGCTCCCCTGGGCACAAGTAGCCGCCGTGGTCAGCACGTCTGCTGACATCATCCTGGCACATCTGCAGTCCCCCTGGTCTGGGAAACCCCGTCTGGTCACTTCCCTGGCCCTGCAGTTACTTCCCAATCAGCACTCACAGTAGACAGGGGGCCTGGCACCCCACCTTCCCGCACACCTGCACCCTCCCCCGCTTCTGCCAGAGGAGGGCTCGCAGGGCTCTCCCCTCCGCAGGTGATCAGCCAACTCAAGGGACCTGCTCAGTCTGGCTGCCACCCCGGGAGCCTTCACGCAGTGACTCACCTTCCCCTGGCTTCCCATCAGGAAAGTAAAGGGCAAAGTCAGACCTTCTACTGACCAGTGACTCCAATTCTCCCACCATCCTCACGTCCCCAGGGTGCAGACATGGTGGCAGAGGGCCCTGCCTTCGGCCCAAGCCCCGCCCCTGCCCCCCGCCGCAGGCATCTACCCAGGACAGCGCAGCACTGAGCCCAGAGCCAGGCCTGCAGGTGGGAGGGGACTCGCAGACGATCGACGCCAAGGGACACTGCCCACAGCCAGAAAGAGGCCCCGCCCCCCCAGAGCGACCTCCACCCCCTTGCGCCCCCTCACACCCGAGCTCCCATCTTCCTGAGCACCAGCTAAGGTCTGGGCTCTTCTCGTTTCATCTCCCGAATTCTCATGAATGGACCCTGCAGTCAGGAGTATTCCCATTTCCCAGATGAGGAGACTGAGGCTCCAAGAAAATAAATCAAGCATTTGCCCCAGTGAGCAAGATCTGAATCCGGGTCCACCTCCTCAGGATTCTGCAAGGGACAGGGGACAGGTTCCTTTCTCCCCGGAATCCTTCCCAGCTGGAAAGTCTCTTGCTTTTGTTCTGCAGTCTCCGAGGTGCCTTCACTGGTCTGCAACCCTTGAGCCCAGCTGTCTGATACCACCCTGGTCGAGACGCACAGCTTCTGGCAAATGGGACTCCTGCGTGGCCCACTAAGGGACTTTCTATATGCAAAGACCTTTTGTAAACTCGAAAATTCTACACAACTCTAAAGAAGATTACAGGGGGTAGCAATGCATGTTGAAGCGCTATCCCTTCAAAAGAATCTGACCACGCTGGAAACCACCCAGACAATTAAACGTTTCCTTCGTTTAATATCCTTATCCTGTGTTTACTACTTGTGCAAGTTAGTTTTATAGCAGAAGAATATCTCACCACCCCAAACACAGGACTCAGAGGAAAACCTAAACGTGACCTTGGCCGCTGACTGTGATTTTCCTGATGGCTCGAGCAAGTCATTCCTCCCCGAGCTTCCATTTCCCCCTCGCATTAAGCCAAGGAAGTGGGAGGGAGCCGGCAATGCTACAAGGTCCCCGGGGAGGCCACATGCCCTTTCAAAGGTTCCTAACTCCAGCTGCCGGTGTGACCACAGCAATCTGAGGGCAGGATCTAGAAGCAGAGGCGTGAACTTTGGGGAAGCACATCTTGCAGTGGGTCCCGCTGCCTTCTGCCAAATCCTGTGACAAAGCCAAAGAGGGTGCAGGGGAGAGATGAGGCCAGGGGTCGGCACTCAAGGCTCCTCTGCCCAGCGAAGGGAATTTAATCTGCCGAGGATGCCTCTGGCTTGCTGTTTGTGAGCTAAATCCTGCGAGTGTAAAGAATGAGGGTTAGGAGCTGCCTCGGAACTTTATCCAGAGCCCGTACTTGCCCAGACCGCGCTGATACTGGGGAGAGGGGGATCTGGGGTTTCCATAAGAGGACGCGCCCGGAGAATGTGTTTCCCAGACGGCGGCGGGACATTAAACTGACTTCCTCAGCCCAGGGTCCCAAGGCTTCAGGGCCTACTGACGGACACCCAATGAAAGACAGCTACGCCTTCACCGCGGGCCCTGCCCCGACAGAAAAAAGAGACGGAGGAAACCCCTGCAGTACTTGAACACAGGACATCTGCTCAACAGCCAACTTCGCTGATTTAAGGCAACGCCACAACTGAGGCAGCATCCAGAAAAAAATTGTTGCCATGTTCCTGGTATCCTCTTGGTCTGTATTTGCAGAAATAATGGATGATAGGAGTTTATCTTTTTTCCTTCTCTACGGCCACACCTGCAGCACACAAAAGCCCCCGGACCAGGGGGTCAAACTGGAGCTGCAGCCGCAGCCCACAATGGATCTGAGCCATACCTGGGATCCACACAGCAGCTTGCAGCAACGCCGGATCCCCAACCTGCTGAGCAGGGCCAGGGATCAAACCGGAATCCCCAGAGACAACGTCGGGTCCCCAGGGGGCTAAGTCACAACGGGAACGCCTACATCTTTTGACAGGGCATGAATAAAATCAGAACGGCCACAGCAGCAGCGCCAGGCCCAGGCTTACTGCATCCTGTATACCCTGCAAGTGGGCACGGCTGTTATTCCATTTTATAGAGGGACAAGCTGAGGCCCAGGCTCCAGGCCCCCAGCTGTGAAGGGTAAAACAAAGACTCATGCCACATCTGCTGAATTCCAAAGTCTTTGTCTTAACCAATAATGCTTCTACTCGGGGATCTGTAAATTTTGTCATAATTCTCCGGTATTTGATTTCTCAGTTAAACCGACCAAAACGCTGAAGCACAGACGCTAGGTTTGGCAAGACCTTCTCTATAAGGTCTTCCTAAGGTGCTCTGGACCACACCTCAAGCTCCTGGACTTAATGATGACCCGGCACTAGTGGTTCCTCGCAGGTGAGGGGTGGGGGCAAGAGGGTGTCTGGAGAGGGTAGGGGTGACATATAAAGGCAGTGCTGGAGTTCCTGTCGTGACACAGTGATTAACTGGAACCATGAGGTTGCGGGTTCGATCCCTGGCCTTGCTCAGTGGGTTGGGGATCCGGCGATGCTGTGGGCTGTGGTGCAGGTTGTAGGCGCAGTTCGGATCCCGTGTTGCTGTGGTAGGCCAGAGCAGCTACTGCTCCGGTTTGACCCCTAGCCCTGAGAACCTCCATATGCCATGGGAGCGGTCCAAGAAATAGCAAAAAGACCAAAAATAAGTAAGTAAATAAATAAATAAATAAATAAATAAATAAATAAATAAAGGCAGTGCTTCCCAGCCCTAACCGCACGGACAGGAAGCCGTGCCGGGTGCCATGCAGAGGTGAAGGGCCCTCCGGGGAGCCCAGGGGGTGATGCAGGCTCCCTGCCACATCAGCCAGCATCTGTGTCCCTCGTCCCCCCACCTCCCTGGGCCTCTGCCTCCTGCTGCCCCTCCCCCACAGCCCACCCTGCTCTTCTCTCCATTTCCGGGGTGTGCACGGGGAGCCCTCCCCTCCACAGGCATTGTCGGGGTGTGGAGCTGCCTCAGGCCTCCTCTGGTCTCAGCCCAGAACCTGCCACGGCAGGAACCCGATCAGTGTCTGATCAATAACACAACTGGGGACAAGCACTGGTCTCAGAGCCAGAAGTCACACTTCCACGCCCAGCTCAGCTCCAGATGAGGCTGTGGCACCCTGGGTGAGCCGAACGACTTCGCTAAGCTTTGTGCTACCAGGAAGTGATCCTTGTTCTGCCCTCGAGTGGCAAGTTAAGGAGGTAAAGTCTGTGAGGGGGGCACCTGAGGAGGTGCCAGGGGGCACCAGGTCCTCAGGTGAGCAGTTTCAAGCAGTCAGCAGGCCTGTACTAAGTGCTTGCAAACTGCTAAAAATGCTCATGTCTCCATAGCTACAGCACGAGCTACTGGGCAGGGGACATGCCTGGAAATCCTCCAAGCCCCTCACTGGGAGAAGGAGCTGCTGGACCATCAGGTCCATTATTTTTTTTCATTTTTTATTTTATTATTATTATTATTATTTTTGCTTTTTAGGGCCACACCTGTGGCATATGGAGTTTCCCAAGCTAGAGGTCAAATCAGAGCTGCAGCTGCTGGCTTATGCCACATCCACAGCAATGCAGGCTTCGAGCCACATCTGTGACCTACACCTCAGCTCATGGCAACTCGAGATCCTTAACCCACTGAGCGAGGCCAGGGATTGAACCCACATCCTCATGGATACTAGCTGGATTCATAACCTGCTAAGCCACAACAGAAACTCCCGAGATCCATTTTTTCTTTTTTTGGGGGGGGGCTGCACCCCTAAGTGCAGCATATGGAAGTTCCCAGGCCAGGGGTCTAATCGGAGCTACAGGTGCCGGCCTGCACCACAGCTCATGGCAATGCAAGATCCTTAACCCACTGAGCGAGGCCAGGGATCGAACCCGAAACCTCATGGTTCCTGGTCAGATTTGTTTCCGCTGCGCCATGACGGGAACTCCCCGAGATCCATTATTGAGTCTCATGCTCCCCTGTGTGCCCTCTTGCCTGTGACAGGTGAGGGGCTAGGCCCAGAGAGGCAGTACGACCAGGCTAAACCACACGGCAGACGTGGTGAGGGACGTAACACTTTCTTGCTGCAAGAATAAAGCACCTGCTGTCCTTAGAGGGCACGCCCGCCCCACCCCTGCCCCTGGCCCCAGACTAAGGTGTGTCTTTCAATTACTGGGATGAATACACATCCCCTGAACAAGACCTTCAGGCGATCAAAGGCCTCGGAAGGCCCCTGCTCAGGGAAGGACTGGTGGTCCCCTTACCGGCTAGAAAGGGACCCACTCCCGAACCCTGGGCTGGACAAAGAGGCCGGGGCTCCCTTAGGAAGCCGTCCTAATGGAGGGAAAGCAAAGCAAAACAAAACTGTAGGATGAGCTGTTGAACCAAAGTGGGACTCTGTTCTCTGGGACTCGACACAGTCACTCTCACAGCGTCAGGGGGATTTTCTGGGGCTTTTTAAGCAAGTGACATTTCGAGAGGAGGGGGAGGAAGGGCATTATTCAGGGACACGAAAGTGTTGAGACCCAGAGCCAAAACAAATCTGAACCTGGGAACGAGACAGCCTGTGCTGCTTCTTGAAACTGAAGCCAGCGGCACGCCTGACCTGTCGAGAGCTCATTCATCAGTGAGACGTAGCTGATGGCGCCTTTCCCACCGGTGCCTGCAACTCCTGCTACCGCTCCAGCCATCCCCCCCCAAACCCACGAGAGAAGAGGCCCACGGACTAGAACCTGCCTCGCGAACTCAAAAGGAAGGAAATGAAGGCTGAGCGGCGGGGAGGGGGGCGGGGGGGAGAAGAAGCATCACTTACTGAACGAGCACAGACTACCGCCTTCTCCTCCAGACCAGAGAACAGAGCAGGTGAGGCACCCCAGGGCCCCAAGATAAACTACTGCGACGTTAAGCCACTTAGCCTAAGGCGACCCTGACCTACTCCTCGCACAGACCTCGTTACGGATCCAGCGAATTTAACCAACCAGGAGGATTAAAAACCAAATGAGAAGGGCTAAAAAGATAAATAAATACATACATTAAACAAAAAGAAAAATGGAGAAGCCCGAACAAGAAGGAGTGCAGCCTGTGTAAAGACTGGATCTCAGGAAGCAGGAGACCCGGCCCTGCCACCGAGCAGCCCTGGCCCGTTTGCCAAGTCACTTCCCCTTCCTGGCCTCAGCTCCTCACCTGACAGGGAAAGGCTGGGCCAGATGGGCTCTGCCTCTGCCTTGCGAGCATCCACGGGCCGCACGGCCACCCGTGTGCTTCAGCCAGACGGTGCGGCCTCGCTGAGCCTCAGATCCCTCACCTGGGACCTGCCGCGGGAACCCCAGTGAGCGCCAGACTCAGCAAAGATCTGAAGGTGCCATGGGGGCCGGGAGAGGACCACACGGGCAGATGACGCCTCCCAGTCCCACTCAGGCCTGACCTGTACTGTTCCAGGTCCCAGGACACCGGACAAGAGCAAAGGCCAAATTCTCCCGGGGCCGCCATCCCGAGCCTCAGCCATGACCTTCCATGCGGCCAAGTGGGGGACAGGCACATGTGCCCACGTCCTCTCGGGACAGGTAACGCCTGGGTGGCCCCCCCTTTCCTTCTATGGTGCAAACGGGGGTGTTGGCACACGTGCATTTTCCAAGCTCAGGCCTTAAGGGCGCAGGGCCACCTTGCGGCGTCTTGCAGGGACATGAACACCCTTCAGAATTAAGGAGTTTCTTGCAAGGCCAGGCGCTTAGTCGCAGTCTGCACACCTTCGACTCCGACCTCCCACCACAAGAGTATCCCCTTCCTTTCCAGGACGTTTAGGGACCCTTAGGGCCCAGGGACAGCGACATTCTCTCCCCCCTGCAGGGTGATCCAGCCCCAGCCCAGGCCACACGCACGCTTTCATGCCAGCGTGGCCCAGAAACTCCTTGTGTGGGGAGAAGCAATACTGTTCCACCCGGTCCAGCCACGCTCCAGCCCTGCTCCCAGAGCCCCCAGGCCAGCGCACAGGACCAGCGCAATCTCTCAGCAGCTGGCACTGGGGACACAGCTGGGAGGGCAGCCATCCCTTTACCTCGGGGATCTGGGGGCAGGTGGCCCAACACGGCAGCGCAGGCCTCACCCTGGAACACTGGAGGTGCCGCGGGAGGGGACCAGGAGCGCTATTAGCCCTGTTGGGGATGTGAGAACCAGGCTGCTCATCTGCCACCCACTCAGAGGTCACAGCCTGGCCTCCTCTCACAGACCAGGGCTTCACCCCCCTGATCCGTCCGAGTCACATGTACCAACTGATTTGACAGGGGCCGGGCTAGAAATTAATCAGCCGGGGTTAACCAATCTACACCGAGGCTTCCGCCCTCTCCCCCAACCCCGTTTACACCGCCAGCTCGGCCGCACGGGCACGAACGTCGTCACTGGCCAAAACAAAACCCTCAGAGAGGCCCGGCGGCAGGAGAGGTCCGATGTAGCGACAGGCACACCCTGACTCCGCGGCACCTCTCTCTCGCATTCCCCAAGCCGCCTCCCCGGTTCTTCCCAGGGGGCTTATGAAGAGTGGGACAAGCTCCAAGACGGCTCTGACACGAGCTGCAGCACAGTCACTGCGTGTGACAGCAGCCACCTGCCTGCAGAAGAGCCACAGCAGCACCGGGCTGCTGAATCCTCAGGACAAAGGGGCTGCAGTCAGAAGGGCTTCCCTGAGCTCCCAATTCAAAGCAAAGCCCAGGGATTCTGCCCTGAATTACTTGGAGTTGGTTGCCGAATGAACTGGAAGAAGCCTGGGGGAGCCACTGCCAACTGGGTCTTGAGCTAATGCTTTACTTTCTGGTGGGGCCCCTCCTTTGCAAAGCTGTCCCCACTTCCTTCCCGCACTCGGGAAGGACGGCCCAGCCGTATTCAGAGCAAAGCCTCCAGGGGCTCAGAAAGGAAATGACATAGCCAACCAGACTCAAGCCCTGCTGACTCTTCCAGAACCTTCCATGACAGCTCTAAGGGAGACTCAAAGAGCCTGACGGAGTTAACCCGGCTTTCCAGGGTAGGCAGCTCATCTTCCTCATCAGAGACAGCGCGGCCCCGGAAGAAGAGGCAGGTCATGCACTGTTTGTCCACGACACTCCCGGAATGTGCCAGCAGCTGCCCTAGTTGTCACGTTACTGTCATTGGCCCCTAGTGGAGCCAGCAGAACCGGGTTCTGGTGCAGGCTTATCTTGCCCTCAGGAAGCTCATTGCACTAAGCAGTAACACTCTGCAGCCAGGCCTCGGGGCACCTCCCAATCCCACCAGCGGGCTGGCCTTCACCTCAAGGGGAAGGGGCTTCGCACTGGCCAGGAAGTTGGCCTGGAAGAGTTACCACGTGCACGAGAGCAGGAAGCTACACATGGAATGGGTACCACCAGCCTCCTTGGCCAGAAGCAAGCCAGGGGAGGTGGGCATCAGATATCAGTGTTCTCAGAGGTAAAAATAACACCAAAGGTTTTTTTTAAAAAAAAAGCTCTCAGACCAGAGTTCCCACTGCGGCCCCAAGGGTTAAGGACGTGTCTCCATGAGGATACAGGTTCCACCCCTGGCCTCGCCCAGTGGGTGAAGGATCTGACATTGCCCTGAGCTGCGGTGTAGGTCGCAGATGCGTTGCTGTGGCTGTGGCGTAGGCTGGCAGCTGCAGCTCCAACTTATCCCCTACCTAGCCTGGGAACCTCCATATTCTACAGGTGCAGCCCTAAAAAGAAAAAAATATGCAAACAAACAAAGACTAAATAAGGGGACAAGATCAGGATGGATGAACATTAACAGAGGTCAAAGGGCAGCATTTGGACACCAAAACCAAGTTCCAGGCGCTCTCAGTGAATGGTCGCCAGCAGGCTGTCCTTCCCGCAAAGTCTGATGGGACCGGAGTTGTGCTCATTCACTCAACAAGTGCTCATCAAGTGATTACCTTGTGCCTGCAAGGGTGACGACAGGGCCATCACTTCCTCTGCCCAAGGGAGTACAAATTATTAACTGATGCATGAATGAAATAAAAGTGAAATAAAATAAAGCAAATAGGAGGCAGAGTGCACTTTAAAAGACAAATACCGCGATAACATACCCGGGCCTTGTAAAGTTTACGGAGTGGGTGCAAAGTCAGGTTGGAGTTTTCCTCTCCCACCCCCTGCTGGGTTCTCTTCCTGGGCAGATCACACCAATTATCAATAAATTCACAAAACATTTGCTGGAGCCATGAGGTTCATGAAGCACAAAGCCCGCCAAGTGCCCAGAAGGGGCACTCACACCCACTAGGCCCCAGCAGACAGGTCTGGCAAAGCCGCTCCCCAGGCTGCTTCTCAGCTCCTGGTCTGGCCTTGCCTGGCCACTGTGAGTGGCAGGAGGGTCTGAGTCTGGTCCAGGTGCCCAAGGGACAGTCCCTCTGAGCAATGCTGACCACACCCCTGAGTGAATGAGTGGCATTTCCTGAGCCCACAGGGGGTCCCCTTAAGCAGAGGGGTCTGTGCTGCTGTTGGAAATCAACAGAATAAAACAGTTTTTCCTCCAAACTCTCAGCAGCACCCGATTTTAAAGTTACCTGCCTTCTACAAAGAGGAAGAAATCAACTCCTGGAGAGAGGCGGCCAAGACACAATGTGGGTAAAGGTCTCTGTGCCATCCTGCTGTCATCCCGGCGGCTCTCCCCTGGGACTGCATGCGCCTCAGATGCCAAATGAATCTGCCCTACAGACAGTCCTGCTCGTGTGCACAAAACATGCACCCTACAAACAGCTAAGATCGGAAGCAACTTCACTGCCTAACAGTAAGGACAGGATAAACAGATGCCCAGATATCCATGCAAAGGACAAAATACAGCTTTTTAAGATGCCATATGGACTTTCTGCTGTAGCACAGTGGGTTAAGGATCTGACTGCAGTGGACTGGGCCGCTGTGGAGGTTTGATCTCTGGCCTGGTGCAGTGAGGTAAGGGTCCGGCGTTGCCACAGCTGCAACGTCCCTGGGAACTTCCAGGTGCTGCAGTTGCAGCAAAAAAAAAACAAAAACAAAAACCGACAACAACAACAACAATAAAAAAAAACTCACTCTGTACCAACAGGAAACCATCTTCCAGTCTAGTGTTAAGGGAAAAAGCAAAGACAGACCGTGGACAGAGTAAGCTCCTATTTGGGCAAGACAAAATACATGTAAAAATAATACAGAAGTCTCTGGAAGGGTACAAAAGAGATTTAGCGTCAGGGTCTTCAGGGAGAGGAAGTGGGTGGCTGAGAACGCTGGGAGAGGAGACTCTTTGAGGAAAAGCATTTTGCACGTTTTGAATTTTGGAGGTATGACCGATGCAAAAAATATGTAAATGTTTACAATAGAAATGACATATAGGCTTATATATGTTTGCACATGAATGGAATATCCCTGGGAAAATAAAAAAGAAAACAGCAACAAGAGCTCTTTTACAGAAAGGAGAGCTGTAGCAGGGACAAGGATAAGGGAAGAGTTATTTTTCACAGTTGAATTATTATTTTTTCTTTTTTGGCTGTACCCATGGCATATGCAAGTTCCCAGGCCAGGAACTGCCTAGGTCACAGCTGCAGCAATGCCAGATCCTTAACCCACCCAGCCACAGCGGGAACTCCTTTCACAGCTGAATTTGTACCAATTGCCTCTTCTTGAAAATTAATTTACACACACGCACCTGCACGTGCACATGCACTCACGTTGCCTGTAGTTCCCAAATGCACCATGCGGTTCCGTGTGTCCAGACCTTTGCTCGTGCTGGGCCCTGTGGCTAGAACTTGCTCCCTGCTTCTCCCTGCTCCTCCCTCTGCCTCCTCAGCCTCCGGCTGAGCTAACCACCCTCAGCTCTTAGCTCAGGTGTCTCCTCCTCCAGGAAGGCCTCACCCACACCACAGAGCACAAATCAAAGGAGCATGAAATGAACTGGCAGTGTGTCCGTCTCCTCCACGGACTGTGAGCTTTGGGAGGGCATGAACCCGACCACGGTCCCCAGTCCCAGGACCTGGCACGAAGAGCGGCTCAGGGAATGTGTGCTGAACCAAAGAAAAGGCACTCGCTACATTAAGTCAGGTCGTGACTCCACTGATGCCAAAGGCTATTGAACCCTCTCTTGCCGGTGGGGTTTCCCACAGCTATCAAAACCATGCTGCTGACACTAATTCGAAGCATTACACCTCCTGATCCTCAGAGGGGCTGGCCTCAAAGCTGTCTGGGTTCCACAGCATCGGAGCAAAAGCAGAACCTGCAGTCGGTGCAAAATCACTGCGGCTGAAAACACGCACCCCCTGGAAACGCACAGACTCCTCAGAGGCTCCTCGGGCGAGCAGGCAGCCGGCTCTTGGCACAGCCAATCCTGGAAAAACCTCAGCCCAGGGCCCTTCCCTAAGGTTTTGACTTCCAAGTTCTGCTTGTAGGGCAGGCACCTGGCTGCTCTCGGGGCTTGCTGGGAGGCGGCACTTCCAGCGTCCCGACCTCTGCTGCACCCCCCGCCCCGGGCTGGTGTCCCCCTGAGAACAAGGTCCCAGCAGCCTGTATGATGGGTGAAGAGGGTCAAGGGGCAGGATCATCCCAGAGATGTCAACTGTGCGTGTGACGCTGTGCTGCCAAACAAAGGCTAGCTTATGAGGGGCTTTTTTTCTTATTTTTCTTTTTACGGCCACGCCTGAGGCATATGGAGTTTCCCAGCTCGGGTCGAACTGGAGCTGCAGCTGCCGGCCGACACCACAGCCCCAGCAACACTGGACCCGAGCCACACCTGCGACCTACATCACAGCTTGTGGCAACGCCAGATCCTTAACCCACTGAGCGAGGCCAGGGATCGAACCCATCTCCTCATGGACACTGTGTCAGGTTCTTAACCTGCTGGGCCACAAAGGAAACTCCCTGAGGGGCTTTACCTCAACAGGCAAGTCCTATGCACACACAGTGCCCCTTATCCCATTGTTACTTCCTCACGTACCAGAGCCCCCATCCCAAGTCCCAAACCACGCCCCCCCCAGGCGGGGGCTGGCTGTGCAGGGGACTGCGGTTAGGGAGGCGGATGAAGCCAGCTAAGCTGACACAAACAGCCAGGTGTTCAAGCAGGTATGCCGCAAGCCACAGAGATGCCAGGATAGGACGCATGCTCCTGGAGAGGAGGGAGCCAAACCCCAGGTGGGGAGGTACGGATCTGAGGCGGTTCTGGAGGTGGCATGAGTCTTGGGCTCTACGAACAGACAGGAGTTCAACAGGCAGAGACAGGGCGAGAGCATCCCCGGAGGAGGCCAATCGGTGCTAATGAACACCCTGAGGTCCCTCCCCAGCCCCAGGGGGACGCAGCCCCTGCAGGCACATATCTGGCTGATGCCCATACCCTACACAAGGCCCTGAGGGGTGGGGGCTCTGCCACACAGGGCAGTCTCAGGCCGTGCTGGCTCCCCCACTCCCAGCCCAGGCCCTCGCTAGTTCTCGGGGGTCTGCCCCACGCCTCTCCTGCCCTCCCTTCTGCCTGCAGGACATCAGGTCAACACATTGAGCCATGGGGGGCACCGGCTGATGGTTTCCTCAGGGGATCCTGACAGAGCACCCCCAAACCTGCCCCTTTACGAACTGGCGGTGCAGAGGTGCACAGCCGCAAAGCAGCCATTTCTACCTCCAGGGGACCAAGAGCCCCGGCTCTGACCCGTGCAGCTACCCCAGGAGGCCAAGGGACAATGCAGGGATTATGAGCTCTCTTGGGAAGGGGAGTGGCCACGTCCACCCCCACATGAGAATGTCACGATCATCTCAGACTCCCGAGTCACAAACACGTGATCAAGGCATGTGCCGAGCACGCGCTCACCACGTGTTGGCGTGGCTATGAAAGCACAAAGGCACAAGGGCCAGTGTGCTTCAGCTGCGGGGGACTGGGCCTCGGGACGCAGAGGGCCGGGGGCAACCGGAACGGAGTCAGAAAAACAGCACAGAAACGCTTCATTTAAAGCCATGACTGCTTTATTGTCCCCCAGTTTTCGAGGAGCGGGTGTAGAAGGGGGGGACACTCCTTTACAAAACAAAACCGCAGGGATCACTGCAAAGCCAGGCAAAGCTGGTGACCGCCACCTCCACCCAGCTAGTCCATCTGCAGCTTAAGACACGAGTCAAGCGGTAATTTCAGATTCACTCTGGACAACCGAAAACCAAAAAAACGAGATCAAACCGATCTTTGCAGGGGGCCAACCACCACGGACGACTCTGATCCAGGAGGCCTCGGGCTGCCTCCGTCCGGACTCCGGTATGTCCCTTCCTGGCTCTGGGCCTCGGCCGCCCAAAGGTAACAGGGCTCCCTCACCTCCCGAAGCCCGAGCTGGGCCTCATCTGTTGGCAGGTGAAAGAGAGAAGGGATGAGGCAGCTGACTCTGGGCCTGGGTGGCACCCCAGTTCCCAGCACTTCATGGGGACATGGATCTGGGACACCTGAGCCAAAGGGCACTTCAGCCTCCGGCACTACCTGGCATGTCTTGGGAAGCATCCAGAGAGCAGGTGCACATGAAGGGCACACACACGGGTGCCCGGGAGGAAGCAGGGTTACCCAGCATCTCCCAGCCAGATGTTAGCTCAGCCCAGCCGGCGCCTTCCTCTGGTAAGAATGGGTGAAATAAACCTATCTAGGAAATCAAAGTTCAAAACTTAAAATCACCAGAGTTTCCATCACGGCGCAGGGGAAACGAATCCAACTGGGAACCTTGACGTTGCAGTTTCGATCCCTAGCCATTAACCGGGTAGCTCAGAAACACTAACTTCTCAGAGTTCCCGTCGTGGCTCAGTGGTTAACAACTCCGACTAGGAACCATGAGGTTTCGGGTTCGATCCCTGGCCTCGCTCAGTGGGTTAAGGATCTGTCGTTGCCATGAGCTGTGGTGGAGGTCGCAGCTATGGCTCGGACCCCACATGGCTGTGGCTCTAGGGTAGGCTGGCGGCTACAGCTCTGATTAGACCCCTAGCCTGGGAACCTCCATATGCTGCGGGAGTGGCCCTAGAAAAGGCAAAAAGACAGAAAGAAAAAAAAATTATTTCTCGAAGTTCTGGAGACAGGGAGGTCTAAGATCGTGGTGTCAACGGATTCGGAGTTGATGGCCTCTTCCGCACGGACGGTCTTCTTCTCCCCGTGTCCTCACACAGCGGAAGGGGCAAGGGCAGTAATTCCACTCATGAAGGCTCCAACTTCGTGACTCGGTCACCCCCCCAAAGGCCCTACCTCCTAACACCATCACTTTGGGCATAAGGTTTCAACCTACAAATTCGGGGGGTGGAGGGGGGATGCACTCAGTCCAGGGCAACTGGAAAACGATACCTCTCTGGACATCAGGTGACGTTTCCCAGAAGATAAGATGTAAAGCACAGAGAGACAATTAGAGGGGAGACCCGGCTCAAGGCAGGACAGGATTCAAGTCGCTGGCTGGGACCTGCAGCCTCACCGAGGTAAACCCGCTTCCACAACGAGGTTCTAGGGTGGTGGTTTTCAAAGCGTGGCCCTGGGACCAGCAGCAGCAGCCTCGCCTGGGAACTTGTTAGGAACTCAGAGTTTCACGCTCCACTTCGCGCTCCGTTCCACGCTGGCTGATCAGAGGCTCTGTGAGTGCAGTGCGCCAACCAGTGTTTTAAAAAGCCCTCCGGGTGATGCTGCTGCTCCCGAAGGTTTCAATACCCGTGTCTGAGTGGATTTGGGACCTAGAACCCTGATACCTGGGAGGACAATTTCGAAGCTGAAAAAAACGGGTCCATCAAGATCAAGTCTCTTGCAAAAGGCCAAGAGGTCAGAAAGGGGTGGAAGGCCTGGGCCCCATCCCCGGCACTTTAAGTGGGGATCTAAGGATGACGCAGTGCTCGTCCTTAAGGAGTTCCCAGCAGTCCCTGGGATGCGCTCAAGTCAGTCCCGGCATGGTCAGGGCCTCTGGGCCCCTTGTCAGGAGTCTTGGCCCAGCAGAACCCGAAGTGGGACAAAGCTCCAGGCAGGGAATGGCCTGGCTGGCAGGAGGGGGGAGCAGATGAGGATGGCACACTTCTGCTGCAGACCAGCGGGCAGAAGGGCTTTCAGGCAACGGGATTCAGGGCTCACACGTCTCAAATTCAGCAAACAATCCAGAATGATACTGAAAACCCCAAAAGTGACCATGTAGTGAAATGCGCGAGAATTAGACACAAAGAAGGTTGTTTGCAGAATATGTGTCCTGGGGGAGGGAAAAAAGGGTAGAACAACAAAGAAATGAAAGGGGTGATTGATATTAAATATTTAGAGGAACATGAGAAGAAAAACCCAATTCCTGAAAAAATATAAAATGCTACTTAGGGGCTCTTTTCTTTACTTTCATTTGCTTCATTGAGTCTCTGCTGAAAAGAATAAGCTCGTAGGCTCTCAGAGTGTGTTCTCATTTACCCTACAAAATTTTCCACTCCCTACCACCAGCAGAAGTTATCTACTTGATACGTGGCAGCAAGACTGCTTGTCAAGATAATTTAGAGATTAAATCTTTGTTTAAAAAAAAAAAAAAACCAAACACCTGCATCTGTTAAATTCATGGAAGCACTTTTAGACGAAGAAGGTTAAATCGGGTGAAGCACCTGAGTGACTTTAGGCGGGTCAAGGGGGACAAAAAGGGCCCCCAGGTCACTCAGCGTCACAAGGCAGCCAGAATGAACCCTGGGGTGGCGCTGGGCTGAGACTGGCTTCCCAGCGTCGCAGCCATATTTGCGGAGCTGAATGGTCCTCGGAGCTGAGTGACACGCCACCTGCCCCTGCTCTGAGCCCAGCTTCTCTCTCCCGGTTTCCCTGCAGGTGGAACAGATGCCGGAGGGAATGACCGTGAGCCCAGGCGCTTCCACCAGCAGCTGCCACCCGTCACTGCCTGCCTGGCACCATACAACCTGGACGGCCAGAGACCCTGCGTCTGTCCTCTGAATGTTCTGTCCGCCCCAGGGAGCTCAAACCCAAATGCCTTCCAGAACCAAGCAGGGAACATACACGAGAGAAGCTCGCCAGGTGGGACCGGCGATGCCCAGCAGAGAGCGTGCCCCATGCGGAGGACGCCAGCGCTGCGAGGTGTGTAGGGGGGAGGGCTCGGGATAGCCGCAAAGATCTTCTCCTATCGCAAGAAACACTGAAAATCTAAACTTTGTACAATCCCATTTTTTTGTCTTTTTAGCACCACACCCGCAGCATATGGAGGTTCCCAGGCTAGGGGTCGAACTGGAGCTGTAGCCGCCAGCCTACACCACAGCCACAGCAACGCAGGATCTGAGCCGCATCTGCGACCTACACCACAGCTCATGGCAATGTCGGATCCTTAACCCACTGAGCAAGGCCAGGGATGGAACCAGCATCCTCATGGATACTAGTCGGATTCTAAACCTGCTGAGCCACAACTGGGATGCCATACAATCCCATTTTTTAAATGTCATCAAGAAATGCAAAAACGCATGTAGCATCATGGCAGAAGGACCGTATCTGGCCCCCAGACCATAGTATACAACCTCTGGCCTAACAGACACTGACTTTCAAGCTCTGAAATCACCTAGACAACTGCATTTTCATCTTGGCCCGAAAAACCTGCGGATTTGCTTGTCTGAGCGCCCTACAGTCACGAATATCCATGTGCATCTCTCCTGGCTCGTTCTGAGTTAGCTGAGGGCCTAAAAAGGACTAGAAGCGCAGCCTGTCTGAAATCCTGAGCACATCAAGGCCATGCTCCAGCCCCAAACAGCAGAAGCCTGCCTTCCCAGGCACGTCCTCGGAGAAGCGGGTGAGCTGTGGCATTGTGGGGGCAGAGGAGGGCCTGGGGTCTGCCCTGCCCTCACCAGGAGAGCTCCCTTCAGGCCTCTCCCACGGTGTGGGGTTGGGAAAGGAACGTTTCCACACCAAATACTTTAAACAAATGCAAGTAAACCCCGCAGATGGAAGAGACGACTCTGGATCCCTGACGCCTACGGACGGCTGGCTTTGGTCAGGTCAACGTGAACAGAACAGCTGCTTCCTCAATCACAGCTCCTGCACAGAACACAGGATTCTGCTGTGATGACTCCTATGCAAGATAGAGACATGAGAGGGGGCTTTCCTGCCTTCTATTTGCAAAACAGCCCGGGACAAACGAAGACTTCTTGTACCATAACAACACTTTCAAAGGGAAAGCTCCATGAAGTAGGTTTTCTTAAATGTCAACCCACAGAGCAACCTACTTCTCTGCCCACAGGCTATGATAAAAATGCGAGTGGAGAGCCCATCCAGACGCCTAAGATTCCTCTCCCAAATGGCAGCATGGTGCATCATCGGGGATAACCCTGGGTACTGAGGAGAGATGGGCTTTGGGGCAGATGAACTGGGGTCCAGGCCAGGCTCTGGCCTGTCAGGACCCGAACTCTCCGGGATAAGCCTGGAGCTCAGTGCCTTCCTGCGGAGCGGGGCTAATGCTCCAACAGCCGGTTGAGGATGGGACCATCAGATGAAATACGGGCACAGGGCTCAGCACACTGCAAGGGCTCAACAAACACCAGCTCCCTCCGTGAAAAATGACTTCCACTGGAAGCTTATCTGGAGCAGGGTTATTTGGGGGCACGTGCAACTCCCCCCCCCTTTCTGGGTGTGGAGGGTCTGCCGCCATCCCAGCCCTCCACCAGCTGCAGAAGCGGACACAGGGGACCAGCCTGGGAAGGGCTGGCTGGAGGCAAGCAGACTGTCAGGGCGGGACGTGAGAGCACATCTGGGCTTCCAGGGCAATTCCTTCCCTTTTCAAAGCAAGAGGGGGTTAAAAAAAACCTCTCTGTGTGCATCCTCTTAACACCAACTTCCTCCTTACCAGGCACTTCTTTCATGCAACTCTTTTTTTTTTTTTTTTGGTCTTTTTAGGGCCACACCCACAGCATATAGAGGTTCCCAGGCCAGGGGTTGAACTGGAGCTACAGCTGCTGGCCCACACCACAGCCACAGCGACTCGCGATCCGAGCCTCCTCTGCGACCTACACCACAGCTCACGGCAACACCAGATCCTTAACCCACTGAGTGAGGCCAGGGATCGAACCTGTGTCCTCATGGATGCTAGTCAGCTTCCTTAACCACTGAGCCACAACAAGAACTCCTCATGCAACTCTTTTATGGCTAAATTCACTGAATTAAGCTGGTTTTCTCCTTCCTCACGCTCGCCCAAGGTCCTGAAGCTCCCTCCTCCTGCTAACTGGCTGCTCCACTTTAGAAATGCCTTCATCCTGATTGTAAAGGGAGCGGGCCCTTGGCTAAGTCAGGGAGAGTCGTGCGGACTGGACCCGAGTAAACCCAACACAGACAGGCCCAGCTGTTCCCAAGATCGGGAGTGGACCCGACTCCTGGCGAAGCGCAGCATCTCATTAACGCAGCTACCCCCGTCTGGACACCCGGCTCTTCCCCGAGCGCAGCCCCTCGGCACCCACCAACGAGGGGGAGACGGGGCCGGCCCTGAGCCATTTGAGGTCCGGTCCAAAGAGTATCCTCCACACCTCGAAAGGACTCCGCCCCCAATTAGCTTCCGAGGAGATTCCTATTCAGGGAACATCAGAACCAAGCAAGACAAGAGCGGCCGCCGAGCCCGGCCCCAAGCTGGTCAGCAGACGGCCTCGGTGTGGCGGCTGACGGCAGCCAAAGGAGAAGGCCCCGGGACCTCAGCTGGCCGAGGGGCCTGGAGCTCGCCTTCCTTCCTCCTGCTTCATGGGAGCCCTCACCCTGAATGAATAAAGTAGTTCCTTATCCGTGGCCCGTCCCAGCACGGGAGGCACAGTGGTGCAGCCTACAGGGTCCAGATGGTCCAGGGCCGAGCAGGCTCTGAAAACAGCAAAGTTTGGATTTCTGTGCATTTCCGCAGGGCCCAGCATGTGCACACACATGGGGGGGGGGGGGATGCAGGGGGCACTGGGCACTGCAGAGCTGATGTGGCCACTGGCCCAGGTGAGCCAGGAGCTGCGGAGAAAGGAGCTGGGCTGACTGGCTGGAGGGCGGCAGCGCTGAGGGGTCCTCAGGCAGCAACTGGTCCCTTGAGGTTGGGGACTGTGGCTTGCACAGTGCGGGTGGCTTGTCCACGGTCACACAGAAGGTCTGGGGGCAGCGTCTTCGCTCCAGGCCCAGGCTCCCTCTGTCACACTGCACATTCTCCATCACTTCCGAGCCAACGAACTCATCTTTGATTCTGGGGTTTGGGGCCAGGAAAGGCGGTGTCCTTTCTTGCACTGGAATGCCTCCTCTCCGAATTGGATTTTCCACACACAGTCTAGTGCCCTGAAAGAACATTCTGTGTTGCTAAGTTTCATATCTGCGCTGTGCTGCATGACAGTGAAAAGCCATGTAGCTCCTGAGCTCCTGGTGAATGGCAGTGCAAGCGGAGAAGTAAATTCTTAATCCTGTCTTGTTTTAAATTTAAATAATCATCATTGTGTCGATTATCCCTCCATAGAGCTGGGGGAAGTTTAAACAGTGACATGTGGGGAGTGGCTGTCATACTGGCCAGCGCAGGGCTGGAGTACAGAGCATCCTCAAGGAAAGGGGTCAGCCCATTTCTTCCCCAAAGGGCTGGGCAGTAAGGGTTTCAGGCTTGTGAACCATATGGTCTCTGCGACCACTGCTCAGCTTTGCTGGTGTAGCACAAAGGCAGCCACAGACACAGGTACAAAAATGGACGTGGCTATGTGCCAATAAAACTTTATTTACGGAAACAGGCCATGGGCCAGATGCGGCCTGGGGGCTTAGTTTACCAACCGCAATACAGAGTACAGAGCTGCCCACCAGCTGGACAACCTTGGACATCTTCATCTTATTAAACCTCAGCTTCTTAATCCCACTCCTGGGCATCTATCCAGAGAAAACCATGACTCGCAAAGACACATGTACTCCGATGTTCATTGCAGCACTATTTGCAATAGCCAAGACATGGAAACAACCTAAATGTCCATCGACAGAGGAGTGGATCCAGAAGATGTGGTCCATATACACAATGGAATATGACTCAGCCATTAAAAGGAATGAAATACTGGCATTTTTAGCAACATGGATGGACCTAGAAATTATCATGCTAAGTGAAGTCAGCCGTACAATGAGACACCAACATCCAATGCTTTCACTGACATGTGGAATCTGAAAAAAAGGACAGACTGAACTTCTTTGCAGAACAGATGCTGACTCACAGACTTTGAAAAGCTTATGGTTTCCAAAGGAGCCAGTTGGGGGGGTGGGGGGATGCGCTTGGGGTGTGGGATGGAAATGCTATAAAATTGGATTGGGATGATCACTGTACAACTATAAATGGAATAAATTCATTGAGTAATAAAAAGTAATAGTTATATACATCAAATGCATTATATTATACAGGAGATAAAAAAATAAAATAAAGTACAGGTTGGCAGGCCAAAAAAAACCCCAAAAAACAAAAAAAAAACTCAGCTTCCTCATCTCGAAAAAGGGGACAATCATAGCACCCACTTCTCAAGGTGGTTATAAGAATTAAGTGGGAATCCTGTGACACCCTCAACACAGGGCCCACACACAGTGGGCGTTTACAAAATACTTCCGGGAAAAAGCTCTAATTCAAAAAGATACATGCGCCCCAATGTCCCGAGCGGCACTGTTTATAACAGCCAAGACATGGGCAACCTAAACGTCCACTGACAGATGAATGGAGAAAGATGCGGTGTGTAAGTACAATGGAATATTACTCAGCCACAAAGAAGAATGAAATAATGCCATCTGTAACAACATGGATGGACTTAGAGATTATTATGTTAAGTAAAGTCAAAGAAAGGCAAATATTATATGCTATCGCTTATATGTGGCTTCTAAAATATAGTACGAATGAACTTACTTACAAAACAGAAACAGACGCACAGATATAGAAAAAACAAACTTATGGCTACCAAAGGGGCAAGACGGGGAAGGGGGGTGAGTTGGGAGTGTGAGACTAACAGAGGCACACTACTGTATATAAAACAGACACCCACAAGGTTTTCACTGGACAGGACAGGGAACTCTATTCAGTATCTTTTAAGAAACGACAATGGAAAAGAATTTTTTAAAAAGAAGAAGATATATATATATACATACATATATAAAACCAAATCACTTTGCTATACACCTGAAACTAACACAATACTGCAAACGGAAACTAACTATACTTCAACGAAAAAATTAAATGAAAATTTTATTTAACCTGTAATGTCAGGGGACTGGCAACTAGATAGGTACCGGGTGCCCTGACAGTGTCCTGCTGCTCCCCCCCCTCCCGGGAGGTGGAACACTATTAGCCTCAGTCTACAGAGAAGTGGCTGCTTCAAAGTCAAAGGCAATGAAGTGACAGGACTAGAACCCAGGGCTCTGTTTCCCAGCTCCTTGCCCTAATTGCTCTTCCTCTCGGGCTTTTCCAGTGGACATCAATCAGCCCTGCCCAAGCTTCTGCCGGGCTGGCATTTGAACCACTTTGTCTGGTAAGAGGCTTGAACCCTCTGCGAAGGAAATGGTTAAGAAAAACAAAGCCGATCTCCTGAAGGCCCCGTGATGTCGTGTTCTCCTGATTCCTGTTCTGTCCACTGTTCTGGAGCCCTTGTCACCCACCCTCGTGGAAGGCTGTTGGTCACCAGGACATCATGGGACACTCCGATACTCCGTGGCGGCCCCCCTTTACCGGGCAGGGTCGGGCGCTGCACGGCCGAGTGATGATGTGTCTGTCGCTCTTTGCAGCACTGCCGCCCACAAGTCCTCTGAAGCCAAGGACTGCTCCCTGGTGACGGGTCACAAAGAGATGCTTCTGCAGCTCCTTAGAGAGTCGCACAATCTCACGGGAGCAGGCCCAGCTCAAATGTGAACTGCATGCTGGCTTCCATCTTCCTCCAGGCTCCTCGGAGCAGAAGGGGGCGCCAAGGGCTTCTCCCCCATCTCACAGCAGGTCTGCGGGGACGTTCCTGAGCAGAGGAGAGGGCGCTCAGGCCCTCGGACATGCCGGCCGTGACCACCATGCTGGCTTTGTAGCAACCAGGTGGTTGAGCCAAAACAGCAGCAGAGGCCAAGTCTGAGATGGGCAGCCGGACGGGGCAGGGGGGCCGTAAACCCCTGGGCCCAGCCCTCTCCTTCAGCTACAGAGAAGGGCTGACAATCAGAGCCCTTGTCCCAGAGAGCACCCGAAGCCTGGCCAGGCCACTGACTGCCTTCCACGAGGGACTGCCTGGTCTCCCCACAGAGCCACCTGGAAATGGGGCAGAAGTGGCTGATCGGTCGCTCACGCGCACGCAGAACTGATCGGGCGTCTACACACAGGTTCAAAGCCAAGGAGGAGGTCCGCAGGCCAGGAGCTCCTCCGGCCAACACGAAGCAGATGCCCTGCTGGCTGCGGCTTTCCTTTCGCAGCTGAGCAGAGGGCCCTGTGCGGCGCCCCAGGGCAGAGACGTCCTGGAGCCTTTTCAGCAGCACTCAAGGATATGCCCGAACGTTATACAAGTTTAAAAAATTGATTAAAAAAAAAATTAGAATGATCCACCATACCCTCTTCAGGCAGCACCCTGGGCACTTGACAGGTTCGGGTCTTGGCCCCGCTCCTGGCAGCTGGCTCTTCCGCTGCCGTCTGCAGTTCACCTCGTGGCCTCTCTCGCCTCGGCCGGGCCTGAGCGCTCTTACTTTTCTTTCTCAACGGTAGGGGTGTTTGCTAAGCGCGCTGGGAATCTGATGGACAGGAGGCTGACCACCAAACTTAAGGCCACTCGCAGCTAACTTACTTCTCTCCGCAAGACCAGATGCCCGTGAGCAAAAACCGCAACGAGGCTCGGAAAAGACACCCCAAGCCAAGGTGAGCTGCTGAACTGCCGGTCCTCGTAGGCTCATTATGTTCCTTCATTCTCCTCCTCTGGGCCCGAGTCACATGCCACACGGCCAGTGGGGCCTGGAATCTGGGCTGGCATCTGAGGGTGTGGAGTCCACAGGAGCGCCAGGCGCCAGGCGTCAGGTGACCCCGGCAGAACATTCCCGAGTGTCTGTGTCAGCCACTCCCCCACCCCTGGAGAACACCAGCGGGAACACGCTACGACAGAGCCCAAAGGGCGCCCGAGCTCCTTCTGTAATCACACCAACACGGTTACTTTCTTTGCCTTTAAGGGGTTGGGAAGGTAGTTTTACACCGAATCAGGCTTTTCCAACTCGTGCAATGCCAAAAGGTTTTATTCGTTTTGATTTCCTTCGTTCCAGGACAGGCACAGGCAAGAAGCTTTGGAAGTTCTTGGGAATTCCAAGTGCCCCCCGCACCAAAGCAAGGGCTTCAACTAAAACACAGACCACTCCCCTCTGGCCAAGCAGATGGCACTTGGTGAAGAGTCCATGTGTTGGCGCCTGGTCTTGTGCCCTCCAAGGAGGTCACTCCAAGGTCAAAGGGATGGGGGCCCTGAGCAGTCTCCCCGCTGCCTCCTCCTCCTGCTTCCTCCCCGGCAGCCAGCTGGTGACCAACCAACCAACTGCCACCCCTCTGGCCTCGCCCTGCCCTGGGCAGCCGCCCCTCTCCTGGATCACTCTGTGGTCTCCCAGGTGTCTGCTCCAAGCCCCACTCAGCAATGCCACCCCGCAGGCACCGAGCCTTCCACAGTGCAAGCACCAGCATGTGGCTCCCGGCTCCCATCCCTCCGGGAATAAAGTCCGGCTCCGTCTGGCGCCCACCGCCACGCTGCCGGTTGGCACGCCTCCCACCCTGCAGCCAAGGTTCTTCTCCCCCGCGAGGCGGTCTTGAGAGCCCTCCTCTGCACACACCGCTCCCCGGTCTGGAACATCGCCTCCTCCCAGTTCTGCATCCGTCTAAACTCCTGCTCGTTCAGGACGCAGGCAGCCTTTCTCAGGCCTCCTCGATTTAAAGGACCCACCTGTGACCCCTCAGGACCCTGTGTACCCACACCTCCACAGCACTTAGTACACTGTTGCTGGTACCCGGCAGGACGCAAATAAACACAACTGCAGCTCGAGTGACCCAGACACAGGCCTACAAACTCCTCCAAGACAGGGATTCGGTTTACACATCTCTCAACTCCCCAGGGCCTGACCACACATAGTCACTGTGTGACACTGACTGAGCAGACCACCAGCACAGCGGAGTGTTCTGTGGTCACCACGGAATCAGTGACAAGTCTGAAGAGGACCAGAGGGCAAGGAAGATGAGTTCTGTCACCTCTGCCAGGACCAGAGGCAGCCCAGACGCCTCGCTTACCTCCCTCACACAGCCCCCCATCACCAGGCTTCGCGACATCCAGGAAGAAGGTCAGCGTCAAGGCCACCCAAGCCCAGCCACTGCTCTCTCTGGAGAGAGCTCGCCAGAGCCGGCCCCGACCAGCAGTGCCAGCTTCTGAGGGCAGGGTCTGCTGCTGCAGCATGGAGTCAAGGCACCCGCCCAGACCCCAGAGAATGATGAGTCTTCAGAGCCCAGATGGAGGGGTGCCCCCCAGAGGTGCCCAAAGTACAGCAGGCGACCTCTTAAGCCAAGACCGCCCACTCTGTTCACCCCACACGATGCCAGGCTGGGGCTGCCAAGGGGCAACACTCAGGAGACCATCAGGGACCACTGGCCGCACCAAGGGAGGCCGGCGCCTGCGGGGGAGGGAACGGCCCTTCCCGCCATCGTCCTAGTCGAGGACTCATTTCAGAAGCTGGGATGAGCTTGGATGAGCTCCTGCTCCTAGAGAAGCTGGCACCACGTTCAGGTGGCAAAGGGGTCCGGAGGCAGCAGACCCCGGGGGCCAGGCTGGGGGCAAGCGCCTCAACTGCGACCGTGTAACCTGTACCAAGGGGATGCTGGCCGCAGCGGTGAAAGGCAGCTCGGCAACTCGAAAGAAGGGGCCAAATGAAATAAGGCGGCGGCTGCAGAGAATCTGAAAAGAATCTCAAAGGCAGGAGGTGGACCTTCCTCTCGGTACAGATACAGGCGGGCGGCCACGGAGCTTTCCCAGGATTCCATCCACAGAAGGTGGTGAGAGCAGAGCCAGGATTCCGAGGCTCCATCGTGACACTACCTGGATTTAATTTTCTGTATTTAGGGCCAAATTAAATCACCTCTGGTAACCAGAGATTTTTGTTCCCTAAAGAGAAAGCATAAAAGATTTCCCTAGTTTTAACTCTGGTGAAGAGACACCCTGCACCCTAGACTGAGCCACATGCTTTCAGCTCTTCCTCTCCCCTCATCTCAAAACATCTGAGAGCGGGGACCGCTGCGTGAGGAAAGCTGCTCCAGCCGAACCCGTCCAGCCAAGCGCGGCTCAAGTTTGAGTCCCCTCTGCTCTGACCCTCATCCTGCTGCCCACTGGGGCCGTGAGGACAGTTGCCCTGCTCCTTCCCCTGGAGCTCCCAGCCCGCCATCTGTCCCCCCAACAGCACGGGCCTGCCACAGGCTGCACACCAACACCCTCTGGGCTTGAAGTGTCCCCAGCCATGGTCTCGCTCGGTGCCCCAAACCCACGGGCTGGGTGCCACAGTCCAGATGAGGGAACTGGGCGGGAGAGGCAGTCAACTGCCGAAGAGCAAACGGTTGACAGGGGTAGACTGGGATCCGAACCCAGGCGTTGGTTCCAGGGCTGAATGCCACCCTGGCTCTAAATGACACAGCCCTGGGTTTCACCTCCGCTCTGCCCAAAGGTCCTCTGTGCTTCGCTGGCATGCAGCCCACCCTGAACCGTCTGGCAGAACTTCTGCCCATCCAGTCCAGCTCATGTGGCCCGGTGGCACCCACCCCTCAGGAGGGGCTTCCCAGACAGGCGGGCTCTCGCATGATCCTCCTGCAACCCTCGGGAGGCAGGGCCAGCCAGACGAGAGGGCCCACAGCACGTTAGGTCCAGCGAGACAGCGGTCGTGGGCTGCAGCTTCCCCCCAACCCCAGGGGGACCCCACCATCTGACTGCTCTGGGAGAGGGGCTCCTGCATCCCAGCCCTCGTCTGCAGGCTCATCAGGACCACTGACACCCTGGCCCCCCGGGCCCCTCTCCTCACCTGGAGCGTGGAGGCGACCGGCCGAAGAGGACGCTGTCCCTCCAGCTCCAAACACGCAGGGAGGCTGTGCCCCGGCGGCAGCGGGAACCTCCCTCCACTCCCAGGCCCCTGGCCAAGGTGAATGCCAAAGCAAGGGGAATTCCAGGCGCAGTGCAGGCCTCTCCCAGCTGGGCCTTGTCCGTCAGGGCACCTTGGCCAGAGGGCAGCTGGGAAGGAGGGAGGCCTCCCCAGGGTGTGGGGCGGGCAGGCAGCGCCAGAGGCCGCAGGAGCTGCCTGTCTACGCGGGACTCCAACTGTCCAAGTGTCCAACTGCTGGGACACAGAGAGGCCCAGGGAGGCCCTGCTCTCCAGGATCCCACCGCAGCCCCACCCCCCGCAGGCTCTGCCACCCAAGACCCTCCTAGAAGTAGCAGCCTGGTAGCCCGTCATTGCCAGGGACCACCCCCTGGGCGATGCCCCCTGCTTTCAGCACGAGCCACACATCCACGGCACGGGGGCAGCCCCTGGACGCAGAGTAAGCTCAGTGCGGGGGTAAGAACACAGGCCTGAGGCCCTCTGCAAAGAGTGGACGCCCCCTGCCCCCCCCACCCCCACCCTCGGGGAAGCGTTTCTCTGAGCATCAGTGTTTTCAGCCATAGATGGAGCTAGAGCCTCGGCCACGGACTGTGCTGAGGATTAAGTGGGCTAATGAAGCAAAGTGGCAGCTCCACGAGGACCCCCCCGCAGGAGCCCAATCAGTGTCTGGAAACGGATGCGGAGTAATGATCCCCCTCCCCATCTCATCAGGCCCCGACCCAACTCCTGGCCAAGGAGAAAGAGCACTTATTCACCACCACCACCAGCGCGCAGGAGACAAACCTCTGCCAAGGTGACCAAAGCCCTCTTCATCAAGCTCAGGGTTTCAGGGCTTTCCGTCAGGACTCAGTGTCCCTGGCTGCGGGATGACACTCTCAGTGGGCTGTAGGATGCTTGCTGTGCACATATCAGGGGAGCAAGTAAAGACTGGGACGCACCGGCCAAGTCCACCAAGAGCGATGATGGCACGTTCCACCAGCCTAAAGAACTCTGAACCGTGACCTTGCTGCCTGTGGGTCTGTGCTGCAGCTCGCGGTCTGCAAGCGAGACTGTGTCTCAAAGTCTCAAAGGACAGAGGGCGGCCCTCAAGCAGGGGACCCGGGAGAAACGTAGGTTCAGGTCCCTCCGTGCACTGGCCATGTGACCTTGGGGCCGTCACTGCATCTCTCTTGGTGGGATTTCCCTTCTGTAGGATGACATCAGCAGGCCACGGAAGCTCTCGCTCTCCTCGGCCAACCCCGGATCATCCTAAACACAATTCTATGACATGTAATCAGTCCCAAGTATGTAAGAAGACGGGTTCCCAGCCGTCAGGTCCAGCCAGGTGGCCGACAGTATGACACTCACTGCAAACTAAGGAGAAAAGGACCAACGACACACTGAAAATCACCAAGATGCACCCTGGACCCAAACTGCATCTTCCCTCCTTTGAGCCCCAGGGGGATACCATGTGCCAAGCCTTCAGCAGGAACAAGACACTGGAAAGACCAACGGGAGCAGGAGGGTGGCGGTGCAGGGCACGCAGGACAACCACCCTGAGACAACAGACTGAACAAAAACCTGCCCTCTTCCTTCCAGAAAGAAGGTGGCTCAGAGGGGCTGTACTGGTTCCTGTGCAGGGAGGCGCACCCAAGACCCGGCAGAAACAGGAACTACCTGGCTGATGCCTGCAGCAGGCACTTTGCCCAGGGGTGGGTACATTTCAGATTCTCCCTCACAGAGACCCAGCAGCAGGCTGCGGAAAATTTCAACAGGTTTATTCCACTCCTCCACAGGCAGGTCCCTAACCCCCTGGGAAGGGGAGCGAGGCAGAGGCAGGGTTCATCCCGGCTCTCATTCTCAATC
Organism: Phacochoerus africanus; assembly: GCF_016906955.1. Lineage (NCBI taxonomy): Eukaryota > Metazoa > Chordata > Mammalia > Artiodactyla > Suidae > Phacochoerus > Phacochoerus africanus. The sequence continues at coordinate 134,445,387 of NC_062558.1, forward strand.
TTCAACGCACAACAGAAGCAACTCAAAATACTTTAAAATACCAGCACGGAGTGGTACGCCTTCTCTCCAAGATTCTGACGTCACCGGTCCTGGATCCGGTCTGGGCATCCAGATTGGTAAACCTCCCCAGGTGATTCTAATGTGCAGCCAAGGTCAAAGACCACGGCCGTCCATTCTAAAACCTCGGGGTCGAGGTCGCAGGCCTCTCCCACAAACGCTTCAGGAGCAGAAAGGCCAGCAGACCGAGCCGGGCGGCCCTTGCTGGAGACCAGCACCCTCACCCCAACCCCGCCCAACCCGCCATCAACCTGCAAAGGGCCATCTGTCTGGGACAGAATGCAGGGCCTCTGCCCAGCCCTGGCTGGGGCATACCAAGTGCCCACACGCTGGAGAAGGCACAATTGTGTTCCGTTATTTGATCACCTGAGGCATGTAAACAAAACATGACATTATACGAACCTGGGGGGGGGGGCAAGCACCCCAAGATGATTTCCTCTGGGACATCCGAATTACTAATGAAAATTTTTAAAATGCTGGAAACCCTTTTAACAATCTCTTTAATGGCTCTGAATAATGGGTGATGCTTCTAGTGGGCGGCCAGATTGGTCCCTGCTTCCCCCAGAAGGTCACTGGGAAAGATTGTATTTTCTTGTGAATCTGTCTTTTGTCAGAAGGAAGCAAAACATTTCAGTCTTCCCATCTGAGGCACCGCCTCTGATCCTATGGTAGATACAGAATCCAATCACTCCTTTAAAGAAAAAAAAAAAAAAAAGTGGGGGTGCTATGGAAAGGGAGGGCAAGAGAAAGAGGCAGTTACAACGTCTACGTGTTCCCATGGTGTTAACAGACTAAACAAAATTTGTGTTTTGAGATAAAACAGAACCCTGTACCTCCACCTCCTGAACACACCAACCAACAGCGTGGTGTATGGAGAGCAGGCAGACTCTGCAGCCAGACACACCAGAGGAGAGCCACCAGATGCTTGGCCTTCCAGCTGTGTGGCCCTGGGCCAGTTACTTGGCCTCTCTGAGCCTGTGTCTTCGGCTCTAACTGCAGGACGGCTTTGAGAATTAGAGGGAACATCTGCAAAGCCCCTGGCCAAGGGTGAGCTTTCAACCACCACTGGGTCCTGCTGTTGTCCTTTGAATAATCCACACCCACCTGGGCTCAATGCCGCTGCACCCTCTTTGTGGGCCTGCATCCTGGGCTCTTGGGAACCATATTACACCAGTACAGGGGGGAGAAGCTGGTTCTTTGTTTCATGGGAGAGCGAACAGAGCCAGAGCAGCCAGGAGTTGGCCTGCTCCTGCGTCCTGGGATCAAATGCGCTGTTTACCGACCGCCCACTGCTTTCAACTCCTGAGAGGGGCCAGTGCAAAAAGTCCCTCCGGGGACTCCGGATGCCTAAGGGGTGCTGTTGTTTCCGTGACAGTCCTGCACAGTCTGGCCGGGCGGCCCCCATCCCCCCCAAGGCAGCTTCCCGAGCAGCCCCCATGGCAGGAGAAGAGAACGGTAAAGAAGCGGGGTGCCTGTCACACTTCTCCGTAACCCCTGACGTGATGTGAAATTCTACAAGGTAGACCCTTTGAAATGCAAAATCTTCCAGAGTCCTTCAACTGTGTTTTTATTTTCTCGGGTTCCTAAGGCTGCTTTCAGACCCACCCATCAGCATTTCCCCTCTCAATCAACCCACACTTCACAAAAAAAGGAAGAAGAAGAAGAAGAAGAAGATGGAAAAGGAGGAGGAGGAGGAGGAGGAGGAGGAGGCAGCTGCAGCAAAGACGTCTCTGTTTTTTGCAAAAGCTCAAGTATCTCCAGTTGCTGTGAGGGGAAAAAAAAAAATAAAAAGGCCTGTCCTCCGCTTCAGCCTCCCTACATCCCTCCTCCAAGACAGCCTGAAGCCAAGTTTCCTCTGGAAGATTTCCTCCCATCCTAACCAGCGCGGCACCAGCTCTGCTGCTGCTCAGGATCTCGGAGGACTTGGTGAAGACCAGAATCTGGGGGGGCCCCCCCGTGACCAAAGTTCGGGAGGGCGAGGACCGGCACCACCAAAACCACAACCCGCAATTTTCGAGGCCCAAACCTTGATCCCAAACTGCGGGCACAGGAGGTTTGGATTAAACATCAAACAAGAAGTTACCTTAAAACAAAGTTGTTTGGCAAAGAAAATTACTTCACCATAAGAAGAACCCTGGGGAACGGTAAATTGCTTTTGAATATAGACTTTGCAGTGGCGCGGGTCATTCATCATGGTAATGTAAACTGCGCTAAAACAAAAAATTTTCTGAGCAAGTCTCCGGGCACATCAGCATATCTAAGCCGCTGGGTTTGTTTCCAAAGTTCACATCCCGGCACGCAATGAAACTGCTGTTAATGGGGTCAGCTATTACAGTGCAGTCCCCGACCTTGGGCCATAATAAAGGTGACTCAGCCGTGTAGAAAGAACCCTCATAAAGTTCGGCAGGAAACAAACATAGAAATTAATCACAGAAAGAGAGTCAATGATTTTGGAAAGTTTATTCATTGGGCAAGTTTAAACAACAACTCTCCCTGGACGATGAGACATCTCGGAGAGGGGTGGAGGGAAACCAGTCAGCATTCCCCACGGCACCCAAGTCCCTTTGTAGGGCACAGGGCGGGATGGCAGCTGGACCAGGCGAGCAGAGTGGAGCCCGGCAGAGTTAAGCTGCGCTGAGCCCCGCCAGACCCGGCCATGTGCTTCGTGTTGGCAACAAACCGGTCCTTTCAAGAGAGGAAGAGGCTGACAAAAAGGACAGCTGCAGCAAAGCAAGAGGCTGAGAGGCAAAAACCTCGAAAAAAGCCCTGGGTTTGGGATTCTCTCAAGTCAAAAAAAAAAAAAAAAAATCACCTCCGGGGTTTGCAAGGGCTAGTTAATCTATTAAAGTGTCCCCCTTGCTGGATCAATTAAAGAGAACCCCGGCACATCTGGTTTCCATCTAAAACCGAAACCTGTATTATCAGCATATTACATAACAAATTATGCCTGCAGGTTTCTTTTATTACACATCAGAGAGGTGTGTATAGTGATGGTAATGATGGGGGCTGTGCTGATGTATTTGCTTATTTCAGTCTTTTTTTTTTTCTTTTTTTTTAAGGGCAAGAACAAAGTTTTCCACACAGCACGCAATTCAAAAAAGTCGCACTGCCTGCATGAAACATCCACAGTGGGCCCAGGCTCCGTCTTGAGGGCCCACAGCATCAAGCAGTGGGTAAGGGCGTGCTTTTTTAAAGAGCAAGGCAAAGATACACCAAATTGCTCCGAGGCGTCCTCTGCTGCCAGCTCCGGGATTTTACACAAGGCTTCCTCCTCTCCAGCCTCCTGCAGGGGAGGAGAGCTGGCTGGCCTTTCCTGAGCTTCCATCATGGGTCAGGCGCCTGCTCCCTGAACCCACCTAAGGGACACCCAACCCACTAGGTTCCTAGAGCACAAGGGGGATGGAGAGGCAGGCAAGACTGGAGGAATCAACAGGAGAATGAAGACTCAAAGGAATGGAGAGAAAGAGCCTAAGAACTAACTACAGGACTTCCCATAATATGCCATTTAACTGTAGCCACCACGTTTACAATAAGGTATCGCCAAGCTTTTCCTCAAAGAATTTTATGAACTTCTAAAATGCTACTACATGCAACATACCCGAAGTTGAAAAGAGAGGAAAGAAACTGACTGAAAACATCATCAATCAAAACAGTGGAATGCTCTACTTGTTCTGCCAGCCTTAGGACGTTCAAGTCCACTTCTTCAGCAACTACACTGCTGGCTTTTATTTAAAAACTTGTCTTTGATGTTTAAATGACTGCACAGCAACATCACCTTCTCATGGGAAAAGAAGTCCTTGAGCAAAATTACTGTTGTTCTCTGGAGGGGCATTTGGGAGGAAGACACAGACCTGCCCCGTGGCTCTCCTTCACTTTCTGGACTGGAGCAGCACCCTGGGAGCTGGATCAGCAGGTTCCTAGGTCTGCAGCATGGCTGGCAGCGTCCAAGTACTGACACCGGGTCAAGGGCTACCCATCCTGAATTCAAGACCCAAACTTTCTCCCACTAATGCAGGCCTACCAACTAGGGCAGATGGCTGGGTTTTTGTTTATCTAGTTATCCTTATCACAGCTAAGGAAAAAGGGGAAAGAAAAGCAAGAAACCCCTACAGATCTGCAATTCTGTATCAGAACTGTAACTGAGACAAGTTACTGTTAAGTAGATAAATTAAAATGAAACCAAAACCTGGCCAAGTCAGGAACAGTGAGTTTCACCCAGTCTACTAATTCCATTCCTTCCCAAGTCCCCAAACCTGGTGGCATCTTTTAACCTAGAGTCCAGGATCTTGAGCAAGAAGGGATTCCTCTTCCAGCCAGTGGGAACTGCTGGGAACACATATGCTAGTATGTCATTTGGAAGTCTGCTAATATGTTGTAAGCAGCACAAGACGCTTGCCTGGCTTCCCAGGCCAATAAACAATGCCGTTCCAACTCCTGCGGCAGTCAATAGAAAACAGTCCCTTGTCTCCACCATCCAACAATTCAACAAACATTTGTTCCTGTTGAACAACCGTCAGCCTGACTCCATCTGCACCCGCTCCAGCAAGGCGAGCGTGGTGGTGGTGGTGGTGGTGGTGGTGACGGCGGCAGCGGCATCGGCGGCGGCAGCGGCACAAATGCCCTACCCAGGGTCCCGGGCCCGGAATGCAGCCCACCGCGGGGGCCACTTGCCCAACACTACCGAGTCCGGAGACTGTAACGTATGGAAGTCTCGGAGTGTGGCCTATAGGAGGCAGAATCCCATTCATCAATTGCTGCAAAGAGCTGTTCTTTGTTCACCATCGTACGAAGTACAGTACGTGTTAATGAACCCCGGCGGTCAGACAGAGGGAGCCTGCCTCAGGGGGCGTCGGGGGGCGAGGGACTCGAGCAAGTCGGCTCTGGAGACTCGCCGGTGCTCTGCCGCCCCGTCCCGAGCCACCAGCATTGTTCCCCAAGTCTGCGGGCGGGGGTGGGGAACTGGGGGGTACCCCAGAAGCCACTTGGGGCAATGCAAACCGAGGGCCCTTCCCGGACTCTGGGCGTCCTCGCCTCCTTCGTCCCCGCCCCATCAAGAGAAAGCCCGAGCGGAGAAACCGACTCCCACGGGCTTGCAAATCAAGGGCTGACAAAAATGTGACTCGACCAGTGTGCCCGTGCCGGACGGCCCTTCTCGCCATGTGCAAAAGCCACGCCGCCGGCGCACGGCCGCCCCCCGCCCCGCAAATCCCGCAAGTCCCCGCCGAGGCCACCCCGGGGGCTTCCCTCGCCCAGGACAGATTGCCCTCTCACCCCCAACGGGACCGCCCCGGCTGATCCAGAAGCCGCAGAGCCGGCCGCTGAGGGTCCGCATCCCTGGGGTGGCGGACGCAAACTTCCGCGAACAAAAGAGTTGTCTGCAAAGGATGCGGGAACTTCGAGGCGAGCGGGGACGCCTGTGTCCCGGGGCTCGGCGCCTCCGCCACTGCCGCGAGCCAGGGCTCAAGTTGAGACGCAGAGAGGAGGACACCCCCGGGCACAGCAGTCCCCGCGCCAGCCCCGGGAAGCGCAGACTTTTCCGCAGGGGCCGGGCTGGCTCGTTCCCCTGGCTGCGCTCTGACAAGTCTCACGCATGCACCAGCGGCGACTCGGCGCCCCAAGGAACCACCCGCCCCAACGCGAAGCAAGGCGGAAAAAAAAGGAAATCGGCAAGATAAAAATAAAAATAAAAGGGCAAGCCGAGCACACACGCGAGCTGGGCTCCCTCCAGCTGGCTGCCGGGGCGCACACGACAGGGACCTCCGCTCAGGACCGGCCCCCTCGGTCGCCACCGCCGCCGCCCGGCCCCGGGTCGCTTACTGTGCGCGGCAGGGCGCTCCGGGCGCGGGCCCCGCGCCGTCGCCGCCGGCGCTCGCCAAGTCGTCCGGGCTGCCCGCCGCGCGTCCGCCGCGCGCACGCTCTCCTGCCGGCGCCGAGCGCTTTGTACCGAGCGGCTCCCAGGGAGGAGGAAATCGACTTGTCACTTCCTGAACTGTTTGCAACTCGTCCCTTTAACCGGCCCCGGCCAGGCCGCCCGCGCCCGCCGCGCCCGCCGCCGCCGCGGGGCCGCCCGACCGCGGCTGCGTGTAGCTGGGTCCGGCGCTCTGCGGGCGGCGTCGCGGGCCCGGGCGCTCGGCGCGGCGGCGGCGGCGGCGGCGGCGGCGTGCAGGAGCCGGGCGGCGTGCGGCGGCGGCGGCGGCGGCGGCGGCGGCAGGCGAGTGTGCAGTGCGCGCAGCCGCCGGTGGGCGGGGAGTGGGGGGGCCGCGGCGCGCCGCCGGCAGGGCTAGAGGGCGTCCTGCGAGCCGAGCCGCGCGCCGAGCTCGCGCCTGCGAGGCCCGGGAACGCGGGAAGTAGCCCCGGGTCCCGGGCCCCGGGCGCGGCGCTGCCGCCGCCGCCGCCGCCGCCGCGACTGCCCGGGCGGAGAGCCAGAGACCCCGCGGCCGTCTCCCCCCGCCCCCCTGCACGAGCCGGGATGAAAACCCCGGGCCGCGTGGACTTCAGACGTCCAGCTTCCGGGTTGTTGGGGTTTTGAGGTTTTAAAGAAACGACCATTTCAGCGGCGTGCTGGGCGGCAAGGGAGGGGGGGGAGCGTGTTAGTGTTGTCACACTTTGGGAAAATAAAGCGCTACTTTCCTAACTCGGGGCGCTGATTGCAATAAAGGAATGTGTACTTCAGAAGCCACATCCAAAATATATGCAACTGGTGAAGGAAGGATTTGTGGTTGCTAAGCAGAAGCAGAGCATGTTTAGTTCTGTAACTTAGGATGTTGACTTAAGTTCAGGAATGTAACCCTGATAGAATAAGCAGAGTATTTTCATTGTGCTGCTCACCTGGGGGAGGGGGATTGTTTTCCTTGTGAAGTGAAGCCCTAGATTTCCCATTACTCCTTCCTACTACTGGTGTATGTTATTTTATTGACCTTGTATCCAAAAGGAGATTTTTTTTTTTTTTTGAAGAGAAGGTTTTTAAAAAGAACTCCCTATGCCTGTTTTGTGTTCTCCTTTGCCAAAAAAACAAAACACCTCATTACTTTACATGGATTGTGTCTGCGCCATTTGAATGGTCCTATTCATAAATCAGGAAACTTTTTCTGTGGCTTCTAGGAACATTTAATTGGTTTTAATCCAATGTTTCAATCCCGGTATCAAACATAAATGAACAATTAACTTCTTGAGCGTGTGCGCACTTGGGAAACTATTATATTTCATGGCTATTACTAAAATATTTCAGTTTCTCATCACACTGGACCCATTCTTCTTCAGGAAGCCACAAGCTAACATCTCCTTTCACACTAACTACATACAGCTCACTCCAGTGACTTCTGTTCTAAGATCCGGATGGACAACACTACAAGAGCGTAAGTATTCATTCTAGTTGATGACGTGGGACATGATCAGTTCATCCTAAGACAGCCAAAGCGAGCTAATGTGCAGACAACTAAGGTACCAATATCCTTTACCCATAAACACTGCTTTTAGAAAATGTATCAAGGGCCAATGTTGAAAGAAGCAAGAACCAAGTCCTCCTAGATGGAACAAAGAAAGGCCTAAGGGATCATTCGAGAATGCTGCTACATTCCCCCCGTGCCATCGCATCACAGTGGCACCTCAGCCTCTGAGAGCTTTAAGGATATAGTTTAATTTACTTTTTATTAGGAGGCCTAGAGTGACTCCTGCTGGCAAACATTCAGTTTATTCCTGCAATTACTAGTTCATCAGGTCAACTTAAAAAACAAACTTCACAGGTCCCAAGCCTGGAAACAATTATTGCAACCATTATTCTTGTTGCTTTCAGGGTGATTTTAGTCTCACAAAACTCCAAGGATTGTGGTTATGGCAAGCTCCTTTGCTGTAACACCTCCTTTCCAACCTAAAGCAGCCTGTTTTTCTGGTTCTGAGGCTTTCTTGAAAGTGTACAAACTAAAATATCTGTTTCAAGAGTAGCTGAATAGCTATTTCTCATTTGAATGTTGAAAGGCTAAATATATACATGAAGGCCTGTGTCACTAACCTTCCATACTGTGGGCACCTTCCCACGTTATGTATTAAATAAAGTCCCATTTTTTCCCCTGCTTTTTAGGGCTATACTACATAGTTCTTTATTATAAAAAGCCCAAACCCAAAGGCTGAATATTACAGTTGCTCAATTCCGAAGAGTAAAATATAAACTCAGTCAAACTCTGGATTTAAAACGATGTAAAGTACAATCAGGAGAACTTTTGTTTCACCCTAAAAGGTCAAAAACCAAATCAAAACCAGATTTAGAGCACAATCAGACACCTAAATGCAAAATCATAGGTCAATTTGGGAATAAATCCATAAATAATCTAAAAGTAATTACCTATAACTTTTCCATTATCCTCAACCAATATTAGTCTGGTTAAGCCACAGAACACCCTGGGAAGTATAAACTGTAGGGGTTACATACCGTCTCACTCCAAGACCGCTACATGAAACCCAGGGAGAAAACAGCAATACTGGCATTCCTGGCTCCCCTCAAAGCAGAACTACCAAATGAAGGAATGCCCGTGTGCACGGTATGCACCATGTGTCCCTTCAGCACTGCCTGGCATATATAAACTGAGTATCATTCTATACTAGCCAGTTTCCCCATGCCAAATTTAAAGCTCTTAAGCAACAGGAGACAATAAGGGTGTATTTTCTTAAGAAAAGGGTGTAACCAACTACAACCTGTATCAACAAGCTAATAAAAATATTCACCTAAGCACTTCTGTGCAGAGGAGGTAAAGACTGGGGTTTGATATGCACTAAGAAATGTCCTTGGGAGTCCCCATTGTGGCTCAGTGGTAATGAACCCAACTAGTATCCAGGAGCATGCAGGGTCTATCCCTGGCCTCGCTCAGTGGGTTAAGGATCCAGCATTGCCATGAGCTATGGTGTAGGTTACATTCTCGGCTCGGACCCCATGCTGCTATGGCTGTGACACAGCTGCAGCTCTGATACAACCCCTAGCCTGGGAACTCCCGTGCACTGCAGGTGCAGCCCTAAAAAAAAGAAGAAAAAAAAAAGTCCCTGGTCGTTAGCGGGTGTTTTATTTTCGTGCCTTTATTTTTTTTATTTATGTTTTTGGCCACACCCAAGGCACATGGAAGTTTCTGGCTAGGGATCAAATCTGAGCCACAACTGCAACTTACGCCACAGCTGCGGCAACGCCATATCCTTAACCTGCTGCACCATAGTGGGAATTCCTATTTTTTGTGCCTTTGGAATCAGATAAACATGATGTTCAAACAACAAGGAGCTAAATTTTGAAGTTTGAACAAGTATCAGTCAATACTATTCAGTTTTTCCCATCAAATCTATCTGTACCTATGATGGTAAATAGAGTTCAGCACTAAAAAATGGTAAACTGGTTTGTTTCTGAGAATAATATTCTTTTCAGACCAACGATGTGAGTGAAACAAACATCAAACGTGTTCTCAATTGGCCCTAACAGCAGTATGCAGATGCATGTGTATTAACCCCACTATTCAGCTCCCAAAAGCCACTGCCTCTTTGTCACAACTGCCGTATTAAAAGCCAGTCATTCACATTTCACACTGTCCTTTCTACATCTGAAAAGATCTTTTTAAAGCAGAACCTTTTAAAATTGCTCATAATAGATGCTGGGAAGACATATCACCTGAAGCATTTTCAAAGAGACTGCCTATTGAAAACAAGTTAGCAAGATATACTTCTTCAAAAACTATGCGAGGGTTTTGGTTATAGATGCAAGCCAAAAAATCTGAACCTACCATGAGGGCCATTTTCTTATGCAGATCTTATTGAGAAAACTAAGTTCTATAATTGTTTTCCCACAGCTATGATCCAGCTATAACTAACAGCCCTACCTACATAAGCATGTTATGACATACTAATCCTTCCGACCTTTCCTTTCTGTTGTTTTTTTTTTTAATGTTCTGTCCTGAAACCTTTCCACCGATGAAAATGAGTCAGCGCTCTGGCTGGAATCTCATATAGATCTACATACACAGACACAGAAATCTTTCTCCCATAGACACACACCTTTTAAAAGAGGTACTCTGGATCCTGAAGACAGTTATTTTTTGATTCAAGAGCTAAGTAAAATGAATTTATTTTCACTGAAAAATAAGCAAAGCAGTGAATTTAATGATACCAATCTAACTCCTTTGAGTCAAAGTGAGAGTTGAAAGCAGCTTGAAGGGGACGCCTATTGAAATGAGCGCATGTGGATCTGCACAGCTTTGTAACCGAACGTCTAGCACCATTGAGGTAAGAAGCATGCCAGCTGGGACCGCATTGTGCACCACAAAGTGTGGGTTGTAAGCCTGAGTCCTGAGCACAAACCCTGGTTTCCAAGTTGGCAGGTGCTGAAAACACAGCAAATGTCACGCTTGCAACTCATTGGGTAGAAGGGCTCTGCGTAAAGTAATGCGAAAAAGAACAGAGCAACAGTTAAAACTTATTTCAATCTGCTAATGCTTTTTCTGTGCGAAGTTAATGGTAGCTACTGGTGTTATGAGCTAAAAGAAAACTCAAGCATGAAAAGCAGACACTGAAAAGTGTATACATGGTATATATGCAAAAAGAAATGTAATGAAGTATATCTACATTCAAAGTTAGCGACATGCAAAACTTACCAAACCTATTTGGAATATTTTAATACTAAGATTTAAAAGCATAATCAATTCTTAGCCTTAGCCTGATCTATTTATGATCTTAGCTGAAGGAGACTCTAACTAGTATCACTGTAACCCATAACCCAGTCTGCCTCAGTTACGCCACCAAAAACACAGCTAAAACAAGTGGCACTATTTTCACATTACCATACATTGAATTTTATCTAGAAAATATTTCAACAGCACACCCAGACAAAATGTTTATGTTATTTTCAAGCGGAAACTATCTCATTTTTTTCTTAAATATTCTTTAGTGAAATTCAGATTTAGTATTTGAAACATGAGCCCCAAATTTAATTTTGCTATCAACTATCTGCCATACAAGTCACTGCCTCGAGAAAAATCGATTTTTAACTCCTCTCTAGTGATATGCTCAAAGCTACCGCCATCCTGCCTATTACCCACAAAAATGAAAATGAGTGAATTTCATTTTCATTAAGTACAGGGAAACTGAAACTAGACACAGTTGGTGATTTCACAGAACTGAAGTAGCCAATCCGAAGACTGAATCCTCTGGAGCCACAATGTCAAGAAGACCAAACTAGTCTCTGGCTCTGGCGGTGGAGCCTCCCGGGGAGCAGCAGGAAAAGCAGGTTGCTTGTGTGTTATTACATCGCTCTCCTCGGCACCCTGGTCATCTTCTACGTTAACCAAAAGCAAGGATGTTTTATCAGACCCGTTTCTCTTTGTAAGAGGGACCAGCCTGGCCTATTTTGTCCTAGCATCCTGCAGCGGACCTGAAACAGAAAAGAACTGATATGACTGAGAAGCTGGCTTGCTATTTCAAATACTATTTTACATCTCCTTTTAACTTTCCCAGGGAAACAAAACAAAATCCTTGGTCAAAACCAAGTTATTCAACCAGTGAACTGTTAAACTCCCTAATTTGAAGTAGTAAAGCTCTGAGTATGTTCTATCCTGACAACGTACATCATGTTGTATTGACCTCATCTCTGTAGAACTTTTTTAAAACGATTCAAAGACTTGACATCTTTTGAGATTAGTTAGAGAAAATGACACTGCTCTGGCCAGCATTTTTATAGTTATATTAAGCATTCCAAGCATTGAGATATTCATTTAACCACCAATAAAAAGGTTAAATAAACAAACTAATCTGAAAACCAACTGTTTTCTAGACTAGCATAAATGACTGATTCACTGTACTCTACATACTATACTGTCAGTTCCAGGATAAACCGAGGTTGAATCCGATAAACTACTCGTATTGCCCAACATAAACTTTAAAACGCCACTTTAAAGGTACTGTAATTCAACTTAACAGCAAGGAAAATAAACATGACTCAATGATTAAAGAAATCAAACCTGGAGTTTCCGTCGTGGCACAGCAGAAACGAATCTGACTACGAACCATGAGGTTGCGGGTTTGATCCCTGGCCTTGCTCAGTGGGTTAAGGATCTGGCATTACCATGAGCTGTGGTGTAGGTCACAGACATGGCTCAGATCCCGCACTGCTGTGGCTGTGGTGTTGGCCAGCAGCTATAGCTCCAATTTGACCCCTAGCCTGGGAACCTCCATATGTCATGGGTGCGGCCCTAAAAAGCACCCCCCCAGGGAGGTCCCGTCAGGGCTCAGTGGTTAACGAATCCGACTGGGAACCACGAGGTTGTGGGTTGGATCCCTGGCCTCGCTCAGTGGCTTAAGGATCTGGCATTGCCATGAGCTGTGGTGTAGGTTGCACGGCTCGGATCCCGCATTGCTGTGGCTCTGGCATAGGCTGGCGGCTACAGCTCCGATTGGACCCCTAGCCTGGGAACCTCCATGTGCCACGGGTGTTGCCCTAGAAAAGGCAAAAAGACAAAAAAAAAAAAAAAGCCCCCCCCAAAAGAAAGAAAGAAAGAAAGAGAAAGAGAAAAAAAGAGAAAGAAAGAAACCAAACCTACATGAACCGAGGTATAAATCAATGATAAAAATCTTAGCCCACAGCCTCCTAAATGCCCAGTCAAAGACCCAAATCCAGTCAACAGCACGTCAAACCTGCAGTGTGGGCATCTGGAGAATCTGCGCTCAGTGCCCCGCTGGCTGTCACTGGAAACACCGCCTTGGCGTTGGGGCCTAACGAAGGAAGAAGGCGTGCCACAGCCTTGACCATTTGTTTTCGATTCAAATGCATCCACATCAACATTTTTCCCACTATACCTACATTTATTACTAAATCATTACCTCTTAAACAGAAAATAATCTTCAACCGGAGGAGTATTCTCAGAACCTGCCGAAGCACATCTTAAAGGACATTTCATGAAAATCCAGCATTACGCTATCTGGTCCTCATGTCTTTCTTTCTTTTTTAATGGCCACATTAAATGTTCCCCGGCTAGAGACTGAATCTGAGCGGCAGCTGTGACCTATGAGGCACCTGCAGCAACACCAGGTCCCTTAACCCGCTGTGCTGGCCAGGGATCAAACCTGCAACTCCACAGTGACCCAAGCTACTCCAGTCAGATACTGAACCCACTGCACCACAGCAAGAACTCCATGGTCCTCGTTTCTGTAAATAACAAGGTGCTTTCAGCGCCAGCCCTATCTAGAGACGGAAGGAGGAGGAGCTCCACAGTGTAATTTTTTAAGAGGTTCCCAAAGGCCCACTATCCAGACTTGCCCTCCTACCTGTCTACCACTCACCCTCCTCTCTTCACTCATCCACTCACTCCTGGAATACAGATGCCTCACATGGAACCAAATTCATTAACATGATGCACCGAGGGTTAAAATCCTGAGCAATTCTACATATTAGCTCCAAAGGAAAGACGGCTTCCTTGGAGAAAAGAGTATTTGATATTGGTGTGTGCTAGGAATCATACGAAGAGAATTTATTTTTCTCTAATATTCACAACCCTATTATGTAACGTCTACACAACTGCCTCTCCCTCCATTAAGTCAAAGTGCTTCAAAAAATGTACTGAAGGGATGGAGTTCCCGTCGTGGCGCAGTGGTTGACGAATCCGACTGGGAACCATGAGGTTGCGGGTTTCATCCCTGGCCTTGCTCAGTGGGTTGACGATCCGGCGTTGCCGTGAGCTGTGGTGTAGGTTGCAGATGCGGCTCAGATCCCGCATTGCTGTGGCTCTGGCATAGGCTGGCAGCTACAGCTCTGATTCCACCCCTAGCCTGGAAACCTCCACATGTCGTGGGTGCGGCTCTAGAAAAGGCAAAAAGACAAAAAAAAAAATATATATATATATATACTGAAGGGAAACCGACTTGAAAGAAGTATCTACCATCCATCAGGCACTTTGCCAGCACCTTTAAAATACTATGATTTTCCTGAGGGCATAAGCAGCTACAGGACACACTGACAGTAGCCCAAAGAGGTACAAGGCCTAAGAAGGGAAGGCCACGTACTACACTCAGCCTGGGCCTGTGTGGCTGAGAAGGTGGAAACCTCAAAGCCTGGGCCGTTCAAGCGGTAAAGAAGGCCCTCTGTGAGCGTGCAGTGAGTGTGTGTGTCTTGGGTAAGGAAGCATCAAATGAGGGAGATCCCTCGGGTTATCATGATTGTATATAAAATTACGGTGGGGCTAAACAAGTGGATGTAAATTGTAATTGTTAGATAAAACATCTCTTTGCTCAATGAATATAAACTGAATTATCAAATATATATCAGAGGCAAATCAGTACTCATATCTAAAGTTTACCAATTAATGTACAAAGACCTTTTAGAGTGAAAAGCACTCATATATTTTTTCATATGCATGAACAGGTATCTTGGTTTAAAAGAATCATAAAGTGACCTAACAAATGATATTTAGCTAATGGAGTATTTAAACTCCCCATATACAGTGGAAATCTATTTTGTAAGCTTTCTCTAAACCTCAGATCAATTTCGGCGGTTACTATGGATTGAATGTTCGGGTCCCCCAAAAGTTTATTTATGTTGAAGCCCTAACACCCAAAGAAACGGTATTTGGAGATGCGGCCCTTGGGAGGTAATCAGGGTTGGAAGGAGTCATGAGGGTGGGGGCCTCACGATGGGACTGGTGCCCTTATAAGAGACACTCAGGAACGTGCCCCGTGGTACAGGGACTGGCGGTGTCTCTGCAGTGCCAAGATGTAGGTCCAATTCCCAGGTTGACACAGGGGGTTAAAGGATCCAGCAGCTATGGCACAGCTCGCAACCGCGGCTCAGATTGGATCCCTGGCCCATCAACTCCATATGCCGTGGGGCAGCCAAAAATGAAAAAAAGAGAGAGACACTCAAGACTTATAAGAGACAACAGGGAGTTTGCTCACACACACAAGCATGCACAAAGACAACCTGTGGACACACAGGGAGATGGCAACTCCTTACAAGCCAAGAGAAGAGACCTCAGAATGAAACCTACCTTGCCAACGTCTTGATCTTGGAATTCCCAGGCTTCAGACTACGAAAAATAAATTTCTGTTGTGTTTGAGCCACCAGTCAATGGCAGGCCAAGCTAATACGGGAGCAGAGAAGTTTAAATACCACCTACTACATTCTGGTAAAAGGAAAATGACCTGCCTAGGGTCCAGTCATTTTTTTCCCCCAAATTTAATATTAAAACAATCATTAAGACATTTATCCTATTACTTAACAGATTTTAAGGACAAATTATCTGCTACTACAAAATGAAAAAAAAATAAATAAATACATTTCGAGGTCAGAAAATAACCTGATAATGCATCTGTTGCAAATTCAGTCATTCATCAAATAGACTTAACAAAATGCTCTCTCTTAATTCTGGTGATGTGATGCGTTTATCATACAAAGGTTCCAGGAGGAAACCTCAGCTCACTAAATGAACAACTTCGGGAAAGGGCAGGAGGTCACAGTGAGGTTCGGCACATGGCACGGCGCTCCTGGTTGAACCCAGTTATTTACTCTTTCATTAAATGAGAACCACAACAATTGACACTTCCAACTACAAAGCCATATGGAATTCCATCCTATCTCTCTCTCCTTTTTAATTTAATTTTTGGCCGAGCCATGGCATGTGGATGTTCCCAGGCCAGGGACTGAACCTGTGCCACTGCAGCAACCCAAGCCACTGCAGCAACCCAATGCCACTGCAGTGACAATGCCGGATCTTTAGCCTTCGGTGCCACAAGGGAACTCCTCTCCTATCTCTTGAACAAACTATATTATCAATGATTTGACCCAACTAGTTCTCTCTGTACAGAATCAGAGCTTTCCTTCTAGACCTTTTAAGGTTTCCAGAGGGAATAAACAGCTCTGACCTGTGTGTCTTGCTCATGACCGAATCTCAAAAATCAACAAATATTATTCTCATTCAAAAAACAGCATGAAAGCAGTTTCACTGAATCACAAATGGACCTCACAGGTCCTATTTATCAGTAACACAACATGTAGTTTACACTCACAATTTCAGGTCTTTCTTCTAAAACCTGCATACAGCTCTTTAATTCAGCCCTGTATGTTTTATTAAATACCATGTTATGATTTTCCCCATTCAGACTCCAACTATCCTTCTTCCTAAGGACATGGAAGGAAAACCTAATTAGTGCTGCTCCAGTGCATCTAAATTTATTTCATCACAAAAATCAACAGAACAGGGGCTGGATGCTGTCAGAGAAGGGCAGACGGATATGGAATGTCAACTGCTCTTTCCTCTGTTCCCCCCCGCCCCCCCCACCCCCCCGCCACGCCCTCTGAGTCCCACGGTTGGAAATCATCCTAACGTTTTTTTGTTTTTTTTTTTTTTAGCCAGGATGTACTAAAATTAGATGGGAACAAAGGACTGACATTTCCATATTAGAGGAGGGGTTAGGAGGAAAATGGGAACTGGCAGCACCCACTCTCTCCTGCTTTTAGCCTCTCCATCCTGTCTACTCCCTTACCTTTGAGGCAATAAGGAAGGGAAACAGCAGGGGAACTACAACTATCCGCCAGCGCTTCTATTCCGCTATCATCACAGAACGATAAACCGCTTCATCTGTAAAGACGTTAATGAAGAATGATGAAGATACTTCACGGTCCCCTTAGTCAACCAGAGTATTTTCATATTTCTCTCTAAGCGCCTCAGGAAATATCCAGGATTGGCTCATTGCTGGCTCATGTGTAAATGTTTAGGTGTCTGGGAAAACAACTACGTTAGATTTGCTTTTCTTAAAAAGCTTCTGGAGAGGATGCACAATAAAGCCCACTCCCTAGTATACTTATCATTTCCTGATGCAGTAATAACAACATATACTTTTAAATATTAATATAGAAGAATTTATCATTCCTTCAGGAGGGATCAATTATGAAAAAAACTATTTTTTTATATCTTCCTCCAACAAACTAGAAAAGTAATTTGCAAATACTTTAAGGCACAATTGATCTCTTGGTTGTAAGTCTTTCTTACAATGGCATCAGCATGACAAAAGCACATTCTGCCAGCCTCTACATCCCAGTGTTTGAAGTTCTACTCCATAAAAGCAGGATATTGATACATTCATGTCTCAAGAATTATGCCTATCTTTTTAATTTGGTTTCTCTGGGCCTAAACCATAGGTCCATGCACTGACAGCTCAGAATGCAGTTAGAGAAGCCCTTTTAATGATTCATCTAATGCACTGTGTTGTAAAGATTTTTAAAACTCAGTAAGTACCAACTCAAGCTCTCTTTTTTTTCTGGTTACTGGAGCCCATCTTGACATCTAAGCTGGAAATGAATGATCTTTCAACAACACTCCAGGGATTTTGCTAAGGTCATATTCAATCATTCATTAGGCTTCTTACCCCTCGCTTTTCAGAGTTCCATTGTAGAGCTGGTTTTATTCAGCATTTATGTAGCCTGTGGGCTTGGGTATTTGTCTGCTTAATGTTGAGTTTCATTTCTATGCCCCTAACATAGGAATCCATCAACTGACCAAAGAATTTCAAACTATTCTTTTACTTTTCTAACAAATTGCATGGTATGTATGAAGAATAAATTAGCATTCATTTTCTTCCATTAACTGTTAATAAAACATGCTCATGTGCTCCCCCTTCTTTTAAGGACATCTCTGTTTTCTGCCTAGCCAAGAGAAATGACAGGGTTTTCTAATTTTTTTCCCACTATGCAACTGTCCTTCAACTCACATACCCCTCATCCCCCACAATCAAACTCTAGGTCACAGGCAGCCTCCCTCCAGTGAAGTGTACCAGACAAAACTCCTTTCAGAGCCCATCAACAGCCCCCCAGCACACACACACAATTAGCTAAAGAGGTTACTACAGTGGGACACAAGATACTCGGTCTCTTGCTCTCAAAGCAGACGGCTGTCTCTGGAGCACATACACGCTAGCTCACAGTGCTAAAAATAGGAAATCAAACCCAAGTCTCCTCATAGCAATAGAATGCGGACCTAGACAGCAACTAATTCTTCACATTTATATATATTTTCATTGTAGGTTACTAGACACACACACACACACAGAGTCTATAAAATAAATAAAGTTATTTAAGAACACATAAATCAAAGTCTATTTACATAAGCAGGAATACTCATTTCTTTGCATATAAATTTAAGAACAATTATTTCAAAGCCACAGGAAACTGAATTACTCACAGAGGTTCTTTCAGGTGTCTGTTATGCCCTGGATGAACATGAGTTAAGGTCAACAAATAGTCCTGCATTACAGTATCATAGAAATTTAAAAATAAATACTAAGTGAATCAAAACATATTACTTATACAAAGACTAAAAATCTTTCAGGTATGTTTATCTCTCTTCTTCTCCCAAAACAAATGGAAAATTACATGCATATTATAGATGGAGAAAGGCAACCTCACCGCTACTACAATGGGGAAAACAAATCATTCAAGGACAGTCTGTACTTATTTTAAAATGGCTTTTAGTCAAGCTGCCAAGAGCAGCGTCAGGTTTGAGTCTCAAATGCGTAAATGTCAGTCCCAAAAAGCAACTCCAACTTGTGCCCCTGGCTTAAAACAAAAGGATGTGAAAACTTTCTATTTGCTAATTGGTATAGCTCATCCATTCAGGCCTCCAATCCTTCTGGACTTGCATATGCACTTCCTATACACAGAAGTGGCCTGTTATGCAGCAATAACATCATAATGAAAAGCAACAATTCTGTGCGGGGACCCAGAGAGAACTCTCGATTGCATTTCAAACCGGTTTCCTCAAAATAAGGGTGTCTTTTGATGAAGTAAAATTCCACTTCCAACTTCTTATCTAGTTAAAACAGTGTTCACCACCTAACTTACTCCTCCCTCTTATAACTGCGTGGTAATTTCTTTCACAGTTACCCACATATTCATATGACCTAACAAAAAACTAAGTTTAGTATTAATGTCCTTATGACTTGTTTCAGTAACTTGGGGACATTTACTGGCCTGGTTTTTAAAGTGTGGTATCATTTGAAAATACTAATAATTCACTATTAGCATGTTTGGACCTTCCATTTGTTCGGATTTCAACGTGAGAGGCTGGCTTCCAGCAGGATTAAACTGAGAAGAAGAGCTGACAACTCCACTTCCTAACCTTACCAATAGCTCCATGATTCCCCCCCAAAAGTCCCACATCTCTGTGCAAATGGAACAGACAGACCCCTACAAGAGCGGCTCCAGGAGCTTTTCAAGAAAGGCCCACTCCAAGTTATTAGTGAATCAAACCAAATGGCTCGGTCTGGTTGCACAGAAAGCCTATTTTGTTCCTTTGATGCTTTAAAATAACACGTACTTAAAAATTGAGAACTCTAAAAGTACTTACATACTATTACCATATTTAAAAATCAAAAAATGTGAAAAACAACAAAGATCTCCTCAATAAATTGTAAAACTATGTTTCTGTGGTTTAAGATCACATGTCTAATTTATAAAATCAATATAAATAATTTTACATGTTTAAATCACATATATTTTAATTTCTCACTTTTTACATATAAAAAATTAAAGTTTTTCCAAAAATATCAATTGTGTTGAGCATTTATGTAAATATCTTCAGTTATCTTGTGCAAGGCAGAGAGTAATCTTAATGGTTAAATAATGGTGATCTCAAAATCCAACCACCCTTCTCCTCCCCCGTCCCACACTGGTACAAAAAATGAAAAGAAAAAGGATGTGATGCTAGACTTACTCCATACTGGAGCAACATCTGCCAAACAAACAAAAATTCTGTTTGTTTTACAAACCAAGAGGCCCCAAAAGCTGAAAATCATAAAAATCACATCACTTTTTAAAAAACCTCATGTGCGACTCCAATATTAAAATATTAGCCCAAAAACAAAATGGGATGAAGTATAAAAAATAAGACTTTCTCTTTTCAAAAATGTCCATAAATAAACTGTCTCTCTAGCCAATCAGCCCCCACCTAGAACACCTGTATGGCCACAGCCCTGAGGGTGTATATGCTTCCACGTGGAACTCCCCCGACCTCCTGCAGATTAGGCAAGTCTTTTGAGAGAGGAGGGAGATGGGAAAAGGGGTGAAGGATGACTCACTGCTCTCACAGGCCACAGACCAGCCGTCACTACAGAGACGGTGCAAGCCCAGCTCCACCAACGGAATTCTCTGTGTATGGTCCCAGTCCCCCAGCTGAACTGCCAATGCCATAAAGGCAGAGCCGGGAGCCAATTATGCTGAGCCAATTATGCTGAGAATCAGACCCAGAGGAGAATCTTGACCCCCACCATGTCCTAGCTACCTGACATGTGGAAACAGGAATAAGTAATACGTGCCTTGAGAAGACGCTGAGGGAATTCAAGGACTTACTAAGATAAAATAAGATGGTGCCAGCATAGAGCAGTATCGCTTAGTCATCTGTCCTTCTACTTCCTATTTATTCCTCACGTGTAAGACCATCAGCCACAAAATACAGGCTCAATACATACTTCTTTATCAACTGATATATTTACCTGGTTTTGTTTAGTTATATACATTAGGGCTGGAGGGTTTTCTCAGGTATTAAATTATTAAAAAAAAAAAAAAAACCACCATTCAGGAGTTCCCATTGTGGCTCAGCAGGTTAAGGACCCTACACTGTCTCTGAGGATCAATCCTGGCCTCGCTTAATGGGTTAAGGATCCAGCATTGCTGCCAGCTGCGGTGTAGGTCACAGATGTGGCTTAGATACAGTGCTGAGGCGGCCATGGCCTAGGAAGCAGCTGCACCTCCAACTGAATCCCCGGCCCAGGAACTTCCACATGCTGCAGGTGCAGCCATTAAAAAAAAAAAAAAAAACCACGCTTCAACCCAAAATATCATAACTATTATATTTAATAATAGTGTAACAAAACATTAAGAAAGTTAGTGGCTTATTATTCTGGTCCTGGAATAGTTTGGTCAAATCTTCATAAATAGCTATATTCAATTCAACTTTACAAAGGTGTAAAAATCAAGAATACATGCTTTCTGAAAATTCATTTACTGCTTTAAAGTTTGTTCACTGTTTAGTATTTACAGGAAATTGTTTTAAATCAGAAAGAAAAAAATTTACATCTCAAATATAAAAGAAAATTTTAAATTATTCTTGATCTCTAGAGCCCAACCACTGACATGCTCATGTCATGATTTTTTTTTTTTTTACCAACCCACTGTATCTATTCAACATGTGCATCCTGTGTACTTACTAACCCTTTATCTGCATCTGCATGTTCTATGTCAGGTTTACTTGGATGTGGAGCTTCTTAAAAAGGCAAACTGCACTTGTCCAACGAACAGTCTCACGTTTTCTGGAAAACCAGTGCTGCTACACTGTTCCCAGATCTGCCTCCAAAGGTGAACTTAGGTGTCGGCAGCTCTTCGAACAGCTCAAATCCTGTCAGACAAAATGAAAATACTTTTATTAGGGACTGAACCCCACAGTTAAGGGATACTTTGTTAACAAATGTACTTCTGAACGCTGTATAAAACTATGGGATTCCAAATTCTAAACGGTGACGAAATTTCACTTCAGATTTTCAATTCTTCTACACATGTACAATATGGATATACACCCAAAAACACCTTGAAATGAACAAGGAACAGACAACATCAAGTTGAAAAGGCTCTCTATCCATCCCCCACTCCCTCCACTTCCCATTTATCACCTCTCCACTCTGCATCTTCTTTAGCCTCCTTTACCATCAGGCTGTAGGAAGCAGCTATCATGCGTTGAGGTCTTACCATATATCAGGCATTGTTTTGAGTGCTTTATATGTAGTAACTCAATTAATCCATATCACACAAATAAAAACACTTAATACAGAAAGGTTAAATAATGTGGAAATAAAATGAAAAAATCCTGAAGTTCTCATCATGGTGCAGCAGAAACGAATCCGACTAGGAACCATGGGGTTTCGGGTTCAATTCCCGGCTCAGTGAGTTAAGGAGGTCACATTACCATGAGCTGTGGTGTAGGTGGTAGACGAGGCTCACATCCTATGTTGCTGTGGCTGTGGTGTAGGCCGGCAGCTGTAGCTCCACCTGACTCCTAGCCTGGGAACCTCCATATCCCGCAGGTGCAACACTAAAAAGCAAAATAAATAAGCAAAAAGTAAAAAATTAGGAGTTCCCGTCATGGCTCAGTGGTTAACGAATCTGACTAGGAACCATGAGGTTTCGGGTTCGATCCCTGGCCTCACTCAGTGGGTTAAGGATCCAGCATTGCCATGAGCTGTGGTGTAGGTCGCAGACGTGGCTCAGATCTGGCGTTGCTGTGGCTCTGGCACAGGCTGGCAGCTATAGCTCCAATTAGACCCCTAGCCTGGGAACCTCCATATGCCGCAGGCGCGGCCCTAGAAAATACAAAAAAATAAAAATAAATAAAAATGAAAAAATCCTGGAGGATGGTGGTAATGACTGCACGACAATGAGAATGTACTTAATGCCACAAAACTATACACTTAAAAATGGCTAAGAGGTAAATTCCGTATTATGTACATTTTACCACAATAAAAAAGAGCTTGGGAATTCCCTCGTGGCTCAGCAGGTTAAGAATCCAGTGGCACAGTTTCAATCCCTGGCCCAGGAACTTCCACATGCCATGGGTACGGCCAAAAAAAAAAAAATTTCTAATCAAAGATAAAGACCCAAATTGAACTGAACTTGCAAAGACAAGGAAGTAGTAACTTTCAAAGCAGAACAGGGTGGTTTTTATTTTTAATTACACGAATTCAAAAATCCTGGGTTCAGGACCAAGCTACCACTTACTAGGTGAAAGATATTCTGGTCAGTATACTTTAACCAGAATCTTCACTTTCCATACAAGAAAGTTACAGCTGTGAATGTCCCTAACTAACAGGTTTTTGCGAAAATCAAGATATGAAAATGTACTGTTCTCCTAAACTATAAAACAAAACGAAAATTTAATGTTTTTTTTTTTAAAATGAGAGGAGTTTTAAAAAAATAAGATACATAGTTAACTGAACTCTTAGTCAACCATGGCTTTTCCCTCAGTGATGAGACTATTACTTTGGGAGAATTTTTTTTCTTTTAGGGAGAAAGTATCTGTATTTTCTAAGTTTCCATGCCTTGAGCTTGAGCTCAAATAACTTAATAAACAGCAAAAATGCTTGAAAAGATACACATTACTCTACCAATTGGTCTTTTATACTGTTTCATAATTCATAGTCTTAATTAAAGTTCACCGATCTCAACAAATAATTAAATATTATATATTCCTTAAAATATTCATTAAAAACTGATCATAAGAAAGCTTCCAAAGAAGGTTAGGCTTTTTAAATAACACCATCTAATTTAGGGCTAAAAAACAGAGCCATTGTGGTGGGTACATGGGTATATACCCATATCTGTCTTCTGAAATTTTACATAAAATATATGTATATAGGCCGCACCCACAGCATATTTAGGTTCCCAGGCTAGGGGTCTAATCCGAGCTGTAGCTGCTGGCCTACACCAGAGACACAGCAACTCAGGATCCGAGCCGCATCTGAAACCTACACCACAGCTCACAGCAACACCGGATCCTTAACCCACTGAGCACGAGGCCAGGAATGGAATCCAAAACCTCATCATTCCTAGTCTGATTCGTTAACCACTGAGCCGTGATGGGAACTCCTGAAATTCTACATAAAATATTTCATAATAAAAAATTTTTTTTGTCTTTTGTCTTTTGTTGTTGTTGTTATAATAAAAATTTTCAAGAGAAAAAGGAGCTGTCTGTATGAATTTTCTGGGACTAATCTTTTAACTCCCTGGACTAACCCTTTAAATTTATTACATTTCAGTGGATAATACATAAAAGTATTAAAAAGTGGTTGTATACCAGAGATAGATAATGAATTATTTTAATCTATATGCCTATGTGTTGGGATCACTGGGTTTTTTTTCTGGCCACACCTGTGGCATGCAGAGGTTCCCAGGCCAGGGATCAAACTAGCACCACAGCAGTGACCCACGCCACAGCAGTGACAACAATGGATACTTAACCTACCGAGCCACCGAGGAACACCTGATGTTTTAAAATTTTTTTTCGTAATGAATATGGATTAGTCTTGTAGTAAGTTAGGTTGGGGGATTTTTTTAAATTCACTAGTTAAAAGACAGTCCTTGGATATCAAATTAGACTATCCTAGTATGTGGAAGATGACTAGGTAATCCTCACCAAAACAAATGAGAACACAACATATTTACATAGATCTAGCTATAAGGGAAAATAAAAGATTCATTTCAGTAGATTTATGAACATTCACATTTCAAATAAGGAAAGAAGCAAAGAACCTTTAAAAATTGGCAAAGTGGAGTTCTCGTCGTGGCGCAGTGGTTAACGAATCCAACTAGGAACCATGAGGTTGCGGGTTCGGTCCCTGCCCTTGCTCAGTGGGTTAACGATCCGGCGTTGCCGTGAGCTGTGGTGTAGGTTGCAGACGCGGCTCGGATCCCGCGTTGCTGTGGCTCTGGCGTAGGCCGGTGGCTACAGCTCCGATTCGACCCCTAGCCTGGGAACCTCCATATGCCGTGGGTGCGGCCCAAGAAATAGCAACAACAACAACAACAACAACAACAACAAAAGACAAAAAAAAAATTGGCAAAGTAAGCTTTATTCTATGCAAAAGGGATCTGACCATGGAAGCCAATCTTAAAAGCTAATCACAAGCCCCTCAGCAGGGATGTGTATCCTGTCAGTGTCTTGTATCTAACGCCAAAAACCACTGCTAAGAGAAGCATGCCTAGAAAATGTCTTCGATTGCATGTAATTATTTCTTTAACGTTTCCTGCTGTAACATTTCCCTTAAATTCTGCACTGAACTCTAAAACTGAACATAAGTTACCGAATGGACTTGGTGGTTCTCAGACACAGACACATTTTTAAGCACTCTTTACCAGGCTAAAGTCTGTTCCTCATTATCAAAGACAGACAAATATGTTTTTGTCTGGTGGTTCCAGGAGTAAAAGAGAACACCTGTATTTAAAAGCCAGGAAAGGAACTTGCCCTACACAGTGTAACTCTGAGCATTTATTAAAACTGTCAAGCTTCAGGAAGAAAGACTATTGATATGGGCCTCCAATAGTTCTAAAGGAAACAAATTTAACATAGAAGATAATAAAATTAATGACATGAAATAAAAGACAATAAATCACATATAATTCTTGTTTTCCAGAGGCAACAATAATGAAGCCACAAGCTCACATTTCAAGCCTCAAACACTTCAGGTTTTACATTATACAACCTGCCGAAGCCACTGAACGCACACAAAAGGACCTGCATTCTCCCTCCTCCTGCCTGTTCCCTTACTACCAAAAAGAAAACAAACTCGGAGATCAAGTGCACGCACTTTAGTCCTAAATTCATTTCCCGTTAGCACATGACAACTGCAGTTCAAAACTTAACCACGTGTTCAGCACCATATCATTTCTTAGCACTGCATTCTGAAAATTCCTCCTATTCCTTTAAAAAACTTAACAGGAATCTGAAATGGGTCTAAGGAAAAATCAAGCCAATACCTAGTTAAAGGTTCTCAAGGTACTTTCCCAGAAATGCCTGTGCACTGCATGAATAAAGGGACAGGTAAAATAACCTTTGAAACATGCCACAGAGCTCAAAGTATTTATAGAGCCTTGATTCTCACAAGATTCCACTTAGTAGACCCAGAAGTAATTATACTTTGCTAATGAGGCAAAAAAGGATCCTATCTTGACACTAAAACCTTGCAAAAAGTAGGGATTTCCTCACAAATTAATACGTAATACTTCTTCTATCAAGTTCCAACATTTAGTCTCTGTACAATGTTAATAAAGAATTGTTCTACATACACTGCAAACAAGAAGATAAATCCTAAATACCTAAAAGACAAGTAGGCAAGAGATAAAGTATCCATAAAATTAAAACCCTCATCATAAAAGACTTTAAAAACACTACTACCATCTGCATTACTACTGATTACGTTATTACTAATTGCCAGTACATCAGCACACGGAAGGCAGAAGCACAATGTATGTGCTTTCTTTGTTTGATTCTCCAAATAAGAGATTACACAGCTTAAATGAAGAACTGAATTTTTACAGGCTCATAGATTTTAGTACTTTACTACCAAGATTTCTTAGAAAATTTTTAAAAGGACTCTGGATCTCAACCAGTATTATTCTTCTGCTCTTTGCATATACAGTTCAAGGGACCACCACGGTTACTAATGAAGGAAAAAAGGAGGCAACTCCCGTAAATAGAAAAATTAAAACACTATAACATCAAGGGAAGAAAAAAAAACAATTTCAGTGCGTTAAACCTGAGGTGAGCACACATTTAAACAACATACAGCCATTTACCTTCACTGAATTCATTCAGCAACTCTTCCTTGGTCCAATTACAGGAGGTGATTAGAAAGAAGCCTTTCACGTTCAACGCCCTAGAGAGAGACTGCACATACTGCTTCCTCTTCTCAACCGCACTGTCAGGATGAAGGCTTATGGCATCGAAAGTCCCTTTGTCAATACAAACGTGAAATCCAGACAGCTTTGTGGAAGGATTCAAAAAGTCTTCTACCTGTATTAAAATTCTCTAGGTGAGAACCATTCATATACAACCATTACTGAATACAAGTGATAATCTGTAAAAAACCAATTAATTATGATGGCATTTTACATATGATAAACATATTTTCAACTTTATTGCTAACTCTTAGGTGCTTCATTCCAAGATCATTAAAGCTAAGATTAGTCAGCAAGACTGACAGTGTTTCCTAGACATTCCAAATCTCTACAAATTTGGAGACAAATGAAAGCCAGGTGTACTGCCTAATAATACCAGCACATAATGAAGCTCGTAAGCCTGGTTTATGAAAAAGTTATTTCTGTCGAAAAGCAGAATATTTGACATATTTTTTTAAATGATAAAAATACCTGGAACTTAAACAGGTCATTGGAAATAAAGTGACATGTAGCTGAAATCACTAGTTGTGTGACCTAAAGGAAACACAGTAAGTCAGTATTTCTTTGCCTTGACTCAGCAGCTTACAGAACAAGTAAGGGATACAATGAATGGCACAAAGCTTATGAAATTAAAGGACTGTTTAAACCACATTACTTAACTTTTCTTTTCTTTTTTTTTTTTTTTTTTTTTTTTTGCTTTTTAGGGCTACTATCGCGGCATATGGAGGTTCCCAGGTTAGGGGTCTAATTGGAGCTACAGCTGCTAGCCTATACCATGGCCACAGCAACGCAGGATCCGAGCTGCATCTGCGACCTACACCACAGCTCACGAAACACCGGATCCTTACTTAACCCACCAAGCAAGGCCTGGGATCAAACCCACGACCTCATGGTTCCTAGTCCCCTGCGCCACGACAGGAACTCCTGCAATTAATTTTATAAATATCATGCACTTCAGATTTTGAAAGTCATGAATCAGCATCTCATCCATTTTCAATAACTTACTGATACTATATTAGAGTATGAAATAGTGAGCTGTCTTAATTTTATAAAACATTCAAAATAATTTGCCAGTGTAAGTTCTGAAAAACTACTTTGAAACGGTACATTAGCAATTAGCTCATGATTATTCCTATCAACTTAATAAAATAATCATAAATAGTGCATTAACTAAAACGGTTTTATTGTTTGACTTAAAAACGTGTATTACATGTTTACATACATGTGAACATAGATTTCTCATCCCTGCCCCAAAATGTATTCATTGTATCTGAAGCAGAATATTACCACCATTCTTAAGAGTCAAGTTTGGAGAAGTTCCTATCCTAAACACCTATATGAATGTCCTCATTTACTCAACAATATTTCCTAGACACCTGTTATATGCAGGAACTTTTAGGCCCTGGAAATATAACTGCAAACAAAACAGAAAAGGTCCCTGTATGAGAATATATCTTAAATCCCCTAAAAGGAGAAGCAAACATAAATAAGCAAACCAAATTATTTCAGATAAAGTGCTATGAAGAAAATAAAAATACCAAAGACAGTAAGTGCTGGGAAGAGAACCGTTTTGGAAAAGGTAGTCAGAAAAGACCTCTTTAAGAAGGTGATATTTGAGCAGAGATCTGAATGATGAGAATGAGCCAAACAAGCTAAGATCTGGGGCAAGAACATTCTCGACAGAGAGCAGCAGGTACCAAGACTGGAGGAAAAACAAGGTTGACATGCATCAGGAGCAAGAAAAGCAAGCCAGTGGGACTGGCGTACTGGTGATAAGGAAAATGGTAAGAAACAAGGGGCTCTGTACGGCTGGGGGGGTGGGGGGTCAGATTCCATTCTGAATGCAATGGGGAAGCCCTTGAGGCTTATGAGCAAGGACATGACACAAGCAATTTACATTTTTAAAAATGACTCAGGCTGCCAGGTGGTAATGGAGAGCAGAGTGGAAATGGGAAGGCCAACTGCAGTCACCCAGGTCAGAAATGATGGGGGCCTAGACCGGGGGGCGGGGGGATTAAGGAAGAAAGCGAAAGTTTCATTTCAGACTAACCAAAAAACTATTAGCTATCCAAGTATAATTACAAAATATGCAGTATTTATATAATTCCTGAGAAGCCTAGGGTAGAAATAAAATTTAAGAAACATCATCTCCTCACAGATAACAGGACACAAAAATAAACTAAGTAATCTTTGGTGGCATCATACCGCTTTAGGCATTTACAACTTTTTAATCTAATTAATCCAAAGTTAGCTATTATTTGTGTGTATTTGCAAACAAGGGGGGGAGATGGAGAGAGAGAATGAAAAACACTTGCATACAATGAAGAAGAGACAATAACTTCCCCAAACTAACTAGACTGAAAATTTTAATACACTTACTTAAAAAGCATGATTTTCAATTATTTTTGATTGATCCTTAATTTGAGTTCAAAGATGTCAATAAATTAATATACTTCAGAAACATTTAAACTTTATAACTTTTACTATACATAAAAATAACAGCTACAGTAATATAAATAATAGTTACCTTCAACTTAATGTTAGATAAACCTTCTTTCTCTATAATACTTCCAGAAAGTCGTATTGCAGAGGGAGAGTAATCAATTCCAGTAATATTAGAGAAACCAGACTTTGCCTAAAGACAGAGAAATAATTTTATACTATAGTTTTTATAAGTTTTAAATAAGGTTTTACCAATGAATTATATTTTTTTAGGACTAGAACTGTTTCATTTTGTAATATATCAAATGACATGTACCTTCCAATAATCTAAAATGTTTAAATTTTATTGTAGAATCTTCGATAAATTAAGAGAATGTGACAATTCATTTGCTTTTGTGTGTGTGTGTGCGTGTGTGTGTGTCTTTTTAGGGCCACACTCTCCACATATGGAGGTTCCAGGCTAGGAGTCGAATCAGAGCTGTAGCTGCCAGTCTAGTCCACTGCCACAGCAAGGTGGGATCTGAGCCGTGTCTTCGACCACAGCTCACGTTAATGCCAGATCCTTAATCCACTGAGAGAGGCCAGGAATGGAACCTGTGTCCTCACGGATACTAGTCAGGTTCATTTCCACTGTGCCACAATGGGAACTCCTCATTTGCTTTTTTCATATTGGACTTCTTCAAAAGGAAATCCACTTTCTCAAAGACCATGAAAATACATATATCTGCCCTAAAGCAGAAAAATGTAGTATTAACTTCTGATGTGGATATGCCCTAAATCTGTCATAAATTTAACACAATTAAGTTATATGGATAAATTAAATGCATATGTAGTAAGTCCTTGATTTAAAAAAAGTTTCCTTCAGTGTAATTATAAATCATGCAATTCTCCACCAACCAGAGAATTATTAACTACCCTACATTTGTATAATGTTTTGAAATTTTTTTTTCCTTTTTAGGACCACACCTGTGGCATATGCGAGTTTGCAGGCTAAGGGCTGAATTGGAGCTGCAGCTGCTGGTTTATGCCACAGCAACAGCAACCCTGGATCAGAGTGGCATCTGCAACCTCCACCTGCGCTGGATCCTTAACCAACTGAGCAAGGCCAGGGGTCAAACCCATGTCTTCACAGATACTAGTCGGGTTCTTTATCGCTGAGCCACGATGGGAACTCCTCAGTTTTGAAATATTTCATGCATTCCAATATACCTTTTCAAAAAAACTGTGAGTTAAGTTGGGCAGGTATTAATACCCCCCAGGAGTTAAAGAAAGTTCATTGGACTTAAGCGTTTTGAGAGTAAAGCAGTCCAGGTGTTCACTGACCTTATGAACCCAACCAAGGGTGTATGGAGCCTGAGGCAAAAGCATGATGGCGCCTGGTCTTCACCCCTTCCTATGCTCAACACTGTTAGACCAATTCGGCTAAGGTAATTTCAAAGAAAACTGAGGAAGAAATGAAGCTGCAAAGTAGAGTGTAGCCTCAAATTCTCTTCCTGCTCTTCATCATTTATTAAATGGTTACTTCCTTCAAAACCACTTGACCTACTCCAACACCATCCAATAAGACTTACCTAGACTTTTCCACCAAGTGACTGATTCTTAAACTCAAGCAACACAATTATCATTTGGCAGAGCGTTTTGTTCCCTTTGCTCATTTTTAATTTTAGTCTTACGATTTACCCCTTCTTTGATGCCAACCTCCTAGTCTTTTAGTGATCTGAATCAACACGTTTCAGGATCTTCGTTTTCTCCCAGTTTCCCTCATTTCCTTTTCTATCAGACCTAGAATGTAGGATGATTCTATTAACTGACTCTTACCAGTTCCTTCTTCTCCCAGGACTATTTGTTCTTCCAAAAGAACTTATAAAAGTCATATATGGGAATTCCCATTGTGGTACAGCGGAAACGAATCTGACTGGTATCGATGAGGATACAAGTTCAATCCCTGGCCTCGCTTAGGGGGTCAGAGATTCGGCATTGCCTTGAGCTGTGGTGTAAGTTGAAGACATGGCTGAGATCCCATGTTGCTGTAGCTGTGGGGCAGGTTGGCAGCTGTAGCTTCGATTGGACCCCTAGCCTGGAACTTCCATATGCCATGGGTATGGCCCTAAAAAGCAAAAAGAAAAAAAAATCATATATCAATATTTTAGGTTTCTAGAACAAACATCCAGAACTAATACTACTGCCAACAATTTTCACATTCAATTTCTGGCACTCAGTGAGAAATAAGCAGACATCCAAAGAAATAATAAATAACCAAAAACCAAGGGGGGAAAACTTATACTAGAAAAAGACCCACAAGAGACCCAAATAAAAGAATAACCAGAAAAGGATTTTAAAACAACTAAATTAAATGACAATTTGAGAACTTTAACAGAAAACTGAAAACTTTAATAGAGAATCATATGATCATCTGATTAAAGTGCAGTTTAATTAAATTAAGAAACTCAAGAGTGTGCTGGAGAGCAGATTGGACACACACACAAAAAAATAGTGAAGCGGAAAAAAAGCCAGAAGAAAACACCACTGTTAAGCATAAAATGACAGAAGACTATGAAATTAAAAACAGGAAAAAATACAAATGACATAATATAGCATAGAGTATAAGATCTAAATATATATAATAGGAATCTTAGAAAAAGAGGAAATGAGAATGGGGCAGAAGAGAAAATGGTATATGATTGAGAACTTTTTAATACTGAAAAAGGATCCTAAGCAACAGACTCAAGAAGCACTATAACCCAAGGCATGATTAAAAACACAGATAGCACAGCACAGTATAATATATGTAATATACCTGATGAAATATATAACTTCTATACAAAGAGTATAATATATATGTTGAAAATTAAAAACAAAAATCTCAAAAGCATTCAGAAGGGGGGTGGAGGATTCAGGGACAGATGACCTTCAAAAGACCATGAATAAGAGTGACAGCTGACAATAGGTCATAGAGAACGGAAGCCAGAAAACAATGAAAGAAAAACACCAATCTGAAATTATATATATCTATCAGAAATGTAAGTGATCACTGAAAAAACACTGAAGATAAGCAATGGTTGTTAATACCACAAATACACAGAAAATGAAACAATGCCTGTCACATAGGCAAATATACACAACCACCTACTAAGTTTACTCATTTTATTTGTTGTTGTTGTTGTTGCTATTTCTTGGGCCGCTCCCACAGCATATGGAGGTTCCCAGGCTAGGGGTCGAATTGGAGCTGTAGCCACCGGCCTACGCCAGAGCCACAGCAATGTGGGATCCGAGCCACGTCTGCAACCTACACCACAGCTCACGGCAACGCCAGATCGTTAACCCACTGAGCGAGGGCAGGGACCGAACACGCAACCTCATGGTTCCTAGTCGGATTCGTTAACCACTGCGCCACGACGGGAACTCCAAGTTTACTCATTTTAAATCCAACTAGGAACCATGAAGTTGCCAGTTCAATCCCTGGCCTCGCTCAGTAGGTTAAGGATCTGGCATTGCCGTGAGCTGTGGTGTAGGTCAAAGACACAGCTTGGATCCTGCGTTGCTATGACTGTGGTGTAGACCAGCAGTTGTAGGTCCGAATCGACCCCTAGCCAGGGGAACCTCCACAAGCCATGAGTGCAGCCCTAAAAAGAAAAAAGAAAAAAAAAAAAAAGGAGTTCCCGTCGTGGCACAGTGGTTAACAAATCCGACTAGGAACCATGAGGTTGTGGGTTCAGTCCCTGCCCTTGCTCAGTGGGTGAACGATCCGGCGTTGCGTTGAGCTGTGGTGTAGGTTGCAGACGTGGCTCGGATCCCACATTGCTGTGGCTCAGGTGTAGGCCGGTGGCTACAGCTCCGATTAGATCCCTAGCCTGGGAACCTCCGTATGCCACGGGAGCGGCCCAAGAAATAGCAAAAAGACAAAAAACAAAAAAAAAAGTGAATTTGGTAAAAATCTGTGAAACAAAGGTAAACAAACTTTGTTTTTTTCCTCTTTTTAAGGAACAGAGCATAAATATTTCAGGCTTTGCCAGCCATGCAACCCGTCACAACTACTCTACCACTGTGGCACATAAGCAGCTATAGACAATATATAAATAAATGAATGCGGCTGTATTCTAATAATTTTTTTTTTTTTGGTCTTCTCTAGGGCCGCTCCCATGGCATATGGAGGTTCCCAGGCTAGGGATCTAATCAAAGCTGTAGTTACTGGCCTATGCCAGAGCCACAGCAACGCGGGATCGGAGCCGCCTCAGCAACCTACACCACAGCTCACGGCAACGCCGGATCGTTAACCCATGGAGCAAGGGCAGGGACCGAACCCGCAACCTCATGGTTCCCAGTCGGATTCGTTAACCACTGAGCCATGAGGGGAACTCTTCCAATAAATATTTGTAAAAACAAGGGAAGCCTAGATTTGATTCACGAACTGTGGTTTGCTGACCCTTATTCTAGATCTAACTTCTGACCTACAGAAAACAGAGAACAGAAAACATGTTAAATGATATTAGAGAGGTGCAATTAGAAAGTCCGCACTGTAGAAGATCATTTGGGACTAATAAATCACTTTCTACAACAAATAAATCACCAAGTTAAATTTTAAAAAGGTTAAATTAAAAGAGCCTTAGAAGGAGTTCCTGTTGTGGTGCAGAGGAAACAATTTGACTAGGATCTGTGAGGATGCAGGCTCAATCCCTGACCCCACTTAGTGGGTTATGGATCCAGTGTTGCCCTGAGCTGTGGTGCAGGTTGCAGACGAAACTCAGGTCTCACGTTGCTGTGGCTATGGTGTAGCCTGGCAGCTGTAGCTCCAATTCGACCCCTAGCCTGGGAACTTCCATATGCCACAAGTACAGTCCTAAAAAGGGGGGGGGGGAGGTCTTAGAGGACTATCAACCAACTCTAATATGTAGACTTAACAGCCGAATGGAAATGACGAAAGTAATTAAATTTGAAGACACAACAATACTAGTTATCAAGTCTGATCAACAGAGAGAAAGATAAATGGAAAAAAATGAACAGAGCTTCAGAGACCTGGGGAACAATACAAAAAGGCCTACCGTTGATATTTATAGACCCACAAAAGGAAAAAAGAATGTGATGAAGGAAAAAAAATGAAGACGTAAAGGTTGAAAACATCCCAAATTTGGCAAAACACATAAGCTCTCAGATTTAGAAAACTCAGTGAACTCCAGAAAGAATAAGCAGAAAGAAATCCAAGCAGTAGTACAACATAAATCAAACTAAAAGACAAAAGAAAAAACCTTGAAAGCATCCAGAAAAAGGATGCATTACTTACGGGAACACAACAATTCAGATGACTGTAGATTTCTCATAAAAACTATGGAGGGGGAGTTCCCATTGTGGCACAGTGGAAACAAATTCGACTAATATCCATGAGGATGCGGGTTTGATCCCTGGCCTTGCTCAATGGGTTGGGGATCCGGTGTTGCTGTGAGCTGTGGTCGCAGATGCACCTCGGATCTGGTGTTGCTATGGCTGTGGCGTGGGGGTCCAATTCAATCCCTAGCCTGGGAATTTCCATATGCCCCGAAAAGAAAAAGAAAAAGAAAAAACTATGGAGGACAGAAAGAAGGAACTTTTTTTTTTTTCTTTTGGCCAAAGCATTTGGTGGCTTCAGGTCCCAAACCAGAGACTGAATCTGGGCTATAGCAGTGAAAGCACTGAATCCCAACCACCAGGGAACTCTTGGAAGTGATACATTTTAAAGTACTGAAAGAATAACTATTTCAGGATTATATATTCAGCAAAAACAGCCCTCGGAATGAAGGTAAAGACATTATCAGATGATGGGACACTAAGCAAATTTCTTGCCAGGAAAGCTGCTATAAAATCATCCCCGAAGGAAGTTCTTGATACAGAAGGCAAACAGATAAACAAACTTGGAAGACCAGGAATAAAAAAAAAAGCTGTAAAAGCAAATATCTGCATCAACATAAATATTATTCTCCTTTGCAAGGAAATATTATAGCCATTATCCAACTGGATTTTCAATGTATATAAAGGTAATATAAAAAAATTAAATAAATAAAGGCAAAATCTAAGACAACGATGATATAAAGGAGGGAAGATTAAAAAAACTCCTATGTTGTCCATTGACAGAGGAATGGATAAAGAAGATGTGGTATGTATCTACAATGGAATATTACCCAGCCATAAAAAAGAATGAAATAATGCCATCTGCAGCAACATGGATAGACGCAGAGATTATCATAAGTGAAGTTAGTCAGACAGTGAAAGACAAACATCTTATGATATCAATTATATGGTGGAATCTAAAAAAAGGATAGAAGTGAACAGACTTTGAAAAACTTAGGGTGACGCAAGTGGACAGGCTGGTAGGGGGGATGGGCTGGGGGTTTGGTATTGGCATATGCACCCTGAGGTATGTGGAATTATTGGCCAATGAGGACCTGCTGTATAGCAAAAAGAACTCTACCCAATATTCTGTGATAATCTACATAGGAAAAGATTCTGAAAGAGAATGGATGGTGTACATGTATAAATGAATCACTGTTACAGAGTAGAAATTATCAAAACATTGTAAATCAGCTATATTTCAATAAAATTTAAAAATGAAAAAACCTATACTTTAATAAAAAAAAATATTTTTTCAAAAACCCATGTGTTAAGGTTTTCCACATTCCAACTGAAATAGTAAAACATTATTCTATGTAAACAATGTAATTATAATCTGTACAGCAATGACTAAAAAAGCCATACAAAGAGATACAGTCAAATCTTTATAGCAAATATTAGAAAAAATATACAAAGACATTTATACAAATAGATATATCTAATTAAAATGGAATACTAAAAAATGTTCAAATAAAACAAGATAAGCTGGAAAGGAGCAAGGGAAGAATGAAAAACAGAGGTAGGAGTTCCTGTCGTGGCGCAATGGTTAACGAATCCGACTAGGAACCATGAGGTTGCGGGTTCGGTCCCTGCCCTTGCTCAGTGGGTTAACGATCCGGCGTTGCCGTGAGCTGTGGTGTAG
This sequence comes from Phacochoerus africanus, assembly GCF_016906955.1. NCBI lineage: Eukaryota > Metazoa > Chordata > Mammalia > Artiodactyla > Suidae > Phacochoerus > Phacochoerus africanus. The sequence continues at coordinate 134,481,332 of NC_062558.1, forward strand.
GTTGCAGACGTGGCTCGGATCCTGCGTTGCTGTGGCTCTGGCGTAGGCCAGTGGCTACAGCTCCGATTCGACCCCTAGCCTGGGAACCTCCATATGCCTCGGGAGCGGCCCAAAGAAATAACAAAAAGACAAAAAAAATAAAAATTAAAAATAAATAAATAAATAAAATAAAACAGAGGTAACGAAAAAATTATAAATAAAATGGAAGACCTAAAACCAAATATATCACTAATTACATTCAATATAAATGTTCTAAATAGATAGACATTATTAGAACAGTTAAAAAACATGACCCACTTATATGCTGGCTAAAAGAAATTCACTTTAAATATAATGATACAGGAGGTCCCATCGTGGTGTAGCAGAAACAAATCCAACTAGGCAACATTAGGTTACAGGTTCGACCCCTGGCCTCACTCAACTGGTCAAGGATCTGGCATTGCCGTGAGCTGTGGTGTAGGTAGCAGACAGGGCTCAGATCTGGCATTGCTGTGGCCATGGTGTAGGCCAGTGGTTACAGCTCCGATTAGAACCCTAGCCTGGGAACCTCCATATGCCACGGGTGTGTCCCTAAAAAGACAAAAATAAATAAATAAATAAATAAATATAATGATACAGGCTGGTTAAAACTGAAAGAATGGAAAAAGATATACTATGCAAAAATTCATTCTAAAAAACTAAACAGGAGTTCCCGTCATGGCTCAGTGGTTAATGAATCCGACTAGGAACCATGAGGTTGCAGGTTCAATCCCTAGCCTTGCTCAGTGGGTTAAGAATCCGGCATTGCCGTGAGCTGTGGTGTAGGTCGCAGACGCGGCTAGGATCCTGCATTGCTGTGGCTGTGGCATAGGCTGGCAGCTGTGGCTTCGATTAGACCCCTAGCCTGGGAACCTCCATATTCCACGGGAAGTGGCCATAGAAAAGGTAAAAAGACAAAATAAAAAAAAATAAAAATAAAAAAAATAAACAGCACACGCACAAGGATGGTTATTATCAAAAAGACAGATAACCAAAAGTATTGGTGCGAATATGGAAAAATTGAGACTTGCATACTATGTTCATGGAAATGTATAATGGTACAGCCTCTGTGAAAAGAGTCTACCGATTTCTCACAACATTAAATACCAAGTAACCATATGAACCAGGGTATATACCGAAGAGAAATGAAAACATATGTCCACACAAAAACTTGTATACGAATTTTCACAGCAGCATTTTCTATAATAGCCAAAAAGTAGAAAAAATTTTTTTGGCTACACCCATGGCATATGGAAGTTACTGGGCTAGAGAAAAATTCAAGCTGCAGCTGTGACCTAGGCCACCACTGTGGCAATGGGGAACCCTTAACCCACTGCACTGGGTTGGGGACCAAACCCATGCCATTGCAGCAACCCAAGGATCTTTAACCCACTGTGCCACAGCGGGAAATCTGCAGAAACAATTTAAGAGTTCCCATCGTGGCTCAGTGGTTAACGAATCCGACTAGGAACCATGAGGCTGTGGGTTCAATCTCTGGCCTTGCTCAGTGGGTTAACGATCCAGCATTGCTGTGAGGTGTGGTGTAGGTTGCAGACGCGGGTCGGATCCCATGTTGCTGTGGCTCTAGCGTAGGCTGGCGGCTACACCTCCGATTCAACCCCTGGCCTGGGAACCTCCATATGCTGTGGGAGTGGCCCAAGAAAAGGCAAAAAGACAAAAAAAAATGTTCTTCAACTGATGAGTGGATAAACAAAATGTGGTAAATCCATATAAGAGAATCTTAACTGGTCAAAAAAAGGAATAAAATATTTATACATGCTACAGTATGTATGAACTTTGAGAACGCTATATATTAAGTGAAAGAAGCCAGACACAAAAGACTGCATATTGTTGATTCCATTAATATGAAATGTCCAGAATAGACAAGCTCACAGAGACAAAATATAGATTAGGGACTGAAAGGAGTGGGGAATAAGAACTGAATGAAAATGAGAACAGTGTTTCTTCTTGGGGTGACAAAAATACTCACGAATTAAAAGAGTAGTGATGTTTGTACAAATTTGTGAATATAATAAAAACCATTCTAAAAGGATAGATTTTATAGTATATGGATTACATCTCAATTTTTTAAAAAAGCTTAAGTGGTTTTATCATTAGCATCAAAGTAAAATTCAAAACAAGGGAAACTGTCAGAGTTAAAGAGGAACATTATACAATAATAAATCACCAACACACACACACACACACACACACACGCACACACACTCCTAAATGTCTGTGCTCGAAATAAGAGAGCTTCGAAAATACATGTAGCAAAAACCGACAGAAATAGAAGTTAAAATAGACAAATCTACCAATATAGTCATACACTTCAACACTATCAGTAAGGTACAGATTTGAACACCATCAAAAAAAATAAATCTAGTTAACGTAGAAAATACTCTACCCAACAACAGTAGAATACACATTTTTTTCAAGTGTACATGAAACATTCACCAAGATGGATATATCCTGGATCATAAATTTTAACAAATTTAAAAGAATGAAAAATCATACAAAGTATGTTCGCTAACCATAATTGAATGGTTACTAGACTAGAAGTCAGTAACAGAAAAGGAAAAACCCCCAACATTTGAAAATTAAACAGAGAATTCTAAATAATCCATGAATCAAAGGAGAAAATTAGAAAGTATTTCATACTGAATGAAAATAAAAATACGACACATCAAAATTTGTAGTGGGAAGAAGCACTTGTAGAAAAATTCATAGCATTTATATCATTCAATGTTTATATTAGAAAAAAGGAAAGCCTCAAATCAATAAGGCTTAAGAAGCTAGAAAAAAAAGAGCAAAAATAAATTTAAAACAAAAAGAATGAAAAATAATGAAATTAAGAGCAGAACTGAATGAAATTGAAAACATAAACACAACAGATAAAGTCAATGAAAACAAAAGTTAGTTTTTATAAAAGACATAAAAATAATGAATCTCTAGCACCAGTATCAAAGAAAAAGAGAAGATACAAGTTATCAATACTAGGAATGAATAAGAGGATTTCACTATAGACCCCCAAGACATTAAAAGGACAAACAATAATACTGTGCAAAACTCTATACACACAAATTCAAAATGGACTAATTTCTCAAACACTACAAACCACGCAAATTCACTCAAATGAAGCAAGTAACCTAATTAGAACTGTGACTAATAAAGACTTTTTTTTTTCTTTTTAGAGCCACAGCTGCAACATACGGAAGTTCCCAGGCTAGGGGTCAAATCTGAGGTACAGCTGCCAGCTTACGCCACAGCCACAGCAACGCCAGATCCAAGCTGCATCCTCAACCTATGCTGCAGCTTTCAGCAACACTGGATCCTTAACCCACTGAGCGAAATCAGGGATCAAAACCACATCCTCACAGAGATCACATCAGGTTCTTACCCCACTGAGCCACTATGAGAACTCTATTAAATAATTTAATTCATATTTTAAAACTTCAGAAAATAAATCTCCAGATTAAAAGGTTTTTTCATTGTGAATTCCACCAAACATTCAAAAAGAAATAACACAAGTGCTACACAATAGCTTCAAAAAGGAGAGCTGGAGTTCCCGCTCTGGTGCAGTGGAAACGAATTCGACTAGGAACCATGAGGTTGAAGGTTTGATCCCTGGCCTCACTCAGTGGGTTAAGGATCCAGCTCTGCTGTGAGCTGTGGTGTGGCTTAACAGACGCAGCTTGGATCTGGTGTGGCTGTGGCTGTGGCGTAGGCTGGCAGCTGTAGCTCCGATTCAACCCCTAGCCTGGGAACCTCCATACATAGGCTGCAAGTGTGGCCCTAAAAAAAAAAAAAAAAAAAGAGAGAGTACTTTTCAACTCATAAGGCCGATCAATGCACTGGGGCCAACACCAAATAAAGATACTACAGAAGAGCAAGGAAAACTGCAAACCAATATCCTTCTAGGACACAGATGTAAAAGTTCTCAACAAAATATTAATAAATTTAATCTACCAATATATAAACAGAATTACAGTCCGTGACAAAAAGGGGCTTTTTCTACAAATGCAAAACTGGTTCAATATTTGAAAATCAACTAATATAACCCACCATGTTAACAATCTAAAGAAGAAAAACTCATGATTATATCCATGATGAAAAAAATTTTACTGGCTTTCCCGCTGTGGCGCAATGGGATTCAGTGGCACCTTGGAAGCACTGGGACGCAGGTCCGATCCCCAGCCTGGCACAGTGGACTAAGGATCCAGCATCGCTGCAGCTGCAGCTTAGGTTGAGACTGTGGCTCGGATGTGATCCCTGGCCCCAGGAACTCCATGTGCCTTGGGTCAGCCAAAAAAGAAGAAAAAAAATCTATTTTTTTTTTCTTACAAAATTCAACAATCATCCTATAAATACAAGGGAACTTCTTCCACCTGACAAAGGACAGCTAAAAAATTCTGTGGTTAACATCACAATTGGTGGTGAAAAAACAAAAACACTTCCCTTAAATGGGAATAAGCAAGAATGTATCTTCACCAATCCCAGCTAATATTGTACTGGAAGACCTATGTAGTGTAATCAGGTTGGAGGGGGGAGGCATATGAACTGTAAACAAAAAAATAAAACTGCCCCGATTCAAAAATGACGTGATTGTCGACACGGAAAACCCCAGGAAATCCTCCCAAAAACCTCCTACAACTAATAAAATGCAAGATTACAGTATTACACACACACAAATCAACCATATTTCTACCAATAAACAATAGGAATTTCAAAAAGCAGTACCTTTTAAAATACTCAAAAAAAAAGAAATACATAAGTCTAAAAGATATGCACAGATCAGCATGCTGAAAACTAAAAAATGCTGATGAAAGATAAGGAAGTCCAAAATAAATGGACTTTTATGTCCATTAAGTTCATGAATTGGAAGAATGTAGTAAAGATGTCGATTCTCTTGAAATTACACATTTAGCTCATTTCAATCAAACTTGGACTTTTTTTATAAGTATTTCCAAATGGACTCTTAAATTCATTTGGAAAAGTAAAGGAACTAGAAGAGGAGGTTACAGACCCAACGTTGTCTCCATAAAGATGCAGGTTCAATCCCTGGCCTCACTCAGTGGGCTAAGGATCCGGCATTGCCATGAACTGTGGTGTAGGTCACAAATGCGGCTCGGATCCTGTGTTGCTGTGGCTGTGGTGTAGGCTGGCAGCTCCCATTCGACTCCTAGCCGGGGAAGTTCCATATACTGCAAACGTGGCCCTAAAAAGAAAAAAAAAAAAAAACCTTCATGTCTTACAGACTGTTTCCACTTTTTGTTTCGGCCATGCCCACAGCACAGGCCAGGGATGAAACCTGTGCCCCAGCAGTGACACAGGTCACAGTGGTGACAATGCCAGATCCTTAACCCCCAGAGCCACCAAGGAACTCCTCCCGTTTCCGATTCTTGAAATTCTCTCTTTATACTGTACCCTCCTGCAGCACAATTTCCAGCCAACTTGGATATAGCTCCTCCAGGGTCCTTCCTAACCATCTTGACTCTCTTTCCTATACTCAGTACATCCAGCATCATACACATCAAGCTACAGCGTTAGCTATTTATGTCTATGTCAGCCTATCCTCTATTGCACGGTGAACAACTCAAGCAAACGGTCTAAATTTTCACATTGCCAGTGTCAAACGTATGGTTTGGCATGTGGCAGTCAGTTAATACATTTCACTGTTATGTATATGCCCTTACAAATTAAAACAGTCACAGCATTTAGGATGAGGCCTAAGTCTTACACTTCCTCTAGAGCACTTGACACAGCAATGAATACACTATAGGCATGTAGCAATGATGGTTTAGCTAGTACTAGAACCTGTTCCAAAACTCAGTTCCATGGACAAAATGCTTTTCAAACCATATGCAAAACACTCTTCAAACCATATGCTCACCTAAGAAAAGGGATTTATGTCCTACTGGGAGTGCAAAAAGTCATTTTCCTTTTATTTTATTTTATTTTAATTTTATTTTTTGTTTGTTTGTTTTTCAACCGCAGCTTTGAGCTAGAAGAAACCAACAGAGATCACCTAGTCAAAATATTTAGAAAAGAACTGAAGCCCAGGAAGGAAAAAAATATAAGTGGCTTGCTCAAGGTCAAGAATACAGCAAGAAGGGCCAAGCCTAGGACACAGATCCCCTGGCTTCTCATTCAGCACTTTTTCACTATCCAGGCAGCCTCCCTTTTGTACCATGTGACTTCTCAGGGTAAGTGGTATGACTGCTTTACTACTTTAGACTTAGATGGCTAGTATCCTTAACGGTAAGATTTTTTTCTTAATTTTATTTTAAAATTTGGCTCTAACACATGAATACAAAAAGTACCAACAAGTTCAACCAGGAAAACACCATTTCCAGTTCCAATATCAAGCACTGAAGCATCCAATGGAATCTTGTGTTTTTGCATCCACCTTATTAGTCGAGTCATACTTTCTTCTCCAAACCTATGAGAAACACAGAATCAGTTAATGAAGTAACAGAGGGATATAAAACAAAAGCTTCAACTATATTCCACTTAAGCAGCTTATTCAATATGCTCAATTAAGTCTTTTTTGAAAGTAAGAATATCCATAAGTGCTTAAGCTTCATCTCCACTATTATTTAGGAGAAAACATTCTTAAGAATAGAACAGAAGAGATAAGGTTGGTATGTAACTTTTTTGTTTTGACCATGCCCTCTGCCTGCAGATGTTCCCAGGCCAGGGATGGAACCTGCACCACAGCAGTGATCCAAGTCACAGCAGTGACAACACCTTAACCCACTAGGCCACCAGGGAACTCCAGTAATAACTGTTACTTATTAATGTTTCTCTGTATCAGTATTAACACTTGCACATGTTGGTGGCTCAAAACAGTGTTGTTTATTGAAAAAAGACAATGACAGTTCCACTACTTTCTCTGACTCACCAGATTTCTCCTGTATCTCCATATTCTTGGAAAGTTTGTAGTTCTCTCTCATACACAGCATCCCAACTATATAAATAATCAAATGCAAAGCAAATTACTGAATTAAACTGTACTATGAATGAAATGCATTTTTTTTTTCCTTTTTAGGGCTACACCTGTGGCATATGGAAGTTCCTGCACTAGGGGTCAGTTCAGAGCTGCAGCTGCCAGCCTGCATCACAGCCACAGCAATGTGGGATCTGAGCCCCATCTGAGACCTACGCCTTCACAGGGTCCTTAACCCACTGAGCAAGGTCAGGACTCGAACCCCCATCTTCATGGACACTATGTCAAGTTCCTAACCTACTAAGCCACAACGAGAATTGCTAAATACATATTTCTAATACATTACTGGGACAGTTATGACAGAAATTTAAAACATGATTACTGTTGATAAGTACATAGTATTCAATCTCTTAACATCCTTGCGTTAAAAGAATGAAAGATAGAATGTGTTTATACATGTAAAACACTTAAAACAATGCCTAACATTTAAAATGGTATGTTGTTGGAGTTCCCGTTGTGGCGCAGTGGTTAACAAATCCGACTAGGAACCATGAGGTTGTGGGTTCGGTCCCTGGCCTTGCTCAGTGGGTTAAGGATCCAGCGTTGCCGTGAGCTGTGGTGTAGGTTGCGGATGCGGCTCTGATCCCGCATTACTGTGGCTGTGGCGTAGGCCGGTGGCTACAGCTCCGATTCGACCCCTAGCCTGGGAACCTCCATATGCCGCGGGAGTGGCCCAAGAAACGGCAAAAAGACAAAAAAAAATAAAAATAAAATGGTATGTTGTTGGAGTTCCCCCCGTGGCACAGCGGAAATGGAACTGACTATTAACCATGAGGATGCTGGTTCGATCCCTGGCCTCACTCAGTGGGTTAAGGATTCAGCGCGGCCGTGAGCTGTGGTGTAGGCCACAGACTCGGCTCGCATCCCTCACTGCTGTGGCTGGGTGTAGGCCAGTGGCTACAGCTCCGATTCGACCCTTAGCCTGGGAACCACCATATGCCGAGGATGCAGCCCTAAGAAGACAACAACAACAAAAAATAAAATGGTATATTGTTTAAGCTTAAAAAACACAAAGAAGTATCTGTCCAAGGATCCCTCAGTCCCAAACACAAGTCCAAAAACTGACTGCAGAGGCATAGTGTCACTACAGCATATTTCAGTCTAAAACGTGCAGATTCAAAAATTTTCTACCAATTAGGTGTTACAAAGAAATTCACCAAAGATAAACTTAAAACTTAACCTTCAAGCAGAGCTTAAGACGTACTCTTACTCCTTTGAAATAAGACTTTACTTTTTTCCCTCCAACGGGCTTCTCTTCCTACTTCATCTCTCTAGAATCCCCCCAAGTTACCTCTCACCATTGCCTTTTCCCACCGTCATGCATTCACCCGTCTACTAACCCATTAAATAATTACTGAGCGTCCTTCTCGGGTCAGGTCACTTTCTCCCAGCCCGAGATATGCCCACTGTCCTCTCTCTCCTTCCTCAGGCCATCCCCCCACTCCCCACTCTTCCAGCCTCCGTGTCCCTGCCCTCGTCCCCTTAACCTTTTCAGCCCCCTTGGCTGCGCAGTTCCCCCCCGGTCTCCAACCGTCGCCCACCAGCCCGAATCGCCAGGCCGGCTCCCTCTCCCTTTCCCCAGGCTGGCCCCAAAGATCCAAGACCCCTAAAAAGCCTCCCCAAGAGCTCAGAGTCCATACGGCACCCCACGAAGCCCGCAGACGTCAACTCCTGAAGTGCCTCCTGACCCACGCAGCGCGGCCCCTCGGGAGTCCAGCCCTGGCACCCCCGGGCCCTCGCCCGAGGCGGCCCTTCGGCTCCTCTCGCCACGCCCCCCCGGGCTCTCCCCGTCCTCCGCGGCCCCATCCAGACAGCGCCGCTCACCCTCCCCTGCCCTGCGCCACACTCACTGCTCTCGGGTCCCCAGCGCCGACGGGGCAAAGCCATCCCCTCCGGGACTGCCCCCCGGGGACCGCGCTGATGCCCCATCGCCGCCACCGCCGCCGCCGTCCGCGCCCTCGCTCATTGCGCTCCGCGCCCCGGACGGCCGTTGGGACCGCCATAGAGACGAGGCGCGGGCAGAGCGGACGGGCGGGCTGGCGCCTCTAGGAGGCGGGAGGCCGCCCTCTCTACTGCTCCCGGCCCCCGCGGGGGTCGGCCGTCCTTCCGCGCCTTTCCCAGCGCCGCCGGGGTCTAGAGTGCCAGGTCTCAATCCCAGGCGTGGGCGGGGCGGGGCCTCGCCTTGGTCCCCACTCTCACTCCAGCCGGCGTCAGGTGCACCCCGTTCCTTGAGGTGCCCGCCTAAACGCTACTGTATTTGGGGCGCGCCGGGGGTCGGGGGGGGGGTGTTGTTTGTAAGGGGCCACTCCAAGCATTGCGTTTTGGAGAAAAGCTGGCGGTGGGGGAGCCATACCGAATACCTAATCCGACACTGCTCCCCCCAAAGGTGCAAATCACCTCCTCTCTCCACGTCGTGGGCAAATCTGAAGAATGGGTGGGACAGTCCGTCGCATTATTTGGCTTTCCGGTCAAAGGCGAATTCCATTTGCGGCTGGCATCCTGCCTCGAAAACAGCACTCTGGCCTCTTCTGACTTGACGTCACTCGTGGACAAGGGAATTTTTGCCTGGTGAAATGAATGCTCTAGACACCCGCCCCACTCCCGCCTCTCATAAGTAGGCCAGTCATGGGTATCAGAGTGCTTAGTGAAGAAAGAACTCTGAGGGTCAAGATGCCTGTCTCAGCTCTGCCCCTAACCAGGCATCCAGCCCTACCCAAGAGGCTTAGGCCTCACTTGTGTGTGCCTCGATTTCTTCACCTGCACCTCGCTGCACCTGCACTGGTGACTGCTTCCCACCAGTGAACCTGAGAGGTATCTGCTTTTTGGTGGGACTGATACTGGAAGTTCGGTAGCATAATCCCAGGGGTCTTAGGGGCCAAAGGTCTGAGGGGAACTTCTGTAGCAGCAAAGACATACTGGTAGTTCAAAGTCCTAGGCAAGACTCTCAAAGGGCCCTAACTAGGCTGCCTTCCAACCAAAACCATGTTTCCTAGGCCACGTTTCTGTTGACATAGCAGAGAGAAGCCCAGTAACAAGTCCCTGGAGGTAAGCGGCATCAACAGTTGCCTTTCCAGCTCATGGAAATCCCGATTCGGACTGCATGTGCATCTCCTCTGATGCAAGACGTTCCAAGATCTTCAGGCAACCGCTGATGATAGAATATGGTAAAAGACAGATGGGAGCCTATGTCCATAGCGAGTAAAGAACTCGAGAAAGTGCGTAAGTAACCTTATTACAGAGAAATAAAACCACCCGATGCCACAGTCAATTAGTGCTGCCCTGAGTGAATGGTTGTGATCTTTCCTAGACGCGCTGCTAGAGAGAATAGGCTGGAATGTGACTGAGTGCGTCTTATAAAAGTGTTAGGTTCTAATTAAGAAGCACCCATGAAAGATAAGGCTGTCTTCAATCTGATGTCTTGCCAACACTTAAGATGTTTTTGCTGTGTGTGACAAACGCTATAAACAGTTGTTGGTATGGAGCCCTGGAAAAAAACCACGGTTTATACAGAATTCCTTCTCTGGCTCCAGGATTCCTCTGGCTGTTTAGTCCTGAAGGCTGTGTGGGGCACCATCTCTGATCTCCCAGGGCAACAGATTCTTGGTTGGGGTGGAGAAACTCTATCCCAGCAGAGCTGCCCATCACCAGGGAGAAGCTGGAATGTGCCAAGGAACACGGTCCCTCCCACTCGGTGCCCATTACATGAGTCAAGGGGGAAGCACTGAGAGTACACTGGGTTGCCTGTCTCCCTCTCACTCCACCAATCCCTGCAGCCCGGAACCCTGCGCACCTACAACTTCTCTGAAACTGTGCTTTTGGGAGTTCTCAGCCGCTTCCCAATTGGCAAAATGACAGTCAAGTTCCAGGCAATCCCAGTTAGGGTCATAATGGAAGCATCCTCTGAAAAGGTAGCATGGAGTGAAAACCTAAAAGAGTTTGTCACAAGTTGTGTTCCTGGGGAGCAGAGTGTAAGACCAAGCAGGAGGAAGTTTATTAGGGTGTGCTCTCAAGATCCCCACCTACTGGGGAAGGGAGAGAAGCAGGGTTAGACAGAGGAAGTACTTAGACTGGGGTATGGTTACAACAGAGCCTCAGCTAACACCCTCTCCCCTGACAGAGCCCTGGGAAGCCAGAGTGATCCTTTGGAATTTTGAAGTTTGATTGAAGGAGCTGGGTCTTTATTCATCGGCATTGACCAGGCATTGAATGACTGTTTGCTCAGAACAGGAGAATTGATCTTGGGTGATTAGACTCTTCCTCTAAAGGTAATTCCAAACGCCCCTACAGCTGGGATAATAACTCAATCAGTCCCGCACGGGGCTGTCTGGGTCCCACGTCACCAAATCTAGAGCAGAGATCATGGCACAAACATTGCAGCTTTCTGGGAGAAGAGCATTCCAGGCAAAGACAACAGTGAGTGCAAAGCCCCTGAGGTAGAATGAGACAGGAATATCTGGGAAGCAGAAAGAACACAAGTGTAGCTGGAACAGGGTGAACAAGGGGACAGACGCAGGACGTGAAAGAGCTGGGTCATCGGAAGTTTTGGGATTTGACCAAGAAGCAACATGATTTAAGTTTTGGCATGACCATTTTGGCTGGTATGTTGAGGACAGATTTGGCAGGAAAGGGGTTAAAGGCAGCCGTGGGAACACAGGATTTCCTAACCTCATTCAATTGACATGTGTGTGGGGGGGATAATTCTTTTTTGTGAAGGTCTGTCCTGTGCATTGTAGGATGTTTAGCAGCATCCTTAGCCTCTAAATGGAAGTGGCACCCTCTGCCCCGTTGTGACATCCAAAAATGTCTTATTTTTGTCAAAAGTCCCAAGGGGCAAAAATGCCTCCAGTTCAGGCCCCATGACTTAGGGGCCCTTACATTGATCCAGGAGAGAGCAGATGATGACTTGAACCACTGTGATGGGTGTGCTGGTGGTGAGTTGTAGGATTCTGGATACATTTTGAAGACTGTGCTGACTGATCAAAGGGGACTGTCAAGAAAATGCCGTGCTCGTGGGCCTGTGTGACTGTCAGAAAACAGTTGTGTTGCTGAGTTCAGAAAGCATGTGGTAGAAGGAGCTTTGTGAGAGATTAAAATCCCAGTTTTGAACCTGGAAGGTGGAACAAATTGAAGACTAATGCATAGAAAGGTTAGTTCCTTCCCTGAAGTTAGTTGTAGATCATTTTCAGTTTATTATTTATGTTGTTTTTATCCTCTTTCCATGCTTTTCCATTAAATTTGTCTTCTTTTGTCCCCAGAATCCAAAGGCTTCTTAACACCTCCACTGCTACCACCATCTCACTTCTCACCACCCCCAAACCACTGACATCCAGCGTCTGGATTATTATGATAGCCTCCCGTCCCCCTTTTCCCTTCTCTGGCACCGTATTCTCAACACTGCAACCAGAGTGGGCACGTAAAAACTGAAATCACATCATGTTACTTTTAAGACAAACTCCAAACCATAGAGTTGCCGGAATCCGCCTCCTCCTCCTCCTCCTATCCTTGAGCACGGCAAATGCTGGCTTTCAATCCCAAAAAGTTTCGCTTGGAAAGGAAAACCGGTTTGGGGAACTACCACGGGCTATTAGAAGAGGCAGTGACTGGAATGTGCCGGGCGGGCGCGAAATCCGCGCCAAGGATGCAGGGCCTTGGTCAGTACTGATCGCCTAAGGCGGCTCTTCTCAGCCCTCACTCCAGGGCGCTCAGGCCCCTTGGCTTCACCCGCCGAAGACTTCATTTCCCAGAATGCCAAGGGGCGGGGCCGGCCGGAAGGCTAGGTGCTCTCCGCAGGGCATGATGGGGGAGTTGGAGATTTCCATCATGGCGGCTTCCATTTCGGGCTACACCTTCAGCGCTGTGTGTTTCCACAGCGCCAACAGCAACGCCGACCACGTAGGTGCTGGGCCCCCCACCGCGGCCGCTGGGGCCTCCAGCCTCGGTCTCAGGCCGACGCCTGCGGCCAAGCTGGGATCACCGGCGGCTCGCCCCCCGGGCTGGCCCGAGGAACTGACGACCCGGGAGGAGGCTCCCGCCCCCGGCGAACTCCTGCTGCCCGGGCTTCCTTCGCCCCGAGATGAGCCCCCTCGCTCGGTGCCTCCCGCAGTCTGGCCGTCCCGGGACAGCTGTCTCCCGGTTAGGAAAGCTTTCCTGGCCGGCCACCAACAGTGTCAGGAGCCGCTTAGGGGAAACTGAGCGCCTGCCCCTCCCTGAGGGTCAGGCTTCTAGACTTGTGAGGGGCGTCTGGGGTCGGGAAGGAGCCGAGAGACCGGGCTGTAGTCTCGAGCATAGGCACCCAGCCGCGCCCGCTGGTCTGACAGGTTGTTGGGGGTGCGACGAGGGAAACCGTGGCTGTCACTGTTCATACTTGTTAGATACGGTCGTGTTTTCTTCGCCTCGATGGAAAATGGAGATGTAACCAAGAGTGTTAGGTACAGGGTCTCCTTGCTTTGAAGTTGCATGTTTAGTTCCTTGTCGAATGTTCAGAAACCACAGAACTAGCCTCGGTGAAATAGGGAAGTGACAGGCCTACGTATGAGTGATCGGAAATGCATTTTTAATGTCACTGGCCTCTGGCTGGAAATTCTTTGTGAAACTCGATAATTTTTATCTTTATAAGTATTTGCCCACCAAATTGAGGGATTGTTTTAAATTATCTGAGTAGTAAATTATTCAAATTCATTAAATAAATGTTGGAGGGGGGATTGTGGTTGTCATTACAAAGCAAAATGAGACACTGCAGAAGAAGGAACTGGATTTGTTTTGCTGTGTGCAGTCTTAGCTTCCATTAATAAAAGCTGGTTTCCTAGAGAGGAGGTTCTGTTAGGAATTCGATGGCATTAAATTGTTGTACCGTTCATCTCTTCAGTTTGATGGTAGAGACTGATGATAGGAATATGCACAACATAGGTTTTTCCAGAGGCAGCTCCTGTCTCCGGACACTAAGGCCTTTGATACCGCAGCCAGCTGCTTAATAATGTAATGCAATTCCATGTATTGGTGGTTTGCGATGTTGCTAGTGTCCTGTGGAAGTATTAAATATGGTTTCGATAATGCTTCTTAACCTCTCCAGTTCTTGGAGTACCTAGTAGTATCATAATTTATGTATAAGGCAAAATTACTGTTAAGAATAAGCAACCTGTTGAAAAATAGGTTTTTACAAACCGCGTGGAGATAGTGATGTTACTTGGATTGTTGTCAATTTAATTCTGTGCTATATGCAAGGCATGGTGCTGGACCTCATAGCACTTTTCACCCCTGACAGTAGTTTGCAACTTGCATCTGATATGAAGATACCTGCTTATATTAACCTTGCCACAATTACATAAGTGAACTACTTTAAAGGAATTTCAATTTCACTTAGAGTTGAAGAACCAAGAGTTTGTTTTTATAGTACATTCTTGTTTTGTCCTGGCGAGAAATTACTTTAAAACCGCTCATTATTCAGTAGAGCTGGAACTAGCAAACTTTTTCTGTAAAGGGCCAGACAGTAAATATTTTAGGCTTCATAAGCCATGTGGTCGTTGTAGCAACTACTCAGCTCTGCTGTTGTAGGGAGCAAGGAGCCATACAGAAAAAATAAGACGACTGCTTCCAGTAAAACCTTATTTATGGACACTGAGATTTGAATTTCATATGATTTCCACATGTCATGAAAGGTTCTTCTTATTTTTATTTTTTCTTCAACAGTGTAAAAGTGTAGAAACTGTTCTAAGCTTGTAGATCATACAACAGCAGGCATTAGTTGGGAATTACCCCCCACACTGTAGTTTGCCTACTTTTATAAAGTAGCAGTGGCTTAGATAACCCAAGCCAGTAGATAGGTAAGCATTCATGTTGCACTTGGCTTTAGAGTGTCTTGATGTCACCGTTGAGTTTTTCAAAGCGAGGCCTGTGGTGGGGTTGCCAGGTAAAGTGGAGGACACTCAGTTAAATTTGAATCTTAGATAAATAATAAACCGTTTTTTATCTAAAATTGTATAAGTACATCCTGTTGTTTATCCATTGTTTATCTGAAGTTCAGAGTTAACTGGGTGTCCTGCATTCTTATTTGCTAAATCTGGCCACCTTAGACTGTGGGGCACTAGAAATATGTTCTTAGTCTGAAGTGCCATAGGACTCTTAAATTGGATTTTTCCCTTTGAACCTGCTACAA
This sequence comes from Phacochoerus africanus, assembly GCF_016906955.1. Lineage (NCBI taxonomy): Eukaryota > Metazoa > Chordata > Mammalia > Artiodactyla > Suidae > Phacochoerus > Phacochoerus africanus. The sequence goes on from NC_062558.1 coordinate 134,496,511, forward strand.
AGACAAAGCTTGTCTTTTGTAGTGAGAGCTCATAACCGAAAGACTTTGAAAGGATAAAACAAGTTTCCTTAGTCATTGTTTTTCAAGACCAGTAGTCATGGACGGTCTAGGTCTGAAAGAAGGTTGCTTGTTTGTTTGTAGGGATCTGTATATTAGTTAAGTTTGAGAGATGCCCTGCACATGACGATCTGGGATTTTAGGATGCGCCACCCCGCTAATCCAACACAAAAGCTGTGCTGAAAAGCATCTCTCTCTCCCCGCTCATCACCACAGATTCCAGCTGGGAATGGGTTTTAAAGTAGGAAACTTCTTTAATTGGTGCAGAGAATCACCTGGGATAGAAAGGACACTCTTGCATCAAATGTATTCAGCTTGCTTTTATTGAGCACCGCCTGTGTGCTGGGCGCTGTCTTGGTGCTGAGACGCAATGAGCAAGCACATAGTCCCTGCTCACGTTTCAGTAGGAGTAGGCATTTGTTCATACGTGTAAATACGTAATAGGGCAGATAGTGAGAAGACGAAAAAGAAAAAGGGTACAGGGTAAAGAGAGCGGTTGCTGGCCTCTGATAAGGTGCCATTCGATGGGAAGGAGTAACTCTGTGGATCTCTGGGGAGGGGCGTCCAGAACAGCCTCTTAGTTAAGCACGTACAGGCACATTGTTTCGACATTTAGAGTAAGATGTTCTTCAGCTGTGCTTGTGCTGACCCCTACAGCACGTGCTCAGACAACGGGTTATGTGCTGAGTGATCCAGAATTGATGATGGTGGTAGGTGTTCTCCAAAGGTGTAAATAAACCTCAGCATTGATTACAGAAAAACTTTTATGTGAGTGATGACTTATTTGCTGAAATCCTCATTTCCCACACCAGCCTATACAAGAGCAGTTAGTTGAGCTTTGTGTTAACTTCCTTATCCTTTTATCATTGGCAGTGTTTTAACGTCCTTATCCTTTTATCATTGGCAGTGTTTTTTAAAAAATGAAGTGAATTACATGCTGTTTCAAGAAAACAACCTTGGAGGAATTCGCGTCGTGGTGCCGTGGAAACGAATCCAACTAGGAACCATGAGGTTGCAGGTTTGATCCCTGGCTTTGCTCAGTGGGTTAAGGATCCGGCGTGGCTGTGAGCTGTGGTGTAGGCCTGCAGCTGTATCTCCAATTTGACCCCTAGCCTGGGAACTTCCATATGCCACAGGTGCAGCCCTAAAAAGAAAAAAAAAAAAAAGGAAACAACCTTGGAATATTTCTGCTTCCTGAGCTTTTCTAATGTTGGTTGTTACGCTTAGTAGGATTTAGGTGATGAATTCGCTCTACTTATTTTCACTTCAAAACAATGGGGTTTGGGGGAAGGAATTAAAATAATATTTCATTCTGTCATGGAATCCTTTTTTCCAACAGTCCAGTTAATAACTATATCTCAGGTTGCTTTAGTCTTCCTTGTGGGGCTGTGGAATAGTAGTTTAGATGGCAAGTTTATTTGATTATTAGAATTGTTACAAAATTGTAATGTCAATTACTCTTTTTGTTTGTTTTTGTTTTGTCTTTTTAGGGCCACACTGGTGGCATCTGGAGGTTCCCAGGCCTAGGGGTCGAATTCAAGCTACAGCTGCTGGCCTACACGACAGCCACAACAACTCCAGATCCAAGCCGCATCTGCAACCTACAGCAAAGCTGAATCCTTAACCCACTGAGCAAGGCAAGGAATTGAACCTGTGTCCTTTTGGATAATAATCAGATTCATTTCCTCTGAGCTACGACAGGAACTCCCTCAATAACTCTTAATTTCACTGAAAATCTTTTTTTTTTTGTCTTTTGTCATTTTAGGGCTGCACCCAAAGCATATGGAGGTTCCCAGTCTAGGGGTCTAATCAGAGCTGTAGCTGCCAGCCTATACCACAGCCACAGCAACGCCAGATCCGAGCCATGTCTGCAACTACACCACAGCTCACGGCAATGCCGGATCCTTAACCCACTGAGCGAGGCCAGGGATCAAACCCGCAACCTCATGGACCCCAGTGAGAGTTGTTTCCACTGTGCCACAATGGGAACTCCAAAATCATTTTTATTTTTAGCTACAGCTGTTGTCTCTCGTTACTTTTAGGAAGGATTTTTGCTGGGAGAGGTGAGACAAGAGGAAACCTTCAGCATCAGTGACTCCCAGATCAGCAACACCGAATTCCTGCAAGTGATTGGTAAGCGGGTTCATCACTGACCTTAGAGATACTCCGCTCATACATATGTGCTTGTTTTCGTTCTTTGGCCCTTAACTGATTTGAATCTTATAGTAGATCCAAAGAGTATGTCGAAAACCCACTAAAATCACAGTGCCAGTGATTTTCACTAGTAAATGACACGAAATGTTCTTCTGAGCCAGTATGTACTCAGAGCTGTGAGTGCAGGTCCTCTACGAAGCCACCCCTTCCCCACCGACTGGCCTGCCCCGCTGAACCGCTGTGCCATGCTGCACTCGGTGGACACAACCACAGTCCCCCTGGAGTTTGCCCATGGGGCTCTACCCATTGTCATCATCACCTCACACTCTGACAAAAGTATGTGATGTGCTGGTCCTTCTTGGAGGATCCGGCAAAGTTGTTTACACTTGTTTACAGGAGATATTTGTTAAACCTACACAGCATTCTGAGGAATAAGCCAAACAGTCAACTGGGGGCCGATTGCTGGGGAAAACAAAGGAGTATTTGTAAGTGCACCCACTCTCTGGGTCAGTCTCCTTTTGATAAATAAGGACCATAGTCCTTTCAGCTGCACCTCAGGTCACCAGACGGCATGTCCTCATATGCAGGACAAAGCAAGGGACAGTTCGTTCGTTCGTTCATGCAGCCAGTGGTTATTGAAGAACATCCGTGTGTGAGGCAGGTGCTGGGCAGTGAGAGGAATGTTTGGATTCTTCGCTGCCTTCCAGGCCCAGGGGGAGGATGAGCCAAGCAGACAGCAGTGCCGGAAAGTGCAGGATGAGTGCTGTAAGGAAGGGACAGAGGAGCTCTCAGGAGTTGGAGAAAAGGGGAGAGAAAAAAAAACTGCTAGTGGGTTAAATCAGCCAAGATGTCACGACAGAGGTAAACCTAGGGCCAGTGGGTGGTACCTTCGGGGGATCACAGAGGAAGGAGTGCATAAAACGTTCAGGGGTCTGGCCTGTTTCCATGTGACTAAAATACAGAATGTGTGAAGGCGAGTGGTTTGTGGTTTGAAATACTGCTGGAAGGTTAGGTTAGGTTGGGGCGAATTCGTCAATTTCAGTCTGTTCTGACAGCCTTCCCTCGCGGGGTTGGGAGGCCAGGATGAGGATCGAGGTGGTTAGGATCAGGGCGGGGAAGGACACAAGAGACACCTGTTTCCTAAAGAACCAAAACTATAAAACCCACTCGCTACAATATTGACTCGTTAAATAAAGGCTTAATACTTGTTCTACTATGTATAGCTATTCTTTTGTTGAGGTTTTGTTTGTTTTGTTTTTATGCTTTGCTTAACTCTTTAAAATCTTAAATTAGAGAATTTGGTTTCATTGGCCATCTGGGCAATTATTTATTGTTTGCCCTTGGGTTTTCCAAATTAATTTGGTATATGATGGACCCAATAGCACACCATGCAAGAAAGAGCTCTTTTGCTTGGCATGGTCACAAAACTAGCATTTCTGATGAGTGTTCTGGCTGTTTCTTTATCTTTAAAGGAATAGAATGGTAAAGTAATTCAAATTCTCTAGCACAGTGTCCTGTATCTTCGATTCATAAACCTTCGGGTTCTTGCAGTAAATGCCAGTTTCCATGGCATTGGAGATACATGGACGTCCCGATCGATAGCCCTGGTTCAGCAGTGCCATGACAACCATCTTCTACTGTGCAAAGTTTAATTTATTAGCTGCGTTCGGTTCATTGTTTGAAACAGTCATGGATCTCATGAACACAGTACTTGCCAGAATTATCTTAAATGTACTGTTAGCATTGTAGTGTTTTTCTTTCAAAAATAAATACATATTAGAAAAGGTAAACCAAGAACTCTGGAAAACCTGGATTGAAAGGCCAAATGTTAGGGAATGTGCCATGAGTCATATTCCATACCACTAGTATGAAGAAATTTGCTGGCATAGAGTAAGATATTTTAAATCAAATAAATTGACTAAACTTCTTATTTGCTGAAAATGTCTGAATCCAGACACACATGCCTTTACCCAACTCTATGCAAGAAGGAGGGCTTTTTTTTTCTTTTTTTATTTGTATTGCTTTTTAGGGCCGCACCTGTGGAGGTTCCCAGGCTAGGGGTTAAATCGGAGCTGCCGGCCTGTGCCACAGCCAGAGCAACTTGGGATCTGTGTCTGCGGCCTGCATCACACTCACGGCAACGCCAGTTCCTTAACCCACTGAGTGAGGCCAGGGACAGAACCCACAAGCTCGTGGTTCCTAGTCAGATTCGTTTCCTCTGTGCTACGGGAACTCCAGGAGGGCTTTTGTATAAGCTATCACATTGCGATCTCAAAGTATCTGTGTCTTCTTTTGCATGCATATTAATTTTTAAAGCTCTGCTCACTCACTTTAGGCAAAGCCGTCCACCCTTCCTGCTGGGAGTGGTCGGGAGGAGCCAGCAGCAGCAGAGCTCCCTTAGTTACTGAGGTGATGCAAGGAAAGAAGGAAAGGAGAGGAAGTGTTCAGCTCACCCACCAGCAGAGACAGGAAGACAAGGAAGCACAGCAGTGCGTCCCAGGGAGGAGTTTTAAAGAAACGTGTGCAGAGGGGTCAATGGTGTGGATGAGCGCCAAGGCAGGGGAGACTGCAACCCCAGGCCAGGCTGCCCCATCTGCCCTGCTTGCAAAAGTGCACCTGTCGGCTAACGTGCCCACCAGCTTCACTCCAGTCTGCAGGCTGGATGCTTGAGACCAGTGCCTGTTGGCTCATGGAGTGCTTAGTTAGGTATTGCAAGAATCCTGGGAGAGAAAGCTTGAACTTCCTTTAGAAAACACCCCATGATACCTAGAGCACGTCGTCTTCGTGTCTCTAATCCAGGTTAAATCATGAACGAAGTCTGCTGGGGCGGATTGCTGAGTATTCAGAGTTCAGAATTTACTCTAGGGAATTTTCTTTTTTCTTTTTTTTGGGAGGGTGGAGGGAATTGCTTTTTAGGGCTGCACATGTGGCATATGGAAGTTCCCAGGCTAGGGGCTGAATCTGAGCTGCAGCTGCCAGCCACAGCCAGATCCAAGCTGCAGACGTGGCAACGCACACTGGATCCTTAACCCACCAAGTGAGGCCAGGGATCATACCCACATTCTTATGGCTACTAGCCAGGCTTGTAACCTGCTGAGCCACAACAGGAACTCCTCTAGGGATTTTCTTTTCTCTCTCTTTTTTTTTTGTCTTTTGTCTTTTTAGGGCCACACCTGCAGCATATGGAGGTTTCCGGGCTAGGAGTCTAATCGGAGCTGTTGCCCCGGCCTACGCCAGAGCCACAGCAACACCAGATCTGAGCCATGTCTGCAACCTACGCCACAGATCACGGCAACGCTGGATCCTTAACCCACTGAGCGAGGCCAGGGATCGAAACTGCAACCTCATGGTTCCTAGCCGGATTGTTTCCGCTGCGCGGTAACAGGAACTCTGGGATTTTCTTAAACAAAGTATCTTTCCTTTAAAGTAGAAGATGGAGTTCCCGTCGTGGTGCAGTGGTTAACGAATCCGACTAGGAACCATGAGGTTGCGGGTTCGGTCCCTGCCCTTGCTCAGTGGGTTAAAGGATCTGGCATTGCCGTGAGCTGGGGTGTAGGTTGCAGACGCGGCTCGGATCCTGCGTTGCTGTGGCTCTGGCGTAGGCCGGTGGCTACAGCTCCGATTGGACCCCTAGCCTGGGAACCTCCATATGCTGAGGGAGCGGCCCAAGAAATAGCAACAACAACAAAAAAAAAGGTAGAAGATGAGTTTTTTTTTCTTTTTCCTGAACTGTAGTTAACATTTTTACTACAAATGTTCTGCAATCTAATTACTAACAGTGTGTCTACACCAATTTATGATGGTGCGCTGTATAATTTGGGGTGATGAAAGAAGGAAATGGTCCTAGATGGTGTTTTCTTATTTGCATTGCTGTACTAGCAGTTATACTAGGCAAATGAACTTTTCTTTCTTGTGGAAGTTTTGGCATTTCTGCGTATGTTTTGGCAGCACTAACATCAGTGGAGAAGCTAATGGGCATAGCCCCATGTCCTTCAGACTTGTGGTTTCATTTTAATTGAGTTAAAATTGCAGCCTGGAACTCTGAGGCTATGGCTTTATAAACAGCAGGTGATGAGTTGCTGTCCAGGAGAATATTATTAATGGAATTGAGTGGTTAATTAGTCTCTTGCTCTTATAAAATAACACAGACCCTAAACCCCTGGTGAGCTTGAAGAAATTGTTCTCTATGGGTGATCTCAGCAATCTTTTCAGAGGCCATTAGGATCTGCCTTATAAGGGACTGGTTCCCTTGGTGCCGAAAATCTTTGTAAGGGTTAATAAATACACAGAGTTTCCTCCCCCTCCCTTCAAAATACCTGGTTCTGTTGTCCTGAGTTGTTGGTAGGATACTGATGGTAGGTTAAGGCCCTTCTCTTGCCAGGCTGTCCTCACAGCTTTATCCACCTTGAGTAAATGCTTCCAGTCAGTGGTTCCTTTTTCCTCTTAAGCTTTGTTTAATAGGTAAGATTGGAGTTCCCCCATGGCTCAGTGGGTTAAGGACCTGGTGTTGTCACTGCTGTGGCTTAGGTCGCTGCTGTGGTGTGGGTTCAGTCCCAGGCGCTTCTGCATGCGGTGGGTGCAGGCAGATAGATAAATAAAAATCTTGCTAATAAATAAATAAATTATAAGTAAGATTGACTAAAGGCACACAACACCTGCATGTTCCCAAATAAAAGCTTTCAGACGTGTGCTTATCATACCTGGACACATGGAAACAACTTTTTTTTTTCTTTTTACAGTAGCACCTGCAGCACTTGGAAGTTCCCCAGCTGGGGTCAGATTGGAACTGCAGCTGCCAGCCTACGCCACAGCCACAGCAACACAGGCTCGGAGCCTCAAACTACAGCATAGCTCACGGCAATGCTGGATCTTTAACCCACATCCTCACGGACGCTATGTCAGGTTCTTAAGCTGCTGAGCCACAACAGGGACTCTAAGGAAACAGAGCTTTCATTCTCCAGTTTACTTTGTTCTGCGAATGTGTCCCTGAGTGTAAATGTTGAAAGCCACGTTGCCTTCACTAGTGTACACACTGTTTGGGAGAGGACAGCTGTCTTTTCATTGCCTGAGATTTTGGTTTAAAAAAAAAAATCCTGAGCTGTTTTATAGTTGTCTGTATCTTACATAATTAACTGAGATGTATTTCCTCTTTCTAATTACAGAGATCCATAACCATCAGCCTTGTTCAAAGCTTTTTAGGTAAGCCACATCCTTTGCAGCTTTTCGGCCTTATTAAAAAATTGCTAAGAACTAGTGAATTTAGACCTGTATCTGATGATGGCTATAAAATAAGTATAATTGAGCGCATCCAAATTCACTTATTTATCAAGTCCCAGATGTGTGTGTGGCACTGTGTTAAGTTAGGAAAAGGGGCGCTCAGACGGTATAAACCTTGGCCTCAGTGGTTTAGAATGGGAGCCTCTCTGCCAGATCCCCTCGCAAGGGCTCTTCAGCCACAGAGAAGGAAGTTAATTAAGATCGTGTATAGATAAAATAATTGGTGTTTCTCAGAGAGATGAAAAATTTTCAGTGTGCAATTTAAAATGTAAGGAAAAAGAACAGAAAATTTTTTTGTGTTTAAGTTGATATACACCACTTGCATCCTGTAACCACCGAAAGGACAGAAAGAGAAACGAGAGGAGAGACATTCAGAGGGAGAAAGCAAAGGACAGAGAGACGCGTGGAGGACAAAGGGTGAGGGAGAAAATGGCCAATATCTCCCACACACCAGCCTTCTGCCCAAACCACAGTCCAGGCCTCTGCCTTCCTTCTCAACCCCAAACCCTCCCGCCTGACAGCTGGTCTGATGATTTCCACTGTTTCTTAAAACTCCCCGAGGCCCTATTCTTGTCCTTTCCCCAAAGCCAGGCCAATACCTTTCTTGCAGTGCTGCCCACACTGGTTTGATTCTGCATTTTTGGTCAGCACCTCCTTCTTTAACCCCTGCCAGCCCCTGAGCCCGGCTCTTCTGCTGTGCGTCCCCTGCAGCTGTTACCCTGACCTCACCCCTGTTCTCTGCTGACCCAAACCTCCAGCCTGTTGCATCTAAGAACCCTGGGACTTGGGTCACGTGCACCACCACCCCGTACCCCAGGCCCTGCCGCACACACTTAGCCATCATTTCAGGGGACTGTCACCGTGCATGACGACTACCTGTGAGCAAAGTAGCTGAGAGCCTCGTCTCTTCCAGGGTTACACATAACTGAAAGAAAAGTAGGAAGCAAGGCAAGGAACCAGCAGCTCATTTGAAAGGAATCTGAGAGCCAGTGAACTGATTCAGACCCTGGTCCGCACACAGCCTCTGTCTGGTTCCGAAAGGGTCCTGTTTAGCCCAGACTGTCCAAAGCTTTGCTTGGTGTGCTCTGCCTTGCCTTTCTGAGGAATTCCTTAAAACATTGCCAACAAAGTAGCAACCAGAATATAGACTCATAAACTCATAATTTGAATCATAGACTCATAATTCTTAGAGCCGACAGAAACCTTAGAAATGGCCTACTCCCAACTCTGTTTTGCCAACAGGGAAACAGAGGCCAGGTAGGTTACAGTGATTTGCCTGAGAGCGTATGGTGAGAAGCAGAACTGAGCTGGAGCTGGCGTCTCCTGATGTCCAGTTCAGGGTTTTTACTATACCTTGAATCCTTCCTGGGCTTATCGTGGCAGGAGGAGAGCACGAGGGTGGCAGTCCTAAAACCATGACTGCGGGTAGACAAGCCCACACACCATCATGCCTGGACCACTCATCACACGATCCTGGTCAGATTGGTTTCTTCTCAGGCTAAGTGCATTCAGTTTGAAGCTGGCCAGACCTGGCTTCAGATCCCAGCTCTTCCATCTACCAGCTCTTAGACTGGAGACACGTCACTTAACCTGAGTATCTTTATCTCCAGAAATGGGAAGAACACATGTTGACTTGCTGGCCTGAACTAGTACTTCCTCCCAGCATTGAGGCCAGAATGAAATGAATTACCATGAGAAAGCATGCAGCTGGGTGTCTTATTAAGGATTCAGCAAATACCATTTCCCTCCTTTATTTCTCAGAAATTGAGCTTTGGCATTCTCTTTTTTCCCCATAGGTAATTGATACTTAGAAACAAGGAAAGGATGTCATAGCCATTTGCAACCACACATTTTGTAATTACTTGCTATCAGCACCTCCCACTTATGGAAGCAATACCCTTTGAATGTCGCAGTCTCTTGAGTATTCTTGATGCAAAAGATTTCTCCTATCAGTAAAGCCTTTAGATTGATTTCTCTTTTTATACCTATTGAAGACAAGCAATTGTGTTTTTATTACCAAGCTTTAGGGTTAGGTTACCCATAGATACAAGGTACTAAGCATATTCGTGTCAAAATACTGTGTAATTTTAATGAAATATTTTTTGTCTAAAAATACAGTTTTTATGACTATGCAAGCAAAGTTAATGAAGAGAGTTTGGACAGGATTCTTAAAGATCGGAGAAAGGTATGTTCTCTTTGTCACCCAGTCTGATTTGGAAATCACTCCTTACCTTCTCACCCAAACTTAAAACAAGAAAGGAATGTAAATTGAAGAAATGTGATTTGATAATATATAAGAATTCTGTTAAGTAGATTTTTTTTTTTCTTTGTAGGGCCGCACCCGTGGCGTATGGAAGTTCCCAGGCTAGGGACTGAATTAGAGCTATAGCTGCCAGCCTACACCTCAGCATCTCAGGATCCAAGCTGCGTCTGCAACCTACACCACTAGCTCACGGCAACGTCAGATTCCCAACCCACTTGAGTGAGCCCAGGGATCAAATCTGGGTCTTCATGGATACTAGTTGGATTCATTTCTCCTGCACCACAATGGGAACTTCCTGTTAAATGGATTTTAAAAATAAATCACAATGTGACATAATGTTCGCAATATATCAGAAGAACGAAATTTAGATATTTGGGGTATGATTCCATTATATAAAAAAATCTGAGGAACCCCCATTGTGGCTCAGATATCAACTAGTATCCATGAGGACTTGGGTTTGATCCCTGGCCTCACTCAGTGGGTTAAGGTCATGGCCAGTGTTGCCATGACCTGTGGTGTAGGTCACAGACTCGGCTCCTATCCTGAGTTGCTGTGGCTGTGGCTCCAATTTGACCCCTAGCCTGGGAACTTTCATATGCCGCAGGTGCAGCCCTCAAAAGCAAAAAATAAAAATTAAAAAATCAGAAAAAAAGAACATGAACTATAACCCAGAAAGTTAATAATAATTGAGTTGATTCTTGGTGGTTTTGTCTTCTTATTTTAAAATTTAAAAAATGATTTTGCCTACATTTAATGCACATGCATTAATTTTATAATTAGGGAAAATGTTTTTTAAAAATGTAAATTGCAGAGTTCCCATCATGGCGCAGTGGAAGTGAATCCTACTAGGAACCATGAGGTTGTAGGTTCCATCCCTGGCCTTGCTCAGTGGGTTAAGGATCTGGCATCACCATGAGCTGTGGTGTAGGTCACAGATGTGGCTCAGATCTGACATAGCTGTGGCTCTGGCGTAGGCCGGCAGCTACAACTCTGTTTAGACCCCTAGCCTGGGAACCTCCATATGCCACAGCTGTGTCAAAAAAGACCAAAAAAAAAAAAAAGTAAATTGCAATCAAACATCTTTGAATATGTTATTCTTTCAAGTTCAGTTAACGTGAAACATAGATATTTTTCCAGAAAGTCATGTATTTTTTATTTCTGTCATCATACACATACGATGTTCTGACTGTGTGGTAAGCAAGTCTGAATAGAACTGACAGGAACCAAAGTTTTATTGCTGTAGTATTGTCTGATGGTCTCATTTATAATTTATTGTACCGTGTGTGGGCTTTACTTTCTTAATTGCAGAAAAATAGATTGATCACTAAACCATCACTTGAGGGGAAAAAGTACCAATGAAAGTTTTCAACTTATCAAACAAAACAAACTGCCTTTGTTTAGAAGCATGTGTTATAAAAAAGCTTTTAAAAGATTACCTGTGCATAAAAACGGTCATGGCAGAGTGGGGCTCCTGAGGGGTCTGAGAAAAGGCATCAGAAGTAAAAGTGCAGCTAGAGTGGATGAGCACTTCCCAGGGTACGGGCTATCTCATACCCATCAGGTGTGAGGGCAGAAAGAAAGGCAGGAAGGATAAAGTGAAAAACGGGAAGTGTGGGGGATAGGTCTGAAGAAAGGACAAGTGGCTTTACAGATGACCGCAAACTCAGGAAGTGCTCACTCTTGGCAGAGAGTCTAACCCGGTCACCTGCCCGGCTGAGGCGGTTAGAGCAGCCACAGGTATCACAGTCTAGCTCTTGCATATTCAGTGACTTGTCTGAAGCATACATTCTGGGATTACTTTCATACTTTAGATAATGAAGCTTTATTATGCTTTCTAAAACTACGGAAATTCTCATTGAAGCACAGTTGTTTAGAGTACTCAGTACATATTAAAAGTACCAGAGGAGTTCCCACTGTGGCACAACGGGATCAGTGGCGTCTCTGCAGCACCAGGACACAGGTTCCATCCCCAACCCGACGCAGTGGGTTAAAGGATCCCGAGTTGCTGCAGCTGTGGGGCAGGTCGCAACTGCAGCTCAGATCTGATCCCTGGCCTGGGAACTCCATATGCCACAGAGTAGCCAAAAAAGAGGAAAAAAAATTTTTTTAAGATAAAAAACAAAAATACGAGGAAATTTTTTTAAATAGATGAAAACATTTAAAGTGAGAAAAATGAATATAGAATATGAATAGGAAAAGAACACAAAAGAAAAGAAATCTGTGGATGACTACGAAGTAAATGGGAAACGGCAAATTGAAACACATACTACTGTTTTTTTGGTCCATCCGAATGGCCGAAGTGTAGAAGGATTGGTAACATGAAGCCCTGGCAAGTGCAGGAAATGAGAAAGCTGTAGTTGATGGGAATGTAAGCAGGCATTGAGGGGGAGAGTTTCGCAATAATAGAATTTTAAATGTGCAGTTCCACCTCCAGGAGTCTGTCTCAAGTAAATAAATGCATCTAGACATGAATAAAAAGCTGGCATTATTGAACACTTCAACTCTGTGCCAGGTCGTGTTCTAAGCACTTTCCAGGTGTTGACACATTGAATCCTTGCAGCAGCCCATTGAGGCTATTCTCATTATCCCCATTTTACAGTCGAGACCACCAAGGATAAATCACTTGCTTAAATTAAGGTCACCAGCAGGTAATGTTGGCACCGAGGTTTAAACTCAGCAGTCTGTTTTTTTTTTTTTTTTTCTTCCCAGGGCCACACCCTGTGGCAAATGGAGGTTCCCAGGCTAGGGGTCCAATTGGAGCTGCAGCTGCTGGCCTGTACCACAGCCACAGCAATACCAGATCTGAGCCACATCTGCCACCTACACCACAGCTCATGGCAACATCAGATCCTTAACCCATTGAGTGAGGCCAGGGATTGAACCCGCATCCTCATGAATGCTAGTCAGGTTCGTTACCACTGAGCCACAATAGGAACTCCAGCAGTCTGGTTTTTAATCCAGCATACAAAGATGTGTATTGCATCTTTGCACAATGGTGAGAATTCTGAAGTCACTCTGAATCTCCACCAGAGGCGAATGGTTAAATGAATTATGTCGGTACCTCCATGGTAGCCTCCATACGTAGGCTATGGAGCAGCTGTTAGAAAGAATAAAAGAGGTTCTCATGAATGACATAGAAAGATCTTGGAGTTAATTGGAAAAAGCGGTGTTATAATTTGAGCCTACTTTTATAAAAACAGAAGTCTGAATGAGTGTTTAAATGTACAGAAAAAGATCTGGAAGGGAGCCAACCAAACCTAAAAGTGGTACTTTGGAAACGGGAGCAGAAATGCTGCTGATGAAGGGAGACTTTACATGATAAGGTTTTTTAGATTGTATTTTATAATGGAGTTCCCTTGTGGTACCTCATGTTAAGGATCGGGTGTTGTCGCTGCTGTGGCATGGGTTTGATCCCTGACCCGGGAACTTCCACATGCTGTGGGCACGGCCACAAGGAAAAAAAAAAGCATAAATTTTATTTGATATTGAAAATAAATTGGGAAAAAGAAAAGTACTCTGCTATGTATTTTTTCAGTAGTAAATAGGAATGTGTTTCCAGTTTGGGCATTTTAAATTTAGATTTGCTGTTTTGAGACACCCCCCCCAAAAAACAATCACGGGTTATTTACTGGAATGAATTTTCTTTTCCTGGGGCCAAGATTCTCAAAAAAGGTAAAAGTTGATCTGCAGTTTTGATTATGTAGGGCTTTGTGCTAAAACAAATGTTTATATTTTTCTTTGCAATTAAAGATAGGAATGGAGCTCCCATTGTGGCTCAGAGGGTTACAAACCCAGCTAGCATCTGTGAGGATGCAGGTTCCATCCCTGGCCTTGCTCAGCGGGTAAAAGCATCTGGTGTGGCTGTGGCTGTGGCCGGCAGCTGCAGCTCCACTTCCACCCCTAGTCTGGGACCTTACGTATGCCACAGGTGTGGTCCTAAAAAGCAAAAAAAAAGACAGACGTTTGTTGATTCAGTTTACTTGGAAATTATATTTTATTTGCTGTGGAATTTGCTGTGGAATTTTATGTTCATTGTATTTCCTGTGGTATCTTATATGTAATATAAACTCAAGTTTTTTTTTTCAAAAATTCATATTTCTAGCCCCAAAACAAAGATGGTATGTAACATTTAGACTGAAAAGCTTTATAGTTGATTTGGGTGGGGTTTTTGTCCCCAGAGATGGTACAAAATTGTATCTTCATTTCAAAAGGGTTATAATTCTGGAGTTCCCGTCGTGGCGCAGTGGTTAACGAACCCGACTAGGAACCATGAGGTTGCGGGTTCAGTCCCTGCCCTTGCTCAGTGGGTTAAAGGATCCGGCGTTGCCGTGAGCTGTGGTGTAGGTCGCAGACGCGGCTCAGATCCTGCGTTGCTGTGGCTCTGGCGTAGGCTGGCAGCTACAGCTCCGATTCGACCCCTAGCCTGGGAACTTCCATGTGCCGCGGAAGCGGCCCAAGAAATAGCAAAGAGACAAAAAAAAAAAAAGGGTTATAATTCTACCTACAAAGATATATTTTAAATGTTAGGCTTAAAAATATATATGTACTTTAAACAATATCTGACATATAAAAATATTTTTAGTTATCAATTCTTCAAAATGCTGATGGAAACTTTTCAAAAATTGACTCTTTGTGTAAATCAACTATACTCCAATGTAAAAAAAAAAAAAAATTTAGGGAGAGCCTGTCATGGCTCGGTGGTTAACACACCCAACTAGTATCTTTGAGGACACGGGTTCAGTCCCTGGCCTCGCTCAGTGGACTAAGGATCTGGCGTTGCCATGAACTGTGGTGTAGGTCGCAGACTCAGTTCAGATCATGCATTGCTGTGGCTGTGGTGTAGGCCAGTGGCTACAGCTCCAATTTGACCCCAAGCCTGGGAACCTCCGTGTGCTGAGGGTGCAGCCCTAAAGAGACAAAAAAAAATAAAGTAAAAAATTTAAAAATAAAGGTACTAAAAATTATTTTAAAAAATAAAAATAAAATTTAAAAAATTAACTCTTTGCCAGGCCAGCTTCAAATCTAATATTTAATTGAAATATCCTAAGACTTGGATGAAGTTTAGTAACTACATAAAGTTCCCTGAGTCATAGAATTATCTATTAGAAAACACAAGTCAATAAAGATTTTTGTCACAATTAAAATATAAAATGCATTCTTAGAAGTATGTTTACTAAAAAAAAATGTGACTCTTGGAATTCCCGTTGTTGTGCGGTGGAAACAAATCCTACTGTATCCATGAGGATTAGGGTTCGATCTGCTCAGTGGGTCTGGGATCTGGCATAGCTATGAGCTGTGATGTAGGTCGCAGACTTGGCTTGGATCCTGTGTGGCTGTGGCCTAGGCCAGTGGCTACAGCTCCTGTTTGACCCCTGACCTGGAAACTTCCATATGCCGTGGGTGCCGCCCTAAAAACCAAAAAAAAAGAAAAAAGAGGAAAAAGTGGCTCTCAAGTATAGAAACTCCAGAATATTGATAAAACAGCTTTTTTAAAATTAAGCTAATGTTTTTGATATGAAAATCCTCTAGTAGGGCAATTTTTGGGTACTCAGTTACCACCCTGGCAGAATCCATCTTGTGTTTGCAAAGTGTCCCCCAGCCTCAGGTTTTGGGCCCAGGCCAAAAAAGCAAGTGAGAGGAAGGTTTCTGCCTTCTTGAAAGCATCTGCTCCAAAGTAGATCACGACAGCCCTAACTGCTGTCTTCATATCATCTTAAGGCCGGGAAGAACCCAACCTAAAGACGACAGTGTGCCCGGTGGTGGGATAAATTGCTTTGGCTCCAGAAAGTGTAAGTGAATGTCTAGCACAGAGTAGACAGGAGAATCTTTGTGAAATACTGTCTGAAGTTTCAGCAGAGATAAGGTTTTCACGAAAGAGCCTCGTAATTTTCCATCGTTGATATCAGGAGCGTGCTGCTCCACACCAGTGACCTCGTCTCCCAACAGCCTTGCAACCAGCTCGTTTGCTCTAAACGGTAGAATCGCAGATGTCACGAGCATGAACCATTTTGGCATCTCATCTTTCATTGACCAGAATGAAGGGGTTGTCTTGTTAGCAAATATCAAAGGAGTAAGTTGATTACTCTCGGTTGATATCCAGAATAAATGTATAAGCCTCCTTGCTTCTCAGAGAATGCAAGCGGAATAAAACAATTAGAATCAGCACAAGTGAAAAGCAGTAGTACCTATCCAGTAGCCACTTGCCAGACTCCGTTAACCAGCAGACATGCTGAGCTGTTCGGGCCTTGGCTGGAATGGGAAGGCCCCGGTCCTGTGGAGGAGCTAACCCAGGGCCAAACACAGAGTGCGCAGACTCGGTGAAAAGAGCAGTGTTCTTTAGCAGCTCTAGCTAGGTGATAATTTTTCTTATCTTTTTTTTTTTTTTTTTAAGGAAAAACTACTTTTCACTCTTTTATGACCACCGCTGTGTGAATAATGTGGCATTTTAAAGTGAGTATAGTGCTATGGGAAAAGGCAGGCAGGTTCCAGATCTTGGCTGTCACTCGTTAGCCTGTGACCTTGGACAGAACCTCTTTTATAAGACTTACAGTGTCAGATATGTTTCAGTTTTCTTTATATTTAAAGAATATCAGAAGCAGTTGCTTTAATATCATTGGAAATTATGCTTTCTTTACAATAGTACTCCTTATAGGCAGGAACTATTTCTTTGCTTGCTGTAGTTCCTGGTATGTGATGTGAACTCAGTGGAGAAAATGCCACTCACCTCCCAGGGTGTTGTGATAATTAGTGAAAATATTTGTAACATAGCTACTTGGGAGCAAGAAAGAAGCTGTATGAAGATTAGTCGTTGTCGTCTTCTTTGTTATTTTAGGGTTGCACTCATGACATACGCAAATTCCCAGGCTTGGGGTCAGATAGGAACTGTAGCTGCTGGCCATAGCCACAGCCACAGCCATGCCAGATCTTAGCTGAGACTACATCACAGCTCACGGCAACCCCAGATCCTTAACCCACTGAGCAAGGCCAGGGATCAAACCCACCTCATGGATATTAGTTGGGTTTGTTACTGCTAAGCCACAAGGGAGACTCCAAGATTATGAGTCTTCTTATAAATAATTAAATTGTTAGTATAACAGATTTTCGAACTTTAGTATGCATAAGAAAAAGCTTAAGAACTTATTTTATTTTTTTTTTTTTGTCTTTTGTCTTTTTAGGGCTGCACTTGCCACATTTGGAGGTTCCCAGGCTAGGGGTTGAATAGGAGCTGTAGCTGCCAGCCTACGCCACAGCCACAGCAACAAGGGATCCAAGCTGTGTCTGAGATGTACACCCCAGCTCACGGCAATGCCACATCCTTAACCCACTGAGCAAGGCCAGGGATTGAACCTGCAACCTCGTGGTTACTAGTTGGATTCATTTCCGCTGTGCCAGGACGGGAACTCGTGTCTGCTCATCTGTTGATGGACATTTGGCTTGTTTTCAGTTTTGAACTCTTGCACATAACCCTGGCTATGAACATTTGTGATACAAGTGTTTGTGTGGATACATTCCACATTAAATCTGCAAGATTTCATGCCACTTTTAATACTTTTTTCCTTCTGTTTTGGTTGCAGAAGGTTATAGGGTGGTACAGATTCCGGCGGAACACACAGCAGCAGATGTCATACAGGGAACAGGTCATCCACAAGCAGCTCACCCGCATCCTGGGGGTGCCCGACCTTGTCTTCCTTCTCTTCAGCTTCATCTCCACCGCCAACAATTCCACTCATGCTTTAGAATATGTTCTCTTTAGACCAAATCGAAGGTACAAAAAAAAAAAAAGCATTCCCACCAGCCCCCATAACTAGGAAAGATGTTGATCCAGATAATTGAGATTTAGGACTTTGGAAATGAGCATTGTATAGCATCTGCACAAAAAAGTGTTTATAATTCTCATTTAGCTAGTTGTCTTTGTTTTTAGAGAAGGTATTTTCCTGTCAGTTAGTTATATAAATTAAAATTGTTTTTGTATCAAGAAGTATTAGCAGGATGTTAATTATGCATCAGTTCTTATAGGAATAAACACCTGGAAATCATCATCGCTTCTCCATAATCCATTACATACAAGTAGTTTCTTGCACTGGCAGCTGATTGTAATTTTCAAACATGGACTTCAAAGACAGAACTGCAAAATTGATCCACCTACTGGTTAAGGAGGGTTTTGCATTGTGAACTTATTAAAAAAAAAAAAAAATCATATGATATGGTGTCCCTCCAGAACTTCACAGGTAGTAGGAGAAATTAAATCGACATCAGTGAAAACAATTACTGTTAAATAGCCACTTGCAAGAGTTCATTCCTTAGTCGTAGGTTCTTGAGCACTTCAAACCTCCTCAGCACTGTCAGTTGCTGTGGAAATGCAAAAGGTGCATCAGACATGATCCTGCCCTCAAGGGGTTTACAATAGCCTTTCTACTTTAAGAGAAGGGGGAAGCTTCCAGTTCCCGGGTCCCTGGGTCGTCTGTGGACGGAAGGGCTCTGTGAGACCTCCTGTCAGTCCCCAGCGCAGAGACTCTGGCCTCTGTTGCCAAGATGTATGCTTCGAGTAGAGCAGCGCTTTCAACGTGACCTCTCTCCGTCCTCCCACAGGTATAATCAAAGGATATCCCTTGCTATTCCCAATCTAGGCAATACTAGCCAGCAAGAGTATAAAGTGTCTTCAGTGCCAAATACTTCTCAGAGTTATGCCAAAGTTATTAAAGAACATGGGTAAGTTGAAAGGTAAAATGAATGTATCTTCCTTTCTTTTGTTAACAGTTTTTAAAAGTTTTATGTAGAAGTGTGAACTCCTTTGCTATGAATAACACTGAAAAATGCGGTAAGGGAGTTCCCGTCGTGGCGCAGTGGTTAATGAGCCCGACTAACAGCCTCGAGGACTCAGGTTCAATCCCTGTCCTCACTCGGTGAGTTAAGGATCCTTAAGGATCCGGCGTTGCCATGAGCTGTGGTGTAGGTTGAAGGCGCGGCTTGGATGTGGCGTGGCTATGGTGTAGGCTGGCAGCTGCAGCTCCAATTCAACCCCTAGCCTGGGAACCTCCACACGCTGTGGCGAGGCCCTAAGACAAAAGACAAAAAAAAAATGCAGTATAAGATAATTCTCTAGACCACTGCCACTGTGTACCAAAATCTTACTCTCATCTAAAGATTGTTTACTTTTACCACAGATTTTTTCACAATTGATACGGAAGTTTGTCTTTTTTTTTTGCCTTTTCTAGGGCCACTCCCATGATACATGGAGGTTCCTAGGCTATGGGTCTAATTGGAGCTGTAGCCGCCAGCCTACGCCAGAGCATCGAAGGATCCAAGCCATGTCTGTGACCTACACCACAGCTCACGGCAACGCCGGATCCTTAACCCACTGAGCAAGGCCAGGGATTGAACCCGAAGCCTCTTGGTTCCTAGTTGGATTTCGTTAACCACTGAGCCGTGACGGGAACTCCAAAAGTTTGGATAGCCTATGTGTATTTCCGAAGTTCTAAAAGCTAACTGTGGTCGCTAAAAATGTATAGAGTGAACTAGGAAAAATTAAACTTTTAATTATTTTTCAGTTGTTTTGGTAACACAGGCCCTCTTTTCTTCCCGTCTGTAATTCTAGGGCTCTGGGCATGTTATAGACGGAACGTTGTCACCTTGGAGTTGCAGCGTTTCAGTAGTAGATTGAGGTAGAAACGATGGAAAGGTGTCTTCCCTTTCACGGAGGCTCTCATCACTTTGTGTATCTTTCTCTGTCTTCTAGTACTGACTTTTTTGACAAGGATGGAGTAATGAAAGACATCAGGGCGATTTATCAGGTTTATAATGCACTTCAGGAGAAGGTGCAGGTAACCGATTTATTTACTGGTTTTCATCTCATTTCTGTTGCCCAAATGCTTTTAATTCTACTTTAACTGTGGTTTGTTTTTTTTTTTTTTTTTTTTTTTTTTTGGCTGCACCCATGGCATGTGGAAGTTCCTGGGCCAGGGGTGGAATCTGAGCCACGGCTGCAACCTATGCCACAGCTGTGGCAGTGCCAGATCCTTAACCCACTGTAATACAGTGGGAACTCCAAATTCTACATTTGGAGTTACTGTTGTGGCTCAGTGGAAATGAATCCGGCTAGTAACCATGAGGATGCAAGTTCGATCCCCGGCCTCCCTCAGTGGGTTAAGGATCCAGTGTTTCCGTCATCTGTGGTGTAGGTTGCAGACAAGGCTCGGATCCCGTGTTGGCTGTGGCTGTGGCTGTGATAGCTCCCCATTCAACCCCTAGCCTGGGAACCTCCATGTGCTGTGGGTGTGGCCCTAAAAAGCAAAAAAAAAAAAAAGAAAAAAATCTACATTAATTTTTAATAATCTCACAACCGGGAGTTCCCATTGTGGCTCAGTAGTAACGAACCCCACTAGTATCCCTGAGGACACAGTTGGATCCCTGGCTTCATTCAGTGGGTTAAGGATTGGGTATTGCTGTGAAGCTGTGATGTAGGTTACAAGATGAGGCTCGGATCCCAAGTTGCTCTGGCTGTGGTGTAGGCGGCAGCCGCAGCTCCGATTGGACCCTTAGCCTGGGAGCTTCCATGTGCTATAGCCGAGGTCCTAAAAAGCAAAATTGTCATCATCACCGTCATCTCCCAACTGACATGTGAATTGTGGCCCCAAAGTCAGTTCACACTTTCCCCAAATGAGATCAGGCGTGTGGAGTAGTTACTCAGGCCTGCCTCCGAGGTAGGGGCCTGTGCCTGAGGTAGGGGCTCTGCAGTGCAGCGTCAAGACCACTGTTTTAAGTACTTGTGACCTCTCTAATGACAGCGTTAGCGTTTTCCCAGGGAAATGCAGTCCACGTTTAAAGCAGGATTGCTAAGGACGCAGCTGTCCCGTCACTTTACTCTAAGGAGAGACAGCACCGGGAGCACCGGAACTCGGGACAGCTCTGCTTCCCACTCACGTGGGAGGATGCAGGCGAGCCTCTTCATTCCTGGTCACTCATGCAACAAGTATTTATGGAAACGTCTCCTACAGGCCAGATCCTGAGCTAGGATCTGACAGTGCTTTCCCACGTTCTTTTCATCATCCCAGAGAGTTCTTAGGAGTGATTTGCTCTAAAACCCTAAGAACAAAAGAGCCTTTGAGAACAGGAAGGAACGTGGTGGGGCTGAAGAAGCCCTCCCAGGCCTGGAGAAAGCCTGGCTTTGAGGAGGAAAGCCCTAAGGGATAGAGAGAGGAATGAAGGCAGCCACTGAAAAAGGAAAGCAAACTGAGTTGAGCCCCGGGCAAAGAAGAAAGCATGCGAAGGGCAGCGTCCAGTGTTTGCGCTCCAGATTAGGGTCCTGGCACACGCAGCAGCGTCAGGAACTCTGAGACGGCCTCGCTCACGGGTGACCGGCCTACTTCCCTGCCCTTTCTGGTATTTCTGCTATGGAAGGAACGTGCAGTGAAAAACAGTTTTTTGTCCTGAATTCCTGACCGTGCTCTTTTCAGACTAACAGCACTGTCTAACAGGCTTCAAAGTGACTGTTAAACGTTTCATTGCCTATTGAATAAGGCCTGTCCTGCAAACACCAACATCACGTCCACTTCCCTGTAGGCATGGTGAAATCGCATTGATAATGGTCTCAAATAGTTACCTTTTCTTAAATCTTGACTTTGAAACAACTTTATCAGCTCTCTCTAATTATAGTTTCTGTGAAATAAATCTACATGTTGTCTGATTCTTGATTGCTGATTGTAAATAAAAGTTGAAAGCATCTCATTCCTGGGTTTCATTCATCCTTGCGTGCCAGCCTGGTATCAAAAATTCCTTCCCTAGAGTTCCTTTGTGGCTCAGCAGGTTGAGGACCCAGTGTTACCACTACTGCAGCTTTTGGTTAGATCTCTGGCCTGGGAACTTCCACATGCCACAGGTGCGGCCAAAAAGAAAAAATAAATCCCCTTTCATATTAATAAAAATGGGTAAGCAAGGGGAAAGATGAAATCTCTCTCATTTTATCTTTCTTTTTCAAAAACACATGAGCTAAATAGCATACTCTCTTAGACCTTCCTAATTTTGTTCTACCTTAGGTGTCTTCTTTTTTTTCTTTCTTTCTTTTTCTTTTTTTTGTCCTTTTTAGGGCCGCACCCATGGCATGTGGAAGTTTCCAGGTTAGGGGTCAAATCAGAGCTGTAGCTGTCAGCCCTCACCATGGCCGCAGCAACACGGGATCCGAGCCACGTCTGTGACCTACACCACAGCTCACGGCATCCTTAACCCCCCATCAAGGCCAGGGATCAAACCCACGTCCTTACAGATACTAGTCGGGTTCATTACCACTGAGCCACAATGGGAACGCCAGGTGTCTGCTTTTTAACTCTTCCATGGGTTATAATCAATGCTGTCTTTATGAAATGCCTTGTGCTTGTATTTGAAACTAATTGTTCTTTGCTGTCATTTTCCCCTCAGGCAGTGTGTGCAGACGTAGAAAAGAGTGAGCGAGTTGTTGAATCTTGTCAGGCAGAAGTGAACAAATTAAGAAGACAAATCATTCAGAGGAAGAATGAAAAAGAACAAGAAAGAAGTGAGTTTCCTATTAATCTTACCATTCAGTATCAAACGAAACAGTAAACTAGGTGACTTCATCTATACTCAGCAAGCCCCAAGTTAGGCCGTGGGGGAGGGCACCGACGTGTCTTCAGGCTTTTCCAAAGTTTTTCATGGCCTCCTGCTCACATCCCCGAACCGGAAGCAAAAGAAGACCAAAGGTAGAAAGGCTGAAGCGAGTTGGAGTAAACCCCGAGAAGCGATGCGGTCTGTTTACAGTGGGTGTGATGTTTCTGGCCTGCCATGCATGTGGGGACTGTGTCCTGTGTGCTTTAGAGCCACATAAAAGAGCTACCTAAGGTTCTCTTAACTTCCTGTTTGATGCCTAGGCAGGGTCCCAATGAAGGCTTTAAATGCCTCTCTCTTGGTGGCCGTGGATTCCTGGATACCATTAAGCTAAAGAACCAGCTGATTGAATGAGAATTAGGCCCAGGATCTATTGTATTTAGTTCCAGCGTGGTAACAGACATATTTGCTATAATGCCACCAGATTTAACATTCGTAAGTAAAATCTATAAAATACACGGCAAATAACATCAAGTGTAAACGAGAGAAGAGGATAACTTTTCAAATTTAATAATATTTGCAAACCAATTAAAATGTAATTTATATTTCCAGGTAAATGATGCCCGATCCATTTCTACTGTTACGTTTTTCTAAAAATAATCAGAAATGGCAGCGGGGATTTATGCATAGGAATGTTAATTACAACTTTGTAATTCTAAAATCTTGGAAACAACCTGTTAGAGTAGTTGAATAAACAACAGTAGAATAGTTGAATACATTTTGGTATTTCTATATAATGGAATATTGTATGGCCATTGAAGTGAATTTTTTTTTATTTTAATGATTTTAATTTTTTCCCATTAGAGCTGGTTTACGGTGTTCTTTCAATTTTCTACTGTGCAGCAAGGTGACCCAGTCACACATACTTGTATACGTTCTTTTTTCTCACATTATCCTGCTCCATCACAAGTGACAATAGATGTAGTTCCCAGTGCTACACAGCAGGATCTCATTGCTTATCCATTCCAAAGGCAATAGTCTGCATCTATTAACCCCAAGTTACCTATCCTTCCCACTCTCTCCCCCTCCCTCTTGGCAACCATGAGTCTCTTCTCCAAGTCCATGATTTTCTTTTCTGTGGAAAGGTTCATTTGTGCTGTATATTAGATTCCAGATATGTGATGTCATATGGTATTTGTCTTTCTCTTTCTGACTTACTTCACTTAGTATGAAAGTCTAGTTCCATCCATGTTGCTACAAATGGCATTATTTTGTTCTTTTTTATGGCTGAGTAGTAGTCCACTGTGTAAATATACTACATCTTCTTAATCCATTCAAATGTCGATGGACATTTAGGTTGTTTCCATGTCTTGGCTATTGTGAATAGTGCTACAGTAAACATACAGGTGCATGTGTGTTTTTCAAGGAAAGTTTTGTCTGGATATATGTCCAAGAGTGGGGTTGCTGGGTCATATGGTAGTTCTATGTGTAGTTTTCTAAGGTACCTCCATACTGTTCTCCGTAGTGGTGGTACCAGCTTACATTCCCACCAACAGTGCAAGAGGGTTCCCTTTTCTCCACACCCCTTCCAGTATTTGTTATTTGTGGACTTATTAATGTTGGCCATTCTGACTGGTATGAGGTGGTATCTCATGGTAGTTTTGATTTGCATTGCTTTAATAATCAGTGATGTTGGGCATTTTTTCATGTGCTTGTTGGCCATCTGTATTGAAGTGAATTTTTAATGACACAAGATAGTATATAATCTTTTTTTAAAATGATTTTAATTTTTTCCATTATAGTTGGTAGTATGTAATCTTATGAAAACACTAGGATATAAAATGATATAAACATATGATCTTGGCTCTGTTTAAAATACACATATACAGGAGTTCCTGTCATGGCACAGCGGAAACAAATCCAGCTAGTTATCTGTGAGGATGCTGATTCGATCCCTGGCCTCGCTCAGGGGATTGGGGATCCAGCGTGCCTGTGGCTGTAGTGTAGCTGTAGCTCCAATTCCACCCCTAGTCTGGAAACATCCATGCACTGAGGATATAGAAAAAACATGTACACACAAACACACACAGGCTCGATAATAAAACTGGAATTCAGAAAAGTTGGGGGCCTCACAACTAAAGTTTATGTCTTTTAACCCCAAATCTGTACTCTTTTCACCAAAATTTTAACAGTGTTATCTGGATAATAGAATCGCAGGCTATTTTGTTGTTGTTATTGTTCTTTTCTAAATTTTTATAAGTATGTATCATTTTAATAATATTTTTTAAATGTACTTAAAAGCAATTTAAGGCTACAAACTCATAGATGTGGAGGTGTTTCAGTTTGACCACAATAAAAATGCAGTAAAATTATGGCCTAGTTCCTGGAAAACTAGCCACTTACCAACCTTTTTTTGCTTTCCAGGGTTTCAACTGCAGCGTATGGAAGTTCCCAGGCTAGGGGTCCAATCACAGCTGCAGCTGCCAGCCTATACCACAGCCACAGCAACGCCAGATCCAAGCCACATTTGCAACCTACAACACAGCTTATAGCAACGCTGGATCCTTAACCTACTGAGCAGTGCCAGGGATTGAACCCCCATCCTCACAGATATTATTTGGATTTGTTACTGCTGAGCCACAACAGGAACTCTTGACCTTTTTTTTTTTGTCTTTTTGCCTTTTCTTGAGCCACTCTCGCGGCATATGGAGGTTCACAGGCTAGGGGTCTAATCGGAGCTATAGCCACTGGCCTACACCAGGGCCACAGCAACTCGGGATCCAAGCCTCATCTGCGACCCACACCACAGCTTATGGCAACGCCGGATCGTTAACCCACTGAGCAAGGGCAGGGACCAAACCCGCAACCTCATGGTTCCTAGTCGGATTCGTTAACCACTGTGCCACGACGGGAACTCTAGGAACTCTTGAACTTTTAAGAAGGAAGAGATATTGGAGTTCCTGTTGTGGCTCAGTGGTAATGAACCCCACTACTATCTATGAGGATGTGGGTTTGATCCCTGGCCTTGCTCAGTGGGTTTAGAATCCAGGTTGCCTTGGCTGTGCTGTAGGCTAGCAGCTGAAGCTCCGATTTGACCTCTAGCCCAGGAACTTCCATATACCACAAATATGGCCCTAAAAAGACAAAAAAAAAAAAAAAAAAGGGAAGAAGAAGAAGAAGGAGATGTTTAAGAGCATTTGAAAAGTAGTTGTCAAGAAGTATGTTTTTTGATGTGAAGCCTGCCAAGGAAAAAAGTCACATTCAAATGACTGCCAGGTGGTGAGGACTGCTTATTTTATCCTTCTGTCCCCACAGTCTTTGAGCACGGGAAGCAACAGGTGAGGGAATCAGCACCGGCTTTGGTTGAGTATCTGGGCCCCGCTTCCAGCGGTTCTCTTAGAGAAGTTCCCTCAACCTTTCTGCGCTCTGCTGCTTTGCCCATATGACGGAAACAGCGGGGGTAAATGATGGCAATGAGACTTGCCAGGGCGGTTTTGAGGCTTAAAGGAATTGCTGTATAGAAAGACATTTTGTCAGTTATAAAGTACTGTGCAAATGTAAAACAATTAATAGTGATACTAAATTTTGCCGCTTCGTTGCAGTTTCCCAGAACAGTCAGGTTGACCATTTAATGTATTGAAATGCAAAGCTGTGAAAATACCGAGTGTTACGATTTTCTTCCTGTTTTCACCCAGGACTGCAGCAGGCAATGCTGAGCAGGCAGATGCCATCTGAAAGTCTGGACCCAGCGTTCAGCCCTCGGCTGCCCTATCCTGGGTTTGCAGCTGAAGGTCGAAGTGCACTTGGAGACGCAGAAGCCTCTGATCCTCCTCCCCCTTATTCTGATCTTCACCCAAATAATCAAGAAAGTACTTTGAGCCACTCTCGCATGGAAACTAGCGTCTTTATGCCTCGACCTCAAGCCGTGGGCTCCTCCAGTTATGCCTCCACCAGTGCGGGACTGAAATACCCTGGAAGTGGCGGGGCGGACCCTCCTCCACCCCGAGGAGCAGCTGGAGACAGTGCCGAGGAGTCCGACGACAGTGATTATGAGAATTTGCTTGACCCCACAGAGCCCTCTACTAGCGAATACTCACATTCGAGGGATTCTCGGCCCGTGACACATCCCGACGGGGGCTCCAGGAACACTCAGACCTCCCAGATTTAACTAAACAAAAGGAACTCTCCACCGAGCGCTGTTTTCCTCCATCGCTTGTTGAGAGAGTTTTCTTGCAGACTTACTCTGGGGGACAGCTGCTCTCTCAGGCCCCTGGTCTCCCCAAGACAGGATTCCCTGGGCCCAGAACCTATAGGAGCCTCACATCTGCGGGCCTCACCTGCAGATGCAGTGTGCAGGTTTCACGACAGAATCATTAAGATAATCAAATTGTCCTCATTCTGGTGCGATTCATGGATGTACTGGTCAATTTAGGCAAAGATAAACTTATCAACTAGCTTCTGTTCTTTAAAATAAATTGGAATTTAGAGACTAAGCACAATTAGTCTATAAATGTTCTATAAATCAAAAACTTACCTCTTGCACTATCATGCCTTGAAATTTACTTTTTTTCAAAGGGAAACTAGTTTAGCAGCAGCCTTCAAAGAACCTTCTTTCTATGATGAGCCAAATTCATCTTTGCCAGAAAAGAAATTTTGATAATTCCAAGAAGCCTGTTTGGAACAAATCAGATGTACCTTCTTTTGTCTGCATGACTTTGTGAGATCAAAAGAGAGGGCTTTGTTTCAACTTTTTTCTACTAGCCTGATATGTATTGTCACTTAAAATGGTTGCCTTTAAAAAAAAAATGTAGAAATACTAATTACCAGTAAGTGATCATCCAAATAAGTATGTCATGAAATAAATGACTTATTTTTCTTGCGAGGAATTACAGTGACTGCTCTGTTGCACTAGCCACATTTATGGTCTGTGTCG
The DNA here is from genome assembly GCF_016906955.1 of Phacochoerus africanus. Lineage (NCBI taxonomy): Eukaryota > Metazoa > Chordata > Mammalia > Artiodactyla > Suidae > Phacochoerus > Phacochoerus africanus. The sequence continues at coordinate 134,523,750 of NC_062558.1, forward strand.
TGGAGTCTTAAATGAAGGACACACAGCAGCGGACAACAGAAAGGAGTTATGTTCCAGGGCCGAGTTTTAGGAGGAACAGATTCCAGACCCAGTGGATTTAGCGAAGTTCACACGTCAGGAATATAACTCGCTTAGATCTGCTGACAGATCCTAGTGTTAGTTTTCTATGTGGAGGAAAGACACTTCCTAAACTGTTTGGGAATCTTGGGAATAAAGGTTCATTTCCAGTCTGAATAACCATCCCTTTTTTTAAGAAGTGGCCATTTGGAAGATAGCTGCGAATGTATAGAGACTTTGTGTTGGGCTGCGCTTACGTGTTTATTCAATTCCTGCTTGTTTTCTGGTCTTGCCCAGAATACCTGAAACCACTAAAGACGTTCTGAGCATGACAGGCTTCTGGTCTGGAAGTGGCCGGACCACCCACCCTCCCCTCACTGATGACGAGGTCAGCCCACGAAGCTAATGCTTTGGATGATAACTGCCTTTCCTTTGGACTAGTTCAGACCTGTAAGAATGAGGAAGTTGTTGAAGAGGCTTAAGATCCAGGTTCTGAAGAAGGTGGTTGGATTTTGTAGGAAGGTCGTTTACTCTCGTGTGACTGGAAATGAAGCGCTCGAGCTGCCGTCCTTCAGCTGTCTGCTCTGTGGGGTCTCTACCTTACCCTCCAGTTTTGTTGGCCTTAGACACTCTGCCATGCAGTTTGAAATGTTGCAGCCCCCGTATCTGCACATACGTTCCCATGTTTATCAGCTCCCTTCTAGCGGCTTCAGCACCAGTGTGAATTTCCTTTTTTTTTTTTTTTCCAAGTGCCATCGCCACCTCCTCTGTTCAGATTTTGACATTCAGGAAAATATTTTTATTTTTATGCCACACCAAAACCTACAATGTATATCTGACAAAGCAGTTAAATGTGACAATAAAAACTTACTTAATCATGGTACCATCGTTTTCCTGTCTGTCTCACCACTCACCAAGGTCTTGCTCAGTTTACTTACTCTGGCCGTTCTTAGTCGACTTCGCATGGTGTTTTAAAAGGCGTGAAAACTCATCTCTATACAGGTTTGGTCAGGCTGGTTTCCAGGGAATTCTTAAGAATACAGTTTACTAAAACGTTCCTGTTGACTTCAAGAATGTGTTGAATATCAAGTTATTGAGAGAACCGAGGATCAGTTGAGTAGAAAATTGAACCTTAGTCCCCAAAAGGCACCTTTCACATCAGAACTGTCCTTGTTTGAAGAGACTGCTCAGCCTGAAACACCCAACCATGGAGATGGTCGAGAAGTTCGTGCACTTTGCGTGTCCTTGGCGTTACAGAATCGCCTTAGAATGCGTGTCTGCTGGCTGGCTGACAGGTGCATTCTGGATTCTGTGGGGCCATTCCAGTTTAGTCCTGCATCTCTTCCAGAATCCAGGGTGACAGTCTGTGTTCAGCAGGGCTTTAAAATGTGAGTTGTAGCTTTTAGGATTCTATTCTATGTCTCCTCCAACGAATTTAGAGAAAAGAAGGCTGGATTCTCTTAACTCAGAAGTCTGGAAATGCTTAATAACGTGTAAGTGGCTTTTCTGGAAAAGGCTCAAGAGGTAAAAACAGAAACCTCATCCCCAAATATTCAAACCTTAAGAATATATATTTTTAAAATTTTAGACACAGTGGGGCAGTGACCATAACTGCTTTAATAAAAAGATTTAAATTGACCGGCTTGTGAATCCCTGTTTTAAGGAGGTCAAAAAACAGTTGGGGACTATAAAATTAAAATACAATAGAAAGAAGCAATGGTTATTAACCGAGTCCTGGGTCTGATTTGCCTCGAAGGTACGTTTCATTTCAGTTACTAAAAAATCACTCTTGCAAGGTTCTGCTTCATCCCTTCCCACAGCAAACCTTAATTCTGCTAGAGAGGGAGCCTGAAGGCAACTGGTTCTGCAAATGTGGTGCCAATAAATAGTGGAAAATGTTGATTTTCCAACTTTATGATGAACGGATTTGGGAAAAGTTCTGAGATTTAACTGCCGCCTTTTTTAAAGTGATTTTTGTCATGTCCTGAATAAGGTAATGGGGTCAGGACACTACCTCCACGCTGGGTCCCTCCCGGCCTGCTCTGAACTCTGGACGCTGGGGGAAGGGCACCCTCCAGCACTGAGGCTCTGGAACAACAACAGTTGTTTGTGTTTGTTTTTTGGGCCCTCCCTGTGGCGTGTGGAAGTTTCAGGATCAGAGGTTGAACGTGCACCACAGCAGCAGCCTGAGCCTCAGCAGTGACAAGGCCGGGTCTTTAACTCACTGTGCCACCAGGGCCGTCTGGAAGCTGTCCCTTTGAATACCATAGGCTACATGCAATCCAGAATGTAGCACCTGGAAGTGGCCTTCTGTTTGTGCAGATGTAGCAAAAGGTAGTGGCTTACAGCGTTTTTTTAATAACCGGAAACGAATGCTGATGATAGTGGAATGGCTGCGCTTTGGTACACTCGCAGAAGCGAGAGTCTGCAGCTACTCAAAGTGTTGAGGGAGACGTCAAGAAGATTTCTTGGCATGGAAGGATGCTTCTAGATACCAGATGAAGAAAACCGGGTTTCCAGAGAGTGTGTAGGGTGTGATCTGATTTTTGTGGGGGAACAATTGTACGTGATCGTCCAGTTGATAGAAGATAGTCTAGAAATGATACCGAAGTGGTGACAGGGGTTGAGCCTAGATCGTGGCGGTTCTTCCATCCTTCACGTGCTGTGTTTTCTAACATTTCTGCAATGAGTGTAAAATAAAAGACTCCAGGGATGTCGGGTCATTGGCTCCATCAGTTTTTTCATGCACAGCCCCCGAGGTGATTCTGGAAACATTCTCGATTATCTGGGTCTCTTCACCACACTTCATTTTTTTTTTTTGGATTGTGGCCAGTGTAAGGTCAGTCTTGTTGATGCTCACTTCCTTGTGTTCAACTTTTATTTCCAGATGGCCTTGTACTTACACTGGTTTTGCGTTGACACTGGTTTTTTTTTTTCCCCCAGTGAATCTAGAGCCATTTCCACTTTTCTTAGTTCAGAATCCATTGCCTAAATTTCCAGGAAGCACTTGAAAAATGCCTTCTGAGGTTGAAAGCGCTTCACAACTGGAGCAATTACTAATGATATTTCTCTAAGGCACAAGTGCTCACTACAAAATGCATTTTTGGAGTCTTAATACACAAGAATGACTTCTTTGATCTTGCAACTAACTCTGCGAGATTCACGTCCTGCTTGTGGTTATTCTCTCGCACGATGCCTTTCCTGCTCCAGGAGCCTTCGATTGTGTTACGTGTTGGGAGGTGTAGACCTTTGATAGTCCAATCCACAGACAAACAAGTCTGCGAGGGGTTTGATTCCATAGTAAATACATGCTTGCTTGGGACGTTCTCTGTGGCCAACTAGCTGTGGGCACTGCTCTATAGAGCTCAGGGCCGGCAGTCATGAATCTTGACTGATTAGAAACAGATGTGGTTCAGGGTTAGCTGTGCTGAAATGTGGGTCACCCAAAATGCCTTTCACGCATCCTACCTTGATTCACAGGGTGGGTGTGTTGGAGAAATCTGGGGACCATAAGTAACCACTGTCTAGCAGAAATAGCATCGGCCCTCTGTATCTGCGGGTCCTGCACGTGCAGATTCAGCCAGCCTAGGATTGAGCATATTCAGGGAAAAAAAACACTCTAGAAAGTTCTAAAAGACAGCATTTGAACTTTCCATGCCCTGGCAACTATTTATGTAGCATCTACATTATACTATGTATTGGACGTAACTTAGGGATTTAAGTAGAGTGGAAGACGTGTGTAGGTTATATGCAAACACACTACCATTTTATATAAAGGATTTGAGCGCCCTGGGTTTTGAGCATCTGTGGGGCCTGCACTGGGGGGCTGTGGGGGTACCCAGCCATCCCCCATGGGTACCAAGGAATGAATGTACTAAGTCCAAGGTAGATCTCTGCACGTGTGAAATGGCAAGTTGAGACTGACGTTGTGCAACTTGCATCCTTGGAAAGTTCTACATCTTCTCAGTCTGTCACAATCATACTCACTGTTAAGTCCCTGCTCAAGTGTCACCTCCTTTAGGGAAGCTTTCTAACTCACCTGGAAGGCCTGTGCAACCTCCTGCCTTGTTCAGACCTGTCTGGCCCCTGGCACACCTCTTGGTGTGGCACGCTGCATGCCATGTGGAGCTGTAGGCCCTACGTCTGACTCCCCAGTAGGAGGCGAGGCCTTCAAGGGCAGGAGAAGGATGGGGCCTCTCAGAATTCCCAGCACCAGCACAGGCTTGCATAGAGTGGTCGTCCATACAATAAGAGTTTGTTGCCTGAATGCTGAATAAAAGGAGGGGGACCCAAATAAAACTACCCATAGGTATACTAGTTTCTGAAGAATTAGGTGCAAAGACAGAGCCTCTCATGTGGAGAGGTTACTAGCAAAAAAATTTGACTTCTTTAAACGAACTTCTTTTTTTTTTGGCCAGGCCCGAGGCACGTGGAAGTTCCCAGGCCAGGGATCAAACTTGTGCCACAGTGGTAAAAATGCCAGATCCTTAACCCGCCAAGCCACCAGGGAACTCCTCCTAAAGAACTTCTCGATTGACGGTTTCCTACCAAGGCCTGTTTGAGCCATTACCTAGGGCACAGGCTACGTAGGCACAAACTGAGCAGAGTATAGAGCAAGACAGAGGACTGAGAATCAGATTTCTGCTCAGGATTCCACGATCTTATCTGTAAAATGGGCTTGAGGGTGATGCTACTCGCCCTCCTGAGGGAGTTCCTGAGAAATGTATAAACATGCCTTTGTAAACTGTAAAGCGTCCCAGAAGCAATTACCTGGCGGCTGGCCAGACCTCCTTTGAATGTCTTCCTGGTCAAGTGCTCCTGGAAGCCAAGGCTTCCAGGGAAAAGAGCTGCACGCCGTGCCCTGGAGAAACCAGCAAGGGCCTGGAAAGCAGCCCCGTGAGAACCAGCTCTTCCCTTGACTAGGTGTTCCTCTAAATCCAGATGGGTTTCTCCAACCACATGTGACAGCGGGGCTCCCGGAACTCTCTCCTGTGAGGATGGAAAGGTGCTCAAAGAGAAAGATCTACCACCCAGAGACAGCAGTGGTTGTCAGCTTTGTCCTTTGTCCACTTGGGAGTATAACTTGTGACCCTTCTCTTGGGCCAACAAGTATGAGTGAACCTTTGAAAGTTAAGATTGGTGAAAGATACCTTACCCTTTAAAAAAGAGGTGAAAATAGGAGTTCTCGTCGTGGCTCATGGGTAACAAATCTGACTAGCATCCATGCGCATGCAGGTTTGATCCCTGGCCTCAATGTGGCGTTGCTGTGAGCTGTGGTGTGGGTTGCAGACACGGCTCGGATTCTGCATTGCTGTGGCTGTGGTGTAGGCTACAGCTCCGATTCCACCCCTAGCCTGGGAACCTCCGTATGCTGTGGGTGTGCCCTTAAAGAGACAAAAAAAAAAAAAAAAAAGTCATGAAAATAGTATGGTCATGAGAGAGACTCACCTAGATTTTGGGAAATACAGGCTGTATGTTTAGGGGCGAAAAGTCATGATGTTTGCAGCTCACACTGAAATGGCTCAAAACCCACATATACAGAGAAAGACAACACGGCCAACAAGGTCAACAACTACTGAACTGAGTGATGGGTATATGAGTGTTCATGGTACTACCCTTCCGTTCTCCGTCAGTTCAAAAATTTACACAATAAGCTGGGGGAAAATAAAATAAAAATAAGATAGGGCCGATTATTCTTGCTTTACTATTTCACAGGCAGGATGATGCTAAAAATATTCAGTGACTAGTGTGGAATATCAATATAAAAATTTTAAATTAATATATTTTCTTTTTCTTGAAAAATCCTAAAATATATAAAGATATTTCACATCTATAAAACGAAGGGGTATGTATTGTCATATGAACTATTCACCCCATTATTCTTTTGTTGTTGTTGTTGTTGTTGTTGTTGTTGCTATTTCTTGGGCCGCTCCCGCGGCATATGGAGGTTCCCAGGCCAGGGGTCTAATCGGAGCTGCAGCCACCGGCCTACGCCAGAGCCACAGCAACTCGGGATCCGAGCCGCGTCTGCAACCTACACCACAGCTCACGGCAACGCCGGATCTTTCACCCACTGAGCAAGGCCAGGGACCCATGGTTCCTAGTCAGATTCGTTAACCACTGCGCCACGACGGGAACTCCTCACCCCATTATTCTAATAATTTCCAAATTATTATTATTTTTTTTAGGGCCGCACTGCAGCATATGGGAGTTCCCAGGCTAGGGGTCAAATCGGAGCTGAAGCTGCTGGCCTGTGCCACAGCCACAGCAATGCAGGATCCAAGCTGTGTCGGTGACCGACGCCACAGCTCATAGCAATGCCAGATCCCTTCACCCACTGAACGAGGCCAGGGATCACACCCTCATCCTTGTGGATACCAGTCAGATTTGTTTCCGCTGAGCCACGATGATGTGGAGAAACTTAGCTTGAGCTTTCGTGCAGCACAGCTGTCACTAGCTAAACAGCGCCCCGTCTGCTCCTTGGTCTGATTTAGGAATTGCATTCAGCTTTTCCAATGGTTTTCTCATTAAACCCATACCATTGAGTGACACACATTCTAAGTAGAGAATCACTTTTATTATCAACAGCTCACTGTGGCCACCGGAATCTCTCTCAGCTAAACCCAAAGCATCTACATTGGGAATTTTTCTAGCTTTTATCATAGAAAGGTTTCTAGATACCTAATTTCTTTATTATCAACTACCTTAAAATATTGTGTTAGAATGTCATATAAGGTGGCTAAATTTTGTTAACTTTTGTGTACTTAAAATCCCCAGAGGGAATTTCCTGGTGGCTCAGCAGGTTAAGGTTCCGGCTTGGTCACGGCTGTGGATCTGGTTAGTGCGGTAGTTCCCAGGTTCAGTCCCTGGCCTGGGCACTTTTTCATGCTGCAGGCATAGCCAAATAATAATAATAATAATAATAATCCACAGAACTTTGCAAATATAAAATGACATAGATTTATCCCTTGTGACTATAGAGTCTTTGCTGACACCCAACCTTCAAGAAGCTTCCAGTCTAGAATTTCAAAAGCACCTAACACAGGCCCCCCACTCCTCTGCTCCCATGGTAAATACATGCCTGTGGCTTGGTTAATTGTTGGTAAGAGAGTAAAGGCTAAATCGGTGAATAACTGGGAATGGGGTGGGGGTGCAGAAGGAGGGGTCAGAAGATGGTCTAAGGGCCTAGCGAGAGGCATGGCTTTAGGATGCTCGCAGACAAACCCAGAGAGACTCCAGTGTGCTAGGCGTTAGTCTAGACCCCAAGGGAGCAGAGACGAGACAATGGATGCGGAAAAAAAAAAGAATATTTGAATACAATGTGGCCTGTGAAATAATAAACACACCTTCAAAACATAGGAACAGCACAAAGGCAGGTCAGGAAAAGGCTCTTGGGAGGAAGGGACACCCAGGCAGTTTTGAAAGATGGGAGAGGAGTGCTGGGGCTGTGGTGCCGGCCGGCAGCTACAGCTCGGATTCAACCCCCAGCCTGGGAACCTCCATACGCTGTGGGGCGGCCCTAGGAAGACCACAAAAACAAAAAGATGGCAGAGGAGATTTCCAGACCAGTAAGAGGACATGGATGGCGTGTACAAGACCTGGGAGCCAGGAAAGCAGACTGCTGTGCTCAGTGGGTGACCAGAGGTTTTTGTTTTTTCTTTTTTGTTTTTAGGGCCTCTCTTGCAGCATGTGAAAATTCCCAGGCTAGGGGTCAAATCCAAGCTGCAGCTGCCGGCCTACACCACAGCCACAGCAGCACTGGATACGAGCCACATCTGTGACCTACACCACAGCTCACCCCAACGCCAGATCCTTAATCCACCGAGTGAGGCCAGGGATTGAACCCACATCCTCATGTATCCGAGTTGGGGTCTTATACCACCGAGCCACAAAGGGAACTGCACATTTTTTGAAATAATAAACTTTACTTATTTTTTATTTTTTGTCTTTTTAGGGCTGCACCCACGGCATATGGAGGTTTCCAGGCTAGGGGTGGAATCAGAGCTACAGCTGCCGGCCAACCCCACCGCTACAGCAAAGCGGGATCTGAGACGCATCTGCGACCTACACCACCACTCACGGCAACACCAGATCCAATCCTCAACCCACTGAGCGGGGCCAGGGATCGAACCCGAAACCTCACGGTTCCTAGTTGGGTTCGATTCTGCTGTACCATGATGGAAACTCCTAAACTTCTTTTCTTAGAGCAGTTTTAGGTTCACAGTAACACCGAGTGGAAAGCACAGAGTTCCCATGTGCCCCCTGCTCCCCCACAGCCACAACCCCCACTATCAACATCTCGCACCAAAGTGGTACATTTCTTGCGGTGGACGGGCCTACACTGACCCATGGATTCATCCGGCGTCCGTAGTTTCCCTTGCTTCGTACACCTGGGGTTCTGATAAATGTATAATGACACGCGTCTGCCGTCATAGCATCATCCAGAGGGGCTTCAGTGCCCTAAAATCCTCGGCGCTTTGCTTACTCATCCTCCCCACTCCCCAACTCCTGGCAGCCCCCCATCTCTCCACTGTCCCCCAGTTTTGCCTTTTTCAGAATGTTACACAGAGTCGGAGTCATACACTGTGTCACCTTCTCCGACTGGCTTCTTTCATTTAGTGATACGCATTTAAGTTTCTTCCCCATATTTTCATGGCGTGACAGCTTAGTTCTTTTTAGTGCTGAATAGAACCCACGGGATGGATGTACCGGAGTTCATTAATTCATGTTCCCACTGTGGCTGGACCATGGAAGCCTTCCCCATGGCACGTGGGAGCTGGCTGGTCCTTGTCTAGTGGGGACAAGGAGCCACCAAGGGATGGTGGGCTTGAGGGAGTAAAGTGAGGATGGGGCCTTGGTTCGCGGAGGCCGGGTCTGGAACCACACATGGAACAAGTTACCGGTGCGGGTTCACCACTTAGCCTTAGTTTAGTCACTTTATAATGGGTCGAAGCTAATGGCCTGTGCCGCCCGCATCACAGGGTTGTCGTGGGGGTTACCTGAGAGGACTCAGGACAGGGCTCTGGGAAGTGTTAGGCACAGGCCCCCAGGGGGAGCCCCCAGGAAGCCCCCTCCCTCCCGTCCTCATACTCTGCTCTCCTCCCATAATTTAGAGGAATAAGCCCAAAGCAGGGTCCCCTCAGAGGAGACAGAGCAGACTGTCTCCCACGGAAACTGGGACACAGGCTACCTGAGGGCTTCCTCCTGGACTCTTCTCCACCTGAGGTTCATTCCCTGATCCTCTCAGAGCCGAGCGCAGCCTCTTCCCAAGCCAGGCCCTCTTGCTTGGCCCACCCTTCTTTTTTGTTCAGTTTTTTTCTTTCTTTCCCTCTTCCTTTCCCTTCCTTCCTCACCTACAGTATATGGAAGTTTCCAGACTAGGGGTCGACCCGGAGCTATAGATGCCGGCCTACACCACAGCCATGGCAACGCTGGGTCCTTAACCCACTGAGCGAGGCCAGGGATTGAACTCGCGTCCTCATGGATGCTAGTTGGGTTCGCTAACCACTGAACTACAATGGGAACTCCTACCTCTGCTTTCTTGTTCGTATCAGAGCGGAGGCACTAATCTCTGCCCCCCATCCCCACTCCCCACCCTTCCCCTGCCCGGGCCATCCACTCTGGTCCAGCTGGAAGGATTCCCTGTCCATTCAGTCCTAGCTTCTCTCCTGAGCCCCTCCCCTGCACACCTGCTGTCCCAGGGGAGTGCTGAGGCCTTCTGCACAAACTCGCTCCCTGTCCAGTGGTGACAGAGACCTCCTCCTACAGAGCATGACCTTGGGGGCCTTCAGGTCACTTCTCCTAGGCCTGGAAAGTAGCTTAAACGCGTGCTGTGAGATGGACTTTGGAATCAGAATCGCCTGGTATTTGAACTCCTTAACTGTGTGTCCTAGGACAAGTTACTCAACCTCTCTCAGCTACATCTGTAAGTGGAGATAACCAGTAACAGTTTTTTTCGTTGGTTTTTTTGTGAGATTAAGTGACATACATAAAGCCCTGCAAAGAAAGCCTGGGAGGTGAAAAATACTAATAACCCATGGCTACTGTTGGCTTAAAGTCTTCATCCCAGACACAGAGTCTTATAGATAATGGGTCAGCCAGACACAGAGTCTTATAGATAATGGGTCAGCCAGACACAGAGTCTTATAGATAATGGGTCAGCAAGCCTGGTGCTGGGCGCTTTTCTGCAGATGGGGCCCTGGGGAAAAGCCTGGGAGCCACAGTGGGATGGGAAGAGCCTCAGGGGGCTCTCTGGCTGTCTCTTCCTCTGTTGATCTGTTGACTACATCAGTCTTTAGGGAATGAAAAAAGGTCATGAGGAATTCCTGTTGTGGCTCAGAGGTAATGAACCTGACTAGTACCCATGAGGATGCAGGTTTGATCCCTGGCCTTGCTCAGTGAGTTAAGGATTGGGCACTGCCATGAGCTGTGCTGTAAGTTGAGGACACAGCTTGGATCCGGCATTGCTGTGGCTGTGGTGTAGGCCGGCAACTGTAGCTCCAGTTTGACTCCTAGCCTGGGAACTCCATGTGCCACAGGCGCAGCCCTAAAAAGATTAAAAAAAAAAAAAAAAAAAAAAGGGTCATGGAACCACAGACTGATCTGGCCCAGCACTGCCCAATGTAACTTTCTGTGATGATGCGAAGTTCTGCTTCTGCCCTGTCCAGTACAGTAGCCACTGGCCACACTGTGGGCTGGTACGGTGGAAGAACTGAGTTTTAAACTTCATGCAATGTTAACTAATTTGAATCGAGATGTAGTAGCCACATGCCATGTGATCAGTGGCTACCACACTGGGCAGCACGGGATGCTCACCCCTTATGTCGAGGGAACTTGGCCAGGGCAGCCCTGGGACATGCCCCAGGCCACAAGGCCAGTGGAAGAACCAGAGCCCAGGGAGTTCCCATTGTGGTTCAGCGGGTTAAGAACCCAGTGTAGTCTCTGTGAGGATGAGGGTTCAATCCCTGGCCTCGCTTAGTGGGTTATGGATCCAGCGTTGCTACAGGCTTTGGTGTAGGTCACAGATGTGGCTTGGATCTGGCATGGCTGTGGTGTAGGCCGGCAGCTATGGCTCTGATTCGACCTCTAGCCTGGGAACTTCCATATGCCGCAGGTGTAGCCCTAAAAAGAAAAAAAAAAAAAAAGAAGAAGAAATAAAATTACTTATTTTTTTTAAAAAAAAGAACTGGAGCCCAGGCCTCCTGCCTCCTCTCTCAGCTGTGTCTGCTCCAGACCATGGCCGACTCTGAGCCCCGGAGGGACAGCTCAGGCGACATTTGTCCCAGATTAAAGGAAACAAAGAACAGACTGCAGCATCATGCGGGAGCCCCCGTGGGGCTTGGCACCCTGCTCGGGAAGCTTGGCTGTCCTCAACGCAGCCTGCAATGCCCTTGTGGTGTCTTGGCTGGAGACGGACGGGGTCAAGGGACCTCTCCTGGGTGGCTGCTGTCTTGGCGACCCCTTTCCGTCCCCTGACCCAGCTTGGATGGAGGTGGGGCTCAGCCACATCTCTGCAGCTCAGACACACACCCCACCTGCCCTTTCCCTCGGCCTGCCCACTCAGAGGTACCCAGGTGGAGGATCAAATTAATCCCTACTCTTTATCCGGAGGTTGGCACTGAAATCTCCACCCACCCAGGGAGAGTGGGCACAGAGTGACGAGTCAGGCTGAGTGACATCCAAGCCCTCAGGAGAAGGGGGACGGCGCGAGATCACTGGCAACTTCTCCAGCCATCTGTTCCCCACCAAATCCAGCCCGAGTGAGCTTTGCCACAGCCAGTGCTGGCAACCTGTGCTCCGGGCTCCTGGAGACCTGGTGAGACCAATTGTCAGCCCCACTTCCCTGGGGAGAAAGGGGCTGTGGCATCTTCTCAGCTGCCTCCCTTTCTCTCTTTCTTGATTCCCCAACCCGCTTCCCCTTCCCTTCTCTATTGTTTGAGTAAATTTTTTTTAATCAAAGCCTAACGTCTATCCAGGAAGAAACACAATTATAAATTATGGATGGTGGAATTGTCATAAAGCAAATGTGCCTATGGAATGAGCCCGAAGATCAAGAAATACTCATATTGCGGCAATCATTTCCCAGTAAATACTCATATTGCGGCAATCATTTCCCAGTATGTAACTGCAGGAATTCATGATGTCAGACACCTGAAACCAATAACATGCTCTGTCAATTCCACTCCAGTTTTTAAAATGTGCTTCCGAATGCCCCTTCCTGCCCCTTCTCCGTGTTACTGCTCCTCTCCTGACGTCTCCTGGCCAGGGACTCGGTGTGTCCTCTCAAAATTCCTGTGTTGAAATGCTAATCCCCCGTGGGATGGAATTTGGAGGCAGGGCCTTTGGAAGGTGATTAAGGTTAGATTAGGTCACGTGGGTGGAGCCATCAGGATGGAATTAGAAGCTTTAGACCCAGGGAGACACAAAAGAGCTTGCAAACCAGGAAGAGGCGCCTCAGCAGCACCCTGACCTCAGACGTCCGCCTCCGGAACTGTGAGGAATCCATTGCCTTTGTTTATAGACACCCAGTCCAGTGGTCTTTTTTTTTTTTTTTAATTTTATTGGGGCATAGTTGACTTACAATGTATTAATTTCAGGCAAAGTGAATCAGTTATACCTACACATCTATCCATTCTCTTTTCCCATGTAGGTTATTTCAGACTGTGGAGTAGGATCCCCTGAGCTAGACAGAAGGTCCTTGTTAGTTATTGCTTTTATATCCAGTAGTGTATATATGCTATCCCCATCTTCCTAATTTATCCCTCCCTCCGTGGTATCCCCCAGTTTGATTTTGAAATCTGTGAGTTTGTTTCTGTTTTACAAATAAGTTCTTTTGTATCATTTTTATTAGACTCTTTATATAAGTGATATCATATGGTATTTGTCTTTCTCTGACTTACCTCACTTCCTATGATAATGTCTAGGTCCATCCATGTTGCTGCAAATGGCATTATTTCATTCCTTTGATGGTTGAGTAATATTCCGTTGTATATATGTACCCTATCTTCTTTATCCAGACCTCTGTCCATGAACTTTTAGGTTGCTTCGATGTCTTGATTATTGGAAATAGTGCTGCAATGAGATTGAGGTGCATGTACCTTTTCAAATTATGGATTTCTCTGGCTAGATGCCCAGGACTGGGATTGCTGGATCATATGGTAGCTCTATACTTAGTTTTTTAAGAATGTGGTGTTCTGTTAGAGCAGCCCAAGCTAAGACGGCACACCATACATTAATTTGCCACAAATTAATTTTGTCTGTTTACAAACTTGTCTACTTTTTTTTTCTTCACTCAACACTGTTTCTCCCCGGTTGTCGAGGGAGCCATTGTCTAACTGCAGGTGGGCAGTGGAGACTTTTCTGGGCAGAGGCACGGCTGCAAATAACACAGGTGGGAGGGTTCTCATCATGCGTTTTGGTAAAACTACGTCCACATTTCCTCTGAGGACGTATCTGAGTGTATTGCTGGTCAGAGGGTATGTAGCTGTTCCACTTTCGCAGATCCCGTCTTCCGATGTCGTCACTCCAATTCATACTCCCAACAGCCAGGTATGAGAATTCCGGAGCTCCATCCTCACCGTGCCTGGGATGGTCTGTTTGAGATATTTTAGCCATTGTGATGAGTGTGAGTGGCGTTGAAGATCTGCTTGCCTGCAAACTAGTGATGTTGAGCATGTGTTTCTGCATTTATTGGTGATATGCATAACTTCTTTTGTGAAGTTCTTTTTTGGGCCCATTTTTCTGAAATGTTGTCTGCTTTTTTCCTCTTTGATTTGTAAGAGTTCATGTCTATTCCTGAGAGTAGCACTGTGTGTGTGTGTGTATACGTACACATGCATGTGTTTTATGTATGCATATAGACATGTACATGTAACCAAAAAAGATATTCTTTTTTTTTTTTGTCTTTTTTGCTATTTCTTGGGCCGCTCCCGTGGCATATGGAGGTTCCTAGGCTAGGGGTCTAATCGGAGCTGTAGCCACCGGCCTACGCCAGAGCCACAGCAACGCGGGATCCGAGCCACGTCTGTGACCTACACCACAGCTCATGGCAACGCCGGATCCTTAACCCACTGAGCAAGGCCAGGGACCGAACCTGCAACCCCATGGTTCCTAGTCAGATTCGTTAACCACTGCACCACGACGGGAACTCCCAAAAAAGATATTCTTTCCCCGCTCCATGGTTTATCTTTTTTACTCTCTTGAAGATTTTTTTTTGCTATACAGAAATTAAAATTTTCAATCTAATCCTATTTACCAATTGTTTTCCTTTATGGTTAAGTGGTTTTGTTTGTTTGTTTGGGCCATGGCCACAGCATGGCAGAAGTTCCCAGGCCAAGGATGGAAACTGTGTCACCACAGTGACCTGAGCCTCAGAAGTGACAATGCTTTATCGTTAACTGCTAGGCCACCAGGGAACTCTGGTTAAACACTTTTGCATCTAGTTTAAGAAATCTTTACCTGTTACAAGGTCATGAAAAATTTTCCTGCTGAGTTCTTTTCTGGAAGCTTTATTGTTCAACTTTTCGTATTTTGATTTTTCATGTGGTATGAAATAAGGGTCAAAATTTCTCTAGGTTATATGACCTAATGGTCAAAATTTCTCATTTCTCTATGAATGTCCTTGACTCAGCAGCAGTTAGTAAAGCTAATCCTTTCCCCCATAGAACCCCATTGTCTCATTTATCATAAATCAAATGCAGGTCTTTTTCTGAGCGCTTTTGTTCTGGTGGCCTATTTATTGTCACATAAGTTTATAATAACTGTCGATATCTAGTAGTATAAGGACTTGAGTTTTGCTCTAACATCTGGCCATTCTTCGCTCTTCGCATTGCTTTAACCTTTAGAATCAATTCGTCAATGTCCACATCTCCCCCAGTGATCTTTCTGGGATTTTGACTGCATTGAATCTGTACATCAATTGGGAAGAATTGATAGCTTTGCAATATTGACTCTTCTAATCCACAAACCAGATATATCTGTCCATTTATTTAGGGCTTTATTAATCTCTTGCAATACTGACTTGTGTTCTATGTAGAGCTCTGGATCTCTCCTTTATTAGTTTTATTCCAAGGCATTGATGCAGTGTGTGTGTGTGCGTATTCACATATAACATTATAAAAAGTAATATTTGTAATTTTTTTTTGTCTTTTTAGGGCTGCACCCGCGGCATATGGAGGTTCCCTGGCTAGAGGTGGAACTGGAGCTGTAGCTGCTGGCCTACACCACAGCTGCAGCAACATCCAATCCAAGCCATGTCTGCAAACTACATCACAGCTCACGGCAATGCCAGATCCTTAACCCACTGAGTGAGGCCAGGGATCGAACCCGCAGCCTCATGGTTCCTAGTCGGATTCGTTAACCACTGAGCCACAACGGGAACTTCAATATCTGTAAATTTTATTTCTACTGGTTTTTCACTGGCATATTGAAATATAGTTGATTTTTGTTGATATTGACCTTGTATTCAGCAATCTTGCTAAATCGCTTATTAATTCTGAGTTTATCTACAGATTTTTAAATTTTCTATGCATGCAATCGTGTTTCCTGTAAATAACCACAGTCTTATTTCTTCTCCTTCATTATTTTTATACCTGTTAGTCCTCTTTTTATCTTTTACTCTTGCTGGTACGTCCATTTAATGTTAAGCAGGACTATTGGTGGGGCACATCTTCATTCCTGATCTCAGGGAGAAAGTTTTCAATCTCTCACACTTAGTAAGGTGCTTTTTTGCAGATGTTCTATCAGACTGAGGAAGCTTCCTTATCTTTTTATAACCTTCTATTCCTAGGTTTCTGACAGTTTCTTTTTATTTCTAGGAATGAATGTTGAATTTTATCAGATGCATATGAGTTTACTCCTTATTGCTACTTTTACTACATTTTGTTACTAAAATATATTGACTTTTTAAAAAATGTTAAGACAAGCTTTCATTTGTAGAATATATTTTCTTGTCATTATATCCTTTTCATTGACTGCTGGATTTAGTTTGCTAATACTTTGCCAAGGGATCTGGCCTCAGTGTTCATGAAAGAGGGTCACTTGGAGATTTCATTTCTTTTAATGTCCTTATCAGATTTTGAAATCGAAGTGTTGCTTGGCCTTCCTCGATGAGTTGGGCAGGGTTCCACTTCTTTCTCTTTTGTGGAAGAGTTTGTGTGAGATTGGAATTATTTCTTCCCAAATTGTTTGAAAAATCCTCTGGTGACGCCATATGTACCTGGAGAGTGTGTGTGAGTGCATGTGTGTGTGTTACCAGTTTTTCTAGCTGTTTTCAGCGGAAAAATTTGTCTTAAAATGACTGCCTTATAGCTGGAAGCAGAATTCTCTGATAGTCTCTTAAAAGGAGCTTTGCTGCAAGTGGCTGAAAGAATGAAATGTGACAGATTCCCTGTTGTGGCTCAGCAGTAACAAACCCAACTAGTATCCATGAGGATGCAGGTTCGATCCCTGGCCTCACTCAGTGGGTTAAGGATCTGGTGTGGCTGTGGCTGTGGCATAGGCAGGCAGCTGCAGCTCCTATTTGACCCCTAGCCTGGCAACTTCCATATGCTACAGGTGTGGCCCTAAAAAGCAAAAAAATGTTAAATGTGAAAAGCCTGAATCCCAGCCTCACATGTACTGACAAGATGCAAGTCCGGGCAGTGGGCTTGCCTACCCAGCAGTCTCAGGCCCACTTGGGGAGCAGAAAGTTGGCTGGTGTGGCAGAAGGATAGGGGCAATTGGACCCATCAGATGAGGATGTGAATTCTGACTAAGGGATCCTATTCTTGGTGAGACCTTAAGCTAGTTACCAAGCTTATTTCTCTATCTAGGAAATAGAGACCCTCCCTCTACCTCATCAGGATGCTGTGGGAATTAGAATTTGTCTATTTCATGTGAAATAGGCAGGATGGGCCAGACCCTGAGGGAGCCCTCAAGAAACAGATGGTAACGAGGTTATTGTTGTTGCTAAAATCACTGGACCTCTGTCCTCAGTATTCTGCAGACCATCAAAGGCCTGGAAGGTGTGAGGCTGCTGCCTGGCTGGCCCAGCTGCCAGAAGGAGGCTGGTCCCATCCTGCAGTGGGCTGCCCTTCCCAGACCATGGGGAGGAGTGCTACTGGACCAGGACCCACTCAGGGCACCCCGTGGGTTTGTGCAAGGAAGCCCCACCGGGATCACAGCCTAGGCTAGGCTCGACCTCTGACCCAAACAGCCTCCTGGGAAAGTGTCCTCCCTGCCTCTTCCTGACTAGGGTGGCGGCTCAGGCCCTGCTGGCTGAGCTTTGAAGTTCTGCCTTTGCGTAACAGCCTGTGACTTGGCCCCACGGCAGGGATGGGGCCAGTTGGCTCAGCTGTGCTGAATTCACACCTGAATCCCACCGGCTTTGGATCTGTGAGTCCAAACGATCAATTCCAGCGGTGGCTCTCCACCCTGGCTGCCTGCACTCGGTAATCCTCCCACACCCATGGCTGGGACTCTCGTCATCTAACTGGTTTGGAGTGGAGCTGGGCCACTGGGATGGGTAAAAGGCTCAGCTGGTGCTTGTAAGGAGCAGTCTGCCCAGGTAGTCACATGTGCAGCCCCCTGATGCAGGAGGGGCCCCAGGGCACCTCAGTCCAGGCCCTGGAGGAACACTTGGGCCGGTGATGGCAGGGTGGCGAACAGGCTCTATTTCCCGCCCCGGCCACTCTGAGGCTGCTGCATGACACAGCAGTCCCCTTTTAGGGCACAGCATGGCAGTGAGCCAGCATCCCTGCCCCAAACCAGGTCAGGCGCTGGGGGTGGAGCCACCGTCACCCACGGCATGCCCGCTGTCTGCCAGGCTCGGGGCACTTTATGGGCATCGCAACAGTGACAGTGTCTATACTCCATGGGGATGACAGTGAGGCCCACGGGGCCAAGGCACGTGTGAGGAGTCATCCCCACACGAGGCCTGTGTGTATCCCCTTATACCCCGTCCCTGGCAGGCCAATGAGCCCAGAAGTCAGACCACAGGACCCCTCCATGGGGCAGCCCAGGAGGCTGAGGAGAGGGGAGCCAAGACTGCTCCTCCCGCCCTCGGGCGCTGGGAGCCCAAGGGCCATCTGGTCCTCGTGCAAAAAGTTTTTCTGCAAAATCCGGCCCAGCGATGGCCAAGCTTTCCCAGCCTCACCTCTGGACATTGACGTATTCATTCACACATGTCTGCCAGTAAAAGAGAGTGATGGTCATTTGACACCCACATGTTCCCTTTCAAAACCAGACTGATATTGATCCTCTGAAGAGAGCGAATCCTTAAATAGACGGCTGAGCGCACATCCTCCTGATTCACAGAGAAACGACCCTCCTCTAAGTTAAACAGGCCTCTACCCAGCTCACCAACCAGTGGGGCCTCTGTCCACCGTCAGCTGAAGCCTCCCACTCAGGTTTAGGTAAATTGGAACACCACTGCTTTCTTTTAAAGGAAGGTATTTAAGCATGTTGGCAGGAAAGGCAATCTTACATTTTGGGTTTAGAAAAATGCTTCTGGGAATTCCTGCTGTGGCTCAGTGTGTTCAGAACCAGATATGGGGTCCATGAGGATGCAGGTTTGATCCCTGGCCTTGCTCAGGGAGTTAAGGATCTGGTGTTATTGTGGCTGTGGTGTGGGCTGGCAGATACAGCTCCAATCCCACCCCTACCCCAGGAACTTCTATATGCTGCACTTGCAGCCATAAAAAGAAAAACCATGCTTTCGGAGTCCCCTGGTGGCCTAACAGTTAAGGATCTGGTATTGTCACTGCTGTGGCTCAGGCCACTGCTGTTATCCCTGGCCCGTCATTCTGTACGCCATGGGTGCAGCCAAAAAATGCTTCAAAGGACATGAAGTATCCCCATTGGATTTCCCATGTGGCCTCCTGGCTGCAGGGAGCCCCAGTGGGGAAGGAGAGACCCGGGGGCTCTAAGGACCAGATTAAAGCCACAGCCTGGCCACCAGCTGCCTGCAGGACCTCAGATCGGCTGCTTTTCCACCCTGCCTCCAATCCCCCAGCTGTGTAGGGAGGAGACTGAAGCAGCTTTGCTGTCCACAAGCCTGGCCACCCATCAGGAATACCTGGAGAGCTTTTTGGTCCATTGGCCCCTTAAGCTCTCTGGTCTCTTCTGAACTCCTGGCCAGCTGATCGCCAAAGCCCTCTAGCTCCAACGTTCGGCATCTGGAATGAGAGCAGCAGAGCTGTGGATGGCACAGCACATCTGACCTGAGATCTCTTGCCCACTTCAATGCCCAGCATGCTGGAAGGATGTCCGACCCTGGGGCTGGGCCCGGGATAAAAACCACAGCTGACATCTGTCAGGCCCTTAGGGAGAGTCAGACAGGGGCTGCCTGTGGTTTTTCTCGCTTAACCCTCAGAACAACCGAGGAGGCAGCTCTGACTAGTACAGCTGAGGAAATAAAGCGATTAAGTAACAGGAGTCGGTACTGGAACTTGAACAGCTCGTCTAAGCCTGTGGCCTTGACCACTCTGTCGTTAAACCAACGTCATGGGGCTGCCCTGAGAAATACAAGGTGACCCAAGCTAGGAAATAGCCTCCCCCAAAGCAGCATCTCTCCCCTCCCCAGGCCCACGTGTCCCCTGACTTCTGTTAGACGGCCGTCCTCAAAGGTACGCAGAGGACCTGGTTGGGGCTGTGACTAAACAACAATGACTCATTCCCTGAATATCCAGTTCCTTCTGAAATGGGTTGGTCACCCATGTGCTGTCCTCCCTGTGACTCTGGGAGAGAGGGCTCTGGAAAACACCTGCCACATGCGTGGGAAACGTGAGTGGGGCGTGCGTGGGCACCTCACCAGCGTGGGCAGACCTGGGCAAGGGCCGCCATCTCCTAGTGCTTGGCTGGGCACTTGCCATTAGGCTCTGTCCCCAAACTTGGTCCTGCACGTGGACCTGAGAGCCTCCTTCCCACGTACACAGGAGACCTTGTCTGGTATCCAAGGCCCCTCCAGCTCTTCTATCAGCTCCAGAAAGTTCAAGGAATCTTTGATGTGCCCATTATCATTCTTTTTTCCTTCCCGGATCTTTCCAAACCACAGTCAGTCCAGCCCAGGCATAGGCATGGCCCCCAAATACAAGTGTGCATGGACATGTGTGCCCTTGAGGGGGCGAGGAAGAGCTATTTAGCCAAGGAAGTGGACTCGAGATTGCTGCTTCTGGGGGTGGTGATGATGGAGAAAGGGAAAAACCACATCACGGGCCAGTGACTGGTCTTTTGAACAAGGACTGCCAACATTCCAAAAAAGATGGTTACGAATGCGCTTGATGTTTGAACAATTTCAGACACACCCAGGCCCAGCTGGATTTATTTTTCCCTGTCCAAGTCGTCGTGAACTTGCAAAACGCAAGAGTGTATCTTGCCAAGTGTAAGACCAGTGAGAGGGGCTGCTCGCTGGACTTGCATTATAAGGGCCTTGACCTCATGGGGAGGCAAGACCCTGAGAGAGAAAAGAACCTTTGATGTGTGTGACGATGAACTTTTTCTTCCTTGCCAACTGGGTTTGCAAACATTGTGCTAAATTGGAAAGCAGATATCAAGGTCCTAAAAAAGATGGCACGAGGCCGGGCTTGATGAAGCAAGAGGCTAATGTTCGCGGAGAGAAGTTCTCATTCAGTCAGTCAATTTAAAAGCAAAGGCCTTGGGAGTTCCCGTCATAGCGCATCGGAAATGAATCCGACTAGGGACTATGAGATTGTGGGTTTGATTCCTGGCCTTGCTCAGTGGGTTAAGGATCCGGCGTTGCCATGAGCTGTGGTGTAGGTCGCAGATATGGCTCGGATCTGGTGTTGCTGTGGCTGGGGTATAGGCTGGCAGGTGTAGCTCCAATTAGAGGCTAGCCTCGGAACTTTCATGTGCCACGGGCTGCCTTGATGGTAGCTCCTTGTGATGGGTGCTCTCACAGGGTAAAAATAGTGAAGCTATATCAGCAAACTGTCCTCCAGCCAGGATGCATTCAATAAATTATGGTACCTGGAGTTCCCGTCATGGCGCAGTGGAAACGAATCTGACTAGGAACCATGAGGTTGCCGGTTCTATCCCCGGGCTCACTCAGTGGGTTAAGGATCCTGTGTTGCCATGAGCTGTGGTGCAGGTAACAGACGTAGCTCAGATCCTACGTTGCTGTGGCTGTGGTGGAGGCCGGCAGCTGTAGCTCCGATTAGACCCCTAGCCTGGGAACCTCCGTATGTGGCTGGTGGGGCCCTTAAAATAAAAAAAAAAAATTGCTGTAGCTTCATAGCATGGAATATAGTCCTACCTTTCTAACAAACCAGGCATATCTATATATTTACCCCAATGCAGTAAGATCTATTTTTTTTTTTTGGTCCTTTTTGGCTCACACCCATGGCATATGGAGGTTCCCAGGCTAAGGGTCTAATTGGAGCTGTAGCTGCCGGCCTACGCCAGGGCCACAGCAACACCAGATCTGAGCCTTGTCTGCAACCTACACCACAGCTCACGGCAATGCTGGATCCTTAACCCACTGATCAAGGCCAGGGACCGAACCTGCAACTTCATGGTTCCTAGTTGGACTCGTTTCCGCTGCACCACAACGGAAACTCCAAGATCTATATTTTATAATTTATTTTGTTGAAGTACAGTTGATTTACAAAGTTGGGTTAATTTCTGCTGTAAAGCAAAGTAATTCAGTTATGCATGTATATACATTCTTTTTCATGTTCTTTTCCATTATGGTTGAATACAGGTTACTGACTAGAGTTCCCTGTGCTATTCAGTAGGGCCTCATTGTTTATCCATCCTATAAATAATAGTTTGCATCTGCTAACCCCAAACTCTCCCTCCATCGTTCCCCACCCACTGCCCCCTGCTGCCCCTGCTCTTGGCAACCACAAGCCTATTCTCTATTAGTCTGTTCCTTTTTCATAGTTAAGTTCATTTGTGTCCTATTTTAGATTCCACATATAAGTGATACCATATGGTATTTGTCTTTCTTTGTCTGACTTACTTCACTCAGTATGATAATCTCTAGGAGGTTCATCAGTGTTGTGGCAAATGGCATTATTTCATTCTTTATATGTATATATTTTTAGGGCTGCACCTGCAGCAGCACATGGACGTTCCCAGCCTAGGGGTCGAATCAGAGCCACCGCTGCTGGCCTATGCCATAGCCACAGCAATGTCAGATCTGAGCCGCGTCTGTGACCTAGGCTGTAGCTTGCAGCGGTGCCAGATGTTTAACCCACTGAGTGAGGCCAGGGGTTGACCCCCCATCCTCATGGAGACTATGTCAGGTTTTTAAGCTGCTGAACCATGATGGGAACTCCTATTTCATTCTTTTTTACGGCTGAGTAGTATTCCATTGTATATATGTACCACATCTTGTTTATCCATTCATCTCTCAATGAACGTTTAGGTTGTTTACATGTCGTGGCTGTTGTGACTAGTGCTGCTGTGAACAAAGGTGTACATGTAACAAGATCTATTGCTAAGGAAGAGGCACTTTTCACTGTGTGCACATGGATTCTTTTGCACATGTTGCACCTTATGACTGCATAACCCATTCAAGAATAATTCGCTAAAAAATGTAACAAAATCAATTAAAAAATGACTGCTTTTGTCTAAACCGAAGATATTCACCAAAACGATCACTGAGGTTATCTCTGGATATGGAAATTTGAACAATTTCCACATTCTTCTTGGAATGTTTATTATCTTTTAGTAATAAACGTGTCATTTTGATAAATGAAGCTTTTTAAATTACTACATAAAAGCCAAGGATTTCATGAACATCTCCTTAAGAACATTTAGCGAATGAAATAAATGTGGTGCAACTCACTGGTTAATAACTACATCAGCTAAACCCTGGTGGAATATGGAGATAAAAGGAGAGAAGTTGGGAAATCATGTTTCTAATGTCATACGGATAAGAGAGAATTGCTTTCAACTTTGTCATGATAAAAGAAAAGTATTGCTTTAAACATTTACATGAAATTAGGAACATTCAAAAAGGAGAAAAAAATTACTTCTAGATTCTTCCCAAACACAAACACAGTTAATATGCTCACACATTTCCTTTTAGTCTTTTTTTTTTGTCTTTTTTGCCTTTTCTAGGGCTGCTCCTGCAGCATATGGAGGTTCCCAGGCTAGGAGTCTAATCGGAGCTGTAGCCACCGGCCTACGCCAGAGCCACAGCAACGCGGGATCTGAGCTGCATCTGCAACCTACACCACAACTCACGGCAATGCCGGATCCTTAACCCACTGAGTAAGGCCAGGGATCGAACCCGCAACCTCATGGTTCCTAGTCAGATTTGTCAACCACTGCGCTACAACGGGAACTCCCCTTTTAGTCTTTTATTCTAGGCATAGGTATCCGTGGTATCAGATAGTCATAGCACAACCTCATAACCTCCATTAACCTGGTTAGTCAGCCACTGAAAGGGCATGGCATTAACTCCTTATTAGCTGTGGGTTCCCAGTTTACATGCTGAAGCCAATGTTAAACATTCGCCATGATGCCCACAGCATGGACGCCATCCACGGCAATTGTGATACAGATTTGAGTGAAGACACTACCTCCAAAATGAAACAATTCTGTTCTGTGACCACAGACCACGCATGAGAGGGAATTCCAGGTGGAAAAAACATGTGGCCACCTCATCCTTCTGTCCTTCCGGAGCAGGCTGGCATCCTGCTTTATACCCAATCACCCCAGGCAGATCAATGGTACCACAAGGTTGAACTCGGCTCCCAACATGATGAGCATATGGGGCTCAGGTCCTCAGAAGTGGAGGACATTATACTTAAGGGTCCCTCAGAAATGACTTTACTACCCCCACCTACCCCTGAAGCTGAGGGACCAAGCTCTGTGGGGCCGAGAGGGGATAAGAAGGAAAGGGGACAATCAGCAAGGGAATGGGCTGCAGAAAAGCAAGTCTCAGAGTTCCCTGGTGGTTCAGAGGGTTAAGGAGCCAGTGTTGTCACTACTGTGGCTCGGATTGCTGCTGTGGCACCAGTTCGATCCTTGGCCTGGGAACTCCTGCACGCCCGGGGTGGGGTGGGGGGGCTGGAAAAAAGGAAAGGAAAGAAAAGTAAGTCTTAAGGGAATATAAAATGGCACAGCCATGAGGGCAAATCATGCGAACATGAAAAATCGCACATGAAATTGCCATGTGAGCCAGTGGACTCTACCTCTAGGTACAGACCCCAAAGAATCGAAAGCAGGCTCTTGAAGAGAAATTTGCACGCCCACCTTTGAAGCAGTGTTATTCACAACAGCCAAAGGGTGGAAACAATCCGAGTGTCCCCTGACAGATGAATGGATAAACACAACGTGGCGGATAGACACGCAATGGAACATCATCCAGTCTTAGAAAGGAAGGAAATTCTGGCACCTGCTACAACGTGCATGAACCTTGAAAATATAATACCTTCATCCTGCTGAGTAAAATAAACCAGTCACCAGAAGACACATACCATGTGATTCCATTTGCATGAGGCCCTAAGAACAGGCAAACTCGTAGAGACAGAAAACAGACTGGTGACTACTGGGGACTGGGCAGTCGGGAATGGCGAAGTATGGTTTAATGGGCAGAGAGCCCCAGGTTTGCAAGACGAAAAAGCTCTAGTGATGGATGGGGGGATGGTGACACGGCAGCGTGCATGCGCTTAAGGCCGCGGACTTGCACACTTGGAAACAGTTACAACGGTACACTTTATGCTACGAAAGCAAAGAAATAAGCCAGTTCCCCTAGAACAGAAAGGAACCCCCACCCCACCCAGGACTCCCTTCCTGCTGCCCCTCTGAGGACAGTGTGGTTGGGTGGGTCCAGGGCTGGCTACACGATTTGTGAGGGCCAGTACCCGATACAAACGCGGGGCCTTGTTCAAAGAGCAGGAAAGTCGCTCTTTCTCCCATGGTCCCTGCCCATCACTCTATCTGATGTGCTGTGTAACCTCGTGCTCCTTCAGGCGTGGCGAGACTGGGATCCCGCTTCCCGTGCAGGACAAGGGCCCCCAGCCTGGTGGTAGGTGCTGGGTGGGGGTGGGGAGGCGTGGCCGTGAACTCCTCCTGGAGAGCTGGGAAGGCCCGGGAGCTGAGGCTCAGAGTCCCCCCTCGGAGCTCCATTGCTCCATCAGCCTTCACTTACAAAGCACAGATTCACCAACTATTAGGAATGTGAAGGCCATGACAGCAGGGCACGAAGCCCCAAGCCTGGGGCGGCTGCTGAGGGTGGGGTCCTGCGCCAGGTGATGCTGGTCTTGGGTGGGTATTTCTGGTTTCTGCGAGACTCTCTTTGCTCATCCATCCACATTCCTTGGTGCTTTTCCTGAGCCATCACAGGGAGCTAAAGGGCAGGGTGAGAGGTGGGCAGGGAGTGGGAGGGGTAAGGTCCAGCCCCTCCTCTCTGTCTACAGAGACACCAGGCCAGGGTCCACGTGGCAGCACTTGGGATAGGCTGCAAGACCCCCTGCCTCAGAGCATGTCCCCCTCTCACCTGCGCGTGATTCTCCCCCCACCTCCCCCACCACAAACATGCCATCGCCACCCCTCACCACCCCCCACCCCTAGCCATGCTGTGCGGCAGCGGCTTGATGTGGGATCTCAGTTCCCAGACCAGAGATTGAACCCAGGCCCAAGCAGAGAAGTGCCAAGTCCTAACCACTAGATGGCTGGAGAAAGCTCGTGATTCTTTGTCGGCTCACTCCTCTGTGCCAAGGCAGAGACAATATCTGTCAAAAAAGGCAACCCTTGAAAAATGCAAGGGTGGAGTTCTTGTTGCAGCTCAGCGGTAAAGAAGTCTGACTAGTATTCATGAGGATGTGGGTTCGACCCCTGGCCTTGCTCAGTGGGTTAAGGGTCCAGCATTGCCGTGAGCTGTGGTGTAGGTCGCAGACTTGGCTTGGATCCCGTGTGGCTGTGGCTGTGGCTGTGGCTGTGGTGTAGACAGGCAGCTGCAGCTCCAATTCAACCCCTAGCCTGGGAACTTTCTTATGCCATGGGTGTGGCCCTAAAAAAGAAAAAAAGGAAAATGCTGGGGTTAGGGGCACGACCCTTCCCCCATCCCCAGAGCTGAAAATCCACCTATAACTCTTGACTTCCTCCCATATTTACCTAACAGTCTGCGGTTGACCAGAAGCCTTACTGATAACGTAAACAGTGGATTAGCACATACTTTGTACATAGGTATCATACACCATATTCATACAAGAAAGTAAGCTAGAGAAAAGAAAATATTAAGAAAATGGTGAAGAAGAGAAAATACGTTTATGGCACTCCACTGTATTTATCCAGATGGTTAAGTTCATATCATCTGTTTGCAAGATGGATTCTGGAAGAACCTCCATCAATACTGTCTAATATGATACAAAACACTGTAGATATTGTACATGCCACTAATACTAGACCTCAAAATGAAAAGATAAGGTGAAAAAGAAATACGTACTTACTTATAGGTACAATTCCCACGCTGATTTGCAGAAGCAGCCATATGCTAGCTTTAGGGTTTCCTAGTGTGATCAATACAATTGCTTCACAATAACCTAGCCTGTACACCAATGAATGAATTGTTATAAAATGTTTTACAGCAAACAGTACTACAGTGATATTCATAATACAGCATTGGAAGCATTGCTGTTTTTTTTAAAAACCACTTACCTGAGACGACAGGCTGGTAAAGTTTCTCCAGATATAATAGAGGCACACTGCATGATAAAGTAATTCTTGGAAAGCCAAGTTATAAAACAGTAAGAAGACGAAGGCATTGTTCATTTTATATAATTATTATTTGACTTTTTATGGCCACACCCATGGCATATGGAGGTTCCCAGGCTAGGGGTTGAATCGGAGCTGTAGCTGCCAGCCACCGCCACAGCCACGTGGGATCTGAGCTGTGTTTGTGACCCACACCACAGCTCATGGCAACGCCGAATCCTTAACCCCCTGAGCAAGGCCAGGGATCGAACCCGCACCCTCATGGATACTAGTCAGGTTCATTAACCATGGAGCCACGATAGGAACTCCTAATTTTATATTAAATATCACCCACCTTATGCCTATGTAAGGAAAGACAAGGATCTATGAACATTTTATGCATTCATGGCATATCTTTTTTTTTTTTTTTTGGTTGTTTCTAGGCTATGCTGTTTGTCTAAGAGTTTTTTCAGATTGTCACAAATCTCCAGCTTTTCCAATATATTTATTGAAATAAATCTGCAAATCAGTGGACCCAAGCAACTCAAACCTGTGTTGTTCAAGGGTCAGCTGTACTGTTTGTCTGGAGAAGATGCCGCAGTGGGACGAAGCCGGGGGTGGCCCTGGGCCTGGGCTGTGGACCCATCCCCTTCATCCTGTGCTGCCGCAGGACGCTGGTCTTGGTC